>NC_037644.1:5637500-5965000 GCF_003254395.2 Apis mellifera | reverse complement strand
TATTCATAGTATTGTAATTTTAGATAAATGTGAGGAGAAAATATAAATTGACAAAAATAAGCAATATTCATTTTAATTAAAATTTTTATTTTATTTAAAAATTTTCTTCATTATAAAATATTATTTTTATGTATTTCTATTTGAAAAAATAAATTAAGAGAAAAGATGAAAAGACAAATATAAATATTGGAAAAAAATCTAGTAGAAATGCAGATCTGATTAGTTAATGTGAGAAGAAATATTTAGTTTAACAAGCATTTTTTTTTAATATGACAGTATATCACATACTAATTCGATTGTAACAGAGAGAAAATAAATAATAAAACGACAATAATAAAATAAACAATATGTATCTAAATATATCTTTATATATGAATTTTTAATATATCTAATATATTTATTTATATGTATTTATTATATAATATCTAAATCTCAATACATAGCATAGAATTTAAAATTCTAGGTATTAATATAAAATAAAAATTTTATTATTTGCTATAATATAAATGTAATCTAATTATTTGTAACAATAGTTTAATTTATAAATGTAATTTCGTATTCAAGTTAAGATAATAATTGCATATATGTACAAGCTAAACATACTATAGATATATTAAAATTATATCAAAATAATTAATAATAGCTTCGAAAATATTTCAGTTTCCAATCTTAGATGATTATCCTAACATAAATTACAAATGAAAATTATTTTTACGATTTGAATATTCAAATTATAACTTTTCTATTATTATATAATGTGTGTATTAGAATTGTCAATAAAGTATCTAAAGTGGAAAGAAATCTTAGCGAAAGATCTCCCTCTATATGCCGTCCCGCGAGATTTCTTTTCAACAATAAACTTCATTTATCATTTTCTTTTTTCATTTATTGAAGAAAGATAAATATCTATGAAAAATCTTTATCGTTTGTAATAATATTATTTTTAAAAGCAAATAATCAATCATTATATTTTTCATTCTTAATATTTTTTTTTAAAGAGTAATATTAAAATTTCCATATTACTATTTATTTAGTCATATTTTTCAAAATTTTTGTTAAAACAACAATGTTCTTATAAAGTTCTTATAAAGTTATAATAATTCTTACATTCGTCAATAAATATTATTATTTTTGTTATATTTACTTATAATTATAAATACTTATATGTAGTTTAATATTTGTATAAAACTTTATTTTAAATATTTAATAAAATATAAAATAGATACAATGATTCATGAAAATAATGAAAATAAGGCTCTTTTTTTATGAAATGTATTATTAATTTAATTATTTGATAAATATTATATAAAATAATGAATTCTTATAATGAACCTTTTGAATATATAAAAGTTAAAGGATTATAGATACAGCAATTTTTTTTTATTAATTTATTACTTTAAATTATATATCATATATTGCGTAATCGTTAATGGTTAAAAATAAAGATTTAAAATTATTTTTTGTTTATCAAATATAATTTTATAATAATGCAAAAAATAGCAAAATTTTAAATTGAAAATTTTCAAAATTTAAAATAATTCTATCATTTGTAAAAAAAATTTTTTAGTAAAATTGTACTGAAAAAACTGTATTATAAAGATGTATTGAATCTTTATTAGTAATAGGAATTTAATGATTTCACTCAGAGATTTCGTCTCAACGAAAAAAATTGTTCCATCTTTAACTCTATATATTCTATATTAGTATAATTGTATATTTATTTATTCAAAATTTTCGAATGAATTTTCTTGTAAAATAATATTTAAATACTTTTATAAGTTATTTTACGAAATAATAAATGATAATAAAAGAAACGATAATGTCAATTGGAATCATTTATTTTTACTTAATAAATAGTATAAATCAACTTAAATAAAATTATCTAAAATTACAAAAGAATAATTCTGATATCAGAAAATTGAAATTGCAATGAATTTATGATTACGATAATAATAATAATAATAATAATAATAATAATGATAATAATAATAATAATAATGATAATGATAATAATAATAATAATAATAATAATAATAATAATAATAATAATAATAATAATAATAATAATAATAATAATAATAATAATAATAATAATAATAATAATGATAATAATAATGATAATAATAATAATGATGATGATGATAATAATAATGATGATGATGATAATAATGATAATGATAATAATAATGATAATGATAATAATAATGATAATGATAATAATAATAATAATGATGATAATAATAATAATGATGATAATAATGATAATAATGATAATAATGATAATAATAATAATGATGATAATAATAATAATGATGATAATAATAATAATAATGATAATAATAATAATGATGATAATAATAATAATAATAATAATAATAATAATGATGATGATGATGATGATGATGATGATGATGATGATGATGATGATGATGATGATGATGATGATGATGATGATGATAATGATAATAATGATAATAATGATAATGATAATAATGATGATGATGATGATGATGATGATAATAATAATAATAATAATAATAATAATAATAATAATAATAATAATAATAGTAATAATAATAATAATATGTAATAATAATAACAGCAACTCAATAAAATATGACATGAACATTATATGAGTTCTACCTATATATTATTATATATATTATTATACCTATATATATTATTTCCATTACGAACTAGCTAAGCAGATCCATTTTCATTATAAAGTTTTAAGCATTTGAAAAATATCAATTTATTATAGTATAGTAAATGCTTTCTATTAATAATATGTAATAATAC
Source organism: Apis mellifera (assembly GCF_003254395.2). NCBI lineage: Eukaryota > Metazoa > Arthropoda > Insecta > Hymenoptera > Apidae > Apis > Apis mellifera. The sequence goes on along the minus strand of NC_037644.1, from coordinate 5,962,201 downwards.
TTAATTAAAAGTATTTTGCTTTATATTAATATGTAATAATGCTTAATTAAAAGTATCTAAGAGTCATCGTGATAATGTTTTTGATTATGTATATATTAATCATCATATTGTTGTATATAACATTTCCAATCGTTATCTATGTTATTAATAATAAAATTAATCAATACATAAATTTCATCGAAATACTAATACATGTTACTAATATATGAGTTGTATATTTAAATTATTAAATTATTAATAATTCAATTCATGAGATAATCGTGAGCTTAGATGAATTAGATTGCTGAAATAATAAGTATTCTAATCTCTTACTTTTTACTAATAATTTGAATTAAAATTTCAATATTTATCAAACATATGATTTAAAATTTTTTTAAACAAATTTATTTGTATTTATTCGCAAAAATTGATAAATCATTTGATAATTATAAGCATCGTAGAAACAACCTTATCAATTTCAATATTTTATCTTATATAGAGAAAATTAATTTTAAATTTTCTTTTTTGGATTTGTAAGATAAATTTATCATTTGATTACTTCAAAATATTTTTCTCTATTTTTAGTACAGATACAAATGTAATCTTAATTATCTAAATAGAAATTACCTGTATTCATGGAACAATCAGTATTTATTTTTATAGTTTAATAGTTTAAAGTTTAATAGTTTTTAATAGTTTAAATCTAAATTTTTTAATTATAAATTATTATATGTTAATTTAATAAAATTAATAATTTATTATTTTAATAAAGATTAAAAGTGATAATCTTAATATTTTCAGCTATCTCGGATAGAATTAATATCCAATAATCAATTATTAAATATTTTTTAACAAGCATGTTCGGAAAACATACTTAAACATATGTAACTCATTAATATAGCATTTTATTTTAAAACATATTTTATAATTCATAAAAATTTATAGTATTATATAACGAAAGATAAGATAAATTACAAAATATTGCTATCACGTTTTTTCTCGATTATTCTGTTTAAAATTTAAAATATAGATAAAAATAGCATAGATATCTTTTTCATGCAATGATATCGCAATTGTATATGATACATACCTAACAATAAAATTTACTTCTAAATCTATTATGAATGAATAATTGTTCATTCATATGAATGTTTTATTAATCATTTCAATTCGAAAAAGTTGTCAACGATAGAGGGTATATAAAATCGGAATCATAATTTTGAATCTTACAAAAATATAAACAAGATAAGAATATAATCTATGTAAATTCATGAATTATCATATGAAAAAAGGGATTTTATATGAAAAAGGTAAAGACATTCGAAGAAGAAATAATATTTACAAAATTTTTAATAATCTTTATTTTTTTTTATATTTCTAATCTAATTAAAATATTAATATCTTATTAATCTATGATTAATATCCTATGAAATTTTCTTGTTTTGAAGTAATTTTAAGAATTCTATTCGATATTATTTTTATTAGATTTGCTAAGTCCTCTTTTATCCAATTTCTGTCCAGTAATCAATAATTACATTTTCTTTTATGTTGATAAATTATTAATTATTAATATATTTATAATTTCATATTAATATCTTCCATAAATTAATATCAAATGAGCATAATGATCTTATTATAAGAATTTTTTTTAATATTTTAATATTCTTAAGTTGAACATGCATCGAAATATTGTTTTATTAAAATTGCAATTATCTATTATTCAATTGTTTCAATTAAAATTTAAATTCAATTAAAAATTATAATAGATTATTCTAAAAAAAATATTTTGGTAATATCAAAATATATTTTAATAATATAGCTTTAATTTTTCTAGAAATAAAAACCAACTCTAATAGAAATATTACAAAATATACTTCATAGTATTATACTTTTGTTTTAAATATATATATATATATATTTTTTTTTTGCAAATGTTAGATAATTTTTTCATCTAAACTGCCTAAATTGAATTCTTTTTTGTTATTTCAGATGATATTTTTTATAATTTTGTTTATATTATGTAATGTAATCCATTCTAATTTTATTTTATTGAACTATATTAGAAATAGTTATTCATTTTTTACGTTTGCATTAAACTTAATCAAATCTGTACATTATAAATTTTATAGTTCTAATTGCTAATAATGTCATTACTTATTGAATATAGAATATAGAATTGCTCATTTTTTTTTATAATTCTTCTTTTTTAACGAATTGTTAATGTGTATAGACATTATTTAATTTCTCTATTTTTTTTTTTTTTTTTTTTTTGCTATATGTATTACTATATTTTTCAAGATTCGAAATTATATATCGTGAACATTTTATTGTTGTAAATTTTCTAATAAAAAAATTATTTCTAAATATTTCGATAATTTAATATTATTTATTATTGATTATTCTTTTTCTGTTTTGTTAATTAAATACTCTCTATTGTTAACGTTCTATTTTAATTTAATTTATTTAATTTTGTATATTATTTAATATTCTTGCATATACTTTTTTAAAAATATTTTTTAAAATTTCTTTTCTTATAATAATAATAATTTTATAATAATTTTCTTCAATATATAATAAATTAAATTAGAATTCAGTTTTCAATGAATTCAATATTATCAATCAACATATTTTCTATTAATTTATATATAGAATGTTAATTTATGGGATGCCTTTGCAAGATTAATTTTTAACTTATAGCTATTATTTATACTACGATTGTTACTCTAGTTATATGTATCATATTTGTATGTATCATATTTGACAAGTAAATAATTATCTTAGTATTGAGTATAATAGTTATCTTAAATAATATTTTAATATTATATCTTATTAAGATATGTTAAAATACTATATATAAATTGGTCAATATTTTGATATAATTCGGAAAAACTTTTAAATCGATCTTACTGAATAATATAATTTGGAAAAACTTTAAGTAGAGAGAAAAAATCGAATCAAAATAAAAAATGATGAAAAAAACTTTATTACAAATATAATGAAAAATAATAACTTACACATCCAACTATTATAAGCGCGTAAAACAGCGAAAATCGCATTGCACTATGTAGAGATGTAATCGATATCATAATCAACGACTGATTGCAATTCAATTATATTTACGATCGCCTAATCACCTGGCAAATATTTACTATTCATTTATTATTCAACATTCATCACAAGATAGCTACTATCTAGCCATTAATAATAGCCACTTTCTTTATTCTATCTTTTTTGCTATCACACATATTGTTATTATTGGCTGAGAGCAATAACAAAGATTGACAACATATCGAGATAAATAAAAATAGAATAATTTTATAATATTGATATAATCTTCCAATTAAAATATTAACTTTAAACAATTAGAATTTCTTTGATTAGTTATCAAAGTTATTTTATTTCAATATGCTCGTTGTCAGTTTTTGTCAAATATTATTTTAGCCAAATTCCAATGCATATGTTTGCAGAAGAAGTGGCATAGAATAAGAACATTAATATTTTGTCTAGCCATTCCTTGGCGAATGCACTATACACAATTTGTATGTAACGTATCTTATGTGATACCAAAGATATTTAAATGACAAAATGTTCGGTATCAGATTTTGAAGTTTCTTTGTTAATGTTTTTTTTGAATACATTAGCAAAAGAAACATTGTATATATATATTATGATGTATTAATTAATCAGGAATTCGAAATGTTATGTTACAAAGTTTGTATTAACAAGATAGAATAAAAATAGAATAGAATAGAATAAGATCATTTTGTCTCTGTTACACCGCTGCCATCATTATATTGTTCTCGCGTTATCCCATCAAAAGTATTTAAATTACTTAATTTAATAAATAATTATTTATTAAATAAATAATTTAATAAATAATAATTCATATCATCTTTTTAATCTTTAGAATTAAGTCTTCAAATTTGTTTCACGAATTTTAACGCTTGTATAAGATATAATTATATTTGATGAGTTTCAATTATTTTATATATAATCTTGCTATTTACACAATTATAATAACGCTAATACTCATCGTATTTCTAATTTATTATTTTATTTTGTGATATTATATTATTGTAACGATGAAAGTGACAACTATCCCAATTATATATATATATATATATATATATATATATACATATATATATATTTTTTTTTTCAATATATTTTAAAGTAATATTATATATATATATATATATAATATTTTCTTTCATTTAATTTTTCTAATCCAAAATTTTATGGGAGTGTGTTTTGATTTTGATGGATTGATTATTATACAATTTATACGACTTATTTATAAATTTAAATATAATATTTATACAGTGATTTATCTATGAATTTAAATATAATGTATTTTGGAATTTGATATAGCTTGTTTGAAGTAAATTTTTTGTAAAATAAAAAGCTATATACTTATATATTATTAAAGTTCCAAAATAGTTAATCATGTTAAAAAAATATAAATATCTCATCGTTAGGAGACTTTGTTATATATATATAAGTGACTGTGAGATATCCCATTGGATGTTATCATTCTTATTATATGTAAATTTAAAATTCATTGTCCATTATAATTATATTAAATATATATATTAGAATTCACTATAATTTATATATATATGAACTTTTTTCAGCTTTGAAATCTAAAATCTATTTTCCAAAAGTATTCCTTATTTTTATAAAAATTCTATATAGATTGGATGGAATAAATGGATATATTTAAACATTTCTATTATTTTAATATAAAATTATTTTTGACTTTATGAAAAAATTTTATCAACAAAAATTATTTAGTATAAAAAAAATTATAATATGATGATTTTCTTATAATTTCAGAAACTTCGAAGTCATTTTCAATTTTTTAAATATATTTTCTATATATTTATTAATTCAGTTCGACATATAAAAATTTATATTGAATAATATAAATAAACTATATATTAATATATATAATCAATAAAATATTATCAATATTTTAAACTGTTATAATTTCATAAAAAAAATTGTACAATAATTAATTTACATTTTAAAACGTAAAGCTTATATTTTTGTAGTTTTTTCAAAAATATTTTTTATATAAATAGAAAAATAAAAATATTTTTCTTCTCAAAAATTTGAAGAATTCAAAGATATATATAAAGATCCTAAAAAATTTTGTGATTAAATCTACAATAGATTCGAATATTGAAATCTTACAATAATCTCTAAGATTATTTATGATGATTTATGATTTTTTCAACAAGTTATAGTATAAGCAAAAATGATAAAAAATTAATATTTTTTTAATTTTCATCGTTTAATCGAAACATTTAAAACTCAATAATTGGGCAAAAAAAGAATATGTTACAAACAAAATTTATTTGAATAAATAAAAAATTTATAAAAATATTGAATATAATTTAATATTTTATGTATATATATATATATATGTTATATATGTTATATAAATATAAAATAATTATTATATTGAAATTGAATACAGTGATATTATATATATATATATATATATATATATATATATATATATATATATATATATATATTGTATTGAAAGGCAGCAAAAATATTAATTTTATTATTCTTCGATCAAATAAAAAAAACTTATTTTATTTTTATATCTCTGATATTTAAACTCCAATAAATATAGTTATATATATATTATATTGAAATTGTATTAAAATGCAGCGAAAATATTCATTCTACTGTTCTTAAATCAAATAAATAAAATTTATTTGGTACATATTTTTGGCATAAATATTAATGAACATTTTTATCTAAAAATATAAAGATGAAATATAAAAATAAAAGAATAATAAAATGTTATCGTAATTGATTTTTTGTGGAGTTTATTATTATATTTATTGTTATATATATTATTATATATTTATTATTATATACAGTAATATTTTTAATAAATTATTAAATAATTATTAAATTCGATAATGGTTTTTATTTTTTTCCTTTTTTTTTTTGTTAATTTATATTAAATACTCTTGTGAATTTCTAATTTCACAATAATTCAACAGAAAATAATGAGTAATTGATTATTTTCTCTTAATATTATTTTTATATACTTTAAATCAGATATATTATGAAATAATTTTTTGCTTAATTTTTATTATATTTTATTAAGTACTTAGTTTATATTTAAATGTTAATATATTGTAATGTTACTAGAAAATTTTAGAATAATTATTTAAATTATTCCATAAATTATTTATATAAATAAAGTAAATTTTCTATTATATTAAATTCAAGAAAAAACTTAAAATAAAATATATAATAAACAAATAAAATAAATAATAAAATAAAACTTAATAAAACTTAAATTCAAGAAGAAAATTCAATATAATCAAATAACTTTAACCATACGATTATTAATTACATATTTTTTTATATTTATATATTTTTTCGTTAAATAATTCTGTATAAATATTAATTTTTTCTAAACCGAAAGTCGAGAGTAAAAAAAAATAAATTATGAATTATTATATGAATAAGAAATTGTGTTTATGACATAATAACAATGAAATTTCATATATAATTTGAAAAAATATTTGCATAGAATGAAAAATGTCTGGAAAGAATATTCCTCTATCTTGTCAATTTTTATTATTATATACATAATTTTTATTTATTTTTAAAATAGAAAGTTTACGAGACATAAGGTCAAAGGTAAATTGTAAAGTCATCGATTGTACAGATTTCACTTGTGATGTGTAACAACTGTTACAAATGCAAAACAAATTTTTCGAAAAGCAATCATTCAAATTCATATTAGAATTTGGGAAACTAACAACATTAGAATTTGTTATAATATAAATATATAAATATTTTAAAAATATTATTTATAAAATAAAATGAAAGTAAATGAACATATCATATAAATCTTATAAAAATGATCGTATTATTATTATTAAAAATAATTGCAAAAAATTATTACGAAAATTATAGATAAAACCTTCATTATAGTACATTTGATGATGTTATAAAAATATCTATAAAAAAATATTGGTTCATTTTTGTTATTGGTACCTGCACTAGAGTGTTTTATAAAAACTCAACATATCGAGGTCACTAGCTTGGTTGATTAAACCAACCATTTGACGATATTTAAAGCACCATCCTCGATAAACAACATCAAGAAAGAAAATTTATACGTAGATTGTGTATCTACGTGTCTACTTAGTATTTACGAATTCATAAAAAATATTTATAAAATTTTTTATTATCATATCAATAAATAATAATATTATTCAATAACATAAAATTTTAATTATAATAATATTTTAATATTATTATAATATTATTATAATAATTATTAATATTATTATAATAATTCTATATATATCTATAGTTTTGAATAAAACACTATATCTTAATTATTCTTTTAAATAACTACTAGTTCCGGACGTTTGAATAATTTTTTATCTTTTATCCTTTTATAACAAATTTGAATTATATATGAATATGTAAACATAATTAAGAATCCTCTGTATCAACGTAGAATTTTCAATTTAAGAATCTAATTACATATGCGATGATTTTAAATTCTTTTTAACAACAGTTTTATATTTAAATATCATTATAATAATGTTTGCCATATCATAAATTTTTATGTAATAATATAAAATGCAACTTTTTGTAATAAATTTCGTATTTATTTTTTAAGCTTAAATTAATTAAAAATTTACTTGAAAACAATTTTTGTTCAGAATGTACAAGATTCGAAAGAAAAGTGCATTAAAAAATTATGAAACAAAAATTTTATTTTTTTGATATTACATGGTTTATGTTTTTAGGAATGAGGAAAGAGCTCTATTAATAACTTGTTTTTTATTTTATATATCAGATTTAAAATTTGCTATTTATCATGCTATATTCTATTGAATTTTCTTTAGATTTATAAATATGTGATAAATTGAAATTAATTTTATCTTTGCTTATTGTATTTTGATGTAAAAATCGAATTCACAATTGAACATTGATCAAATTTAATAAACTTCAATGTTCGCTTTCTTAATTATTAAATAAAAAAAAAACTTTATTTTATTTTTCGATTCACAACATTAATTGGAATTCGATTTATTAAAATCAAGTTGATTATCTATAGTTTATTTATAAATTTATGTTAAATTAAATATAAAAAATTCACTTTATTAGAATTTATCTTATATTTATGATGTTTGATGATATAGTTAGAAGAAGTTTAAAATTTACAAAAGTTGAATTTTATAAAAATTTATTTATAATAACAACGAGTATTAAATTCCTAAATTTAATTTATTAATCTTATTTCTGATTCAAATAAATATGATATAAATAAATATGAATGAAAAATTTACTAATTGTCAGCAAATATATATTTCTTTGGCAAGTAATTTATTTTATCATAAAAAATAATAATATTTTTCAATAATATATATATTTTGTTGTGAATTATTTAAAATTTTTTTTCTTTTAATCCTTCTTATATATATATTTACTATATTTATTATATTACTATTTAAAAATATACTATTTTATTATCGATAAAAAGAAATAATTTTATTGATTTCACTGATGAAGACTAAAATTTTTTATATTTTCTTATTATGAATCATATGTACAAATAATTTTTGAATCATCTCACATATATACTTCAATTGATTTATAAAATTCTTTTTATAACAATTGTAAGAAAAATTATTTTTTTAAAATAATTTTTTAAAATAAAATTTTATTTTAGTTTTTGCCTACCAAAGTGTTCATTTTTGTGAAAAGATTATATGTAAAAATTCATTTTAAAAGAAAAAGTTTGCTGATGTAAACCATTTTCGGTACATTTTGTAGGGAATATGTTAACGACATGTTTTAGGAAACAGCAAGCATTATTTATTCTTGTTACTAACAGCGATTTCTTTTGAATTTAAATTATTAGCCAAAGATTTTCAATAACAAAATGCAGTCATTATATTTATACGATTCTTTATATGATTCTCATATGATTTAATATGATTTTAAATAACATAATTATTTATATGCGAAACTAATTATTTGAAGGTTACTTATAGTCATATGTTATATATTAATGAGATATTATTTGAAGAATTACTTTTGATTTTAAAAATTGAACAAACAAAAATGAATATATAAAAATAGTTGAAGTTTATTTATTAAGTTATAAATAATTTAAGCTTTATTGATATTACAGCACCATATTTTTTTTCTTTGCTTCATTTAAACAAATTTAAATTATTTATTTAACTTAACTCTATCTCCTAATTAAATTTAACTAAATCTTATCTAAACTAAACTTCTACTAACATTTTTATATATCAAATTTTATTTATTTCGATTTTGAATCTTTAATAATATTAAACAAATATATTAATATATTACATATATTAACAATATTTATATATATTCTTCTCAGTTTCTCAAACCTTTCCATTAATTTTGTAAAAAAGAAACTGCAATAATAAAAATTTTTAACTTTACAAAGTTTTTATTCAATAAAAACTCGAATCTATTTTAATCTTTTTAGATTTTTTATTCGAAAAATTTATTTGACTTCATAGAATTGTATTTATTATAATAACTTATAATAATCTTGTAATCAGAAATTAAAATGAAATAGATTTTATAGAAATGTAAATAATATTTATGTAATAATAATAATAATTATGTATAATAATGTAAATAATATTAAAAATATTTTTAAAATTAAAAAAAATTTTTTAAACATTAAATTCAATGTTTAATATATAATTTACAACCAATAATAATTATATGTAATAATTGAATTTATGACAGAAGATTTATTGTTTACATTAGGAATATTGATGAATTATGATTATGATAAATTTGATTTATGTATCAATGAATATTATTTTTTGGTCAATTTGTCGATATGCTTTCTCTTCATTGATTTTAATAAGTTTAAAATATGTTGTTAAAAATATCATTTTGAGCATTTTTTTTTCTTTATGTATATTCACATAAAACTTTTGATATTATATTATTCAACTGACTATTTGTGATAATATCAATATACATTCATACTTTATATCAGTATTGCAGTATACATTCTTTTACAGTATTTATACAAAGTGTTAAATATTCATAAAATCTGTTAATATATTCATAGAGAATATTTGAAAAATCGATTCTAGACATCAAAATAAACATAACTGATTGGTATATAAAAATGCGAGATTTATTTATTAAGTTATAAATAATTAAAACTTTCATGAAATGATGCAAAGATATAGAATATGCTGACAATGGAACAGAAGTATATAGAAGTATCTCAATATATATATATAAACTTCAATTGAAATTTTTATTATTATTATTATTATTTTCGTTTTGCTTTCTAGAATTAACTTTTTAAATATATCTTACAAATTTATTATATAATATAATATAGATTGTTCAACGGAAAATGAAACTTTTAATTATAAATGTATGAATAAATTTTTTATATAATATATAAAGAACAATCAAATGATTTTTATTTTGTCTAATTAAATATTAATTCAAATATATAATTATTAAATATAATTATTAAATATAATTCAAATATAAAAATATTAAATAGAAGATTTTATTTTATATCTAAGTTATTTATTATTGAATTTATAAATTATAAATGGCTACTGTACATTATAAATGGTAGAATGATCTGAAACGTCAAAACGAAATTTCATTTTTTTTATTACATGAATTAAATATATATTCATATATATTTATATTATAAAATGAGAAGGATATTATATAATATATAATAAGTATATTATATAATATATTTCTATATATAGTTAAGTATTAAAATAAACATAATAAGTTGAAGTACAATATATTATTACTTTTATTATTTGCAAACTTTTGTAATAATATTTTAAAATTATGTGATATTGATGACACATCAATAGGCAACTTATATTCAAATGCTAAATATTTGATTATTTTTTTAAAATATATACAATATATTTTAGGACATATTTGAGATATCTAAATATCTACAAAATATTTGAATTTAAACCATTCATAATTTATAATTAAATATTTATTTATAGTTTTAATAGAAATATTTACAATTTTTTTTATATAAAATATTTGAAGATCGCAGAAATATAACTCTAATTTTTATGAAGTTACTAAAAAGATGTATATATATATACTATAACAGATATACTCTAATTTTTATTTCATTCAATGTTATAAAGTTAGTCTCATATTCAAGTCTCATATTCTTGTATTTAAATTCAATAAGTTTCAATTGCGTATATGTTAATTTACGAGTAATAATCATTTTCATTTGTTCTTGCATATTAACGCGTAATGCAAATGGTACAAAGTACAGAGCGTTGAAATCTTCTGTTTGTCTGAAATCTATTGTAAATATCTATGTTATGTTAATAGAATATCTATAATAGATTTTAATGCTCTGTGCTATTATGTTGTATTGATGTGCTTTTGCATTGCGTTAATACATAAGTGCAAACGAAAATAATAATTATTCATGAATATGTACATATTCCCAAAATAATATAATATATCCTTATAATTATTGTTACTTAAGACTAATGAAATATATTATAGATACATTATATGTATTGATGTATTATAAATAATAAAATTCTACAGATATATAAGATATTCCATTCTTAATAAGATAAAATAATAGAAAAAAATATCAAATACAATCAATTTATATTTATATTTTTATCTATAAATTTGATTTATTTAAATTTACATTTATAAAAATGAATGAGACAATAATAGCACATGAAAATATCAGATTTTTTGTTTGAGAAAATAAATTTTATGTATTTTCGTATGTTAAATCTAAATTTTACATATACATATATATATATATATATATATATATATATATATATATATATATATATATATATATATATATATATATATATATATATATCATACAAAACTACTTTTTCTTATGAAATCAAATTTAATTTTTATCATCACAATCATCAAGTTTCTTTTTTTATCCAAATTTTTGCTTTAGTTCATTTTTAAGACATATAAATGAAACTTATTTTGTCAATATTTTTATTTTATCAATATTTAAAGGATAAGGATAAAGAATAGTATTATATAATGCAATTGATAAGAATTAAAAAAAATTATTTTTTATGAAATATTTTGTATATCAAAAAATGTATTTATGATCTAAATTTAAAATAGATAATAATTAAAAATACATAAAAATACATATGTAAAAATAAAAATCTATTAGTTCCAATCCATTCCTGTAATTATGGTATGTAATAATAAAATTGATTTATTAGTTATTTAAAAGTTCGCTGTTTTATTCTACAATATTCAACAAAGTTGTAAAATGATCAAAAGTAAAATTCATATGTAATAAAAATTTACATTTATCACTAAATTCATAAAGTTCTAAAATTTTGTTTAATGTCTTCGAGGTTACAAAGTTCAAGAATTCGGAAAATTCTAAAATGTAAATGTAAATGATTTGTTTAAAGAATTCGGAAATTAAAAAAATTTTAAGATTTAAGAAGTTTTAATATTAAAAAAGTTCTGAAGTAACAAAAGTTTTGATTTTGAAAAAGTTCTCAATTTTTTAAATTTTATCAAAACTCCATGATTGAGATCGTGGATAGGATATACAAGCGGTTAATAATATGGTGAATTAATCCCTTCATTAAGTGATATCCCTAATCCAAGGAAAATTCCCAAAATTAAGCTGAAAAAACATCTGGTTCACAGAGTCCGTTTCCAGAAAACTGATCTTTGTTACAATTCTTTTCAATAGGAATCCTGACTGTCATTGATTTTGGCATAGCTGGAGAATATCTCAAATCCCATTCCTATGCTCACACTCCAGCTTCAAAGTGTTTTCTAACAAATATACAATTCCAAGGATCCTTTAAATTTTTATCAAAAAAGTATTATCCTCATAACATCATCTTCACATCATATTTTTACATCATATTCAATGTCTCAATAAAATAATTTTATTTTCAAACAAAAGAACTTCCTTGATGTATTTTATATGTTCAATATTATTTCCACATTATTTTGTATGGATAAAAACAAATCAGATTTGTAAAAAAAAAAAATTAATTATATTTGAATTTCTTCTATATTATTAAGAAAATATTTTAGTAAAAACATTACGAAAACGAATATTACAAAAAACCGATATGAAATTAAAATTTCTAAAATAATATATATTTAAAAAAAAAAGAAATGGAAATATATTATCATTAATAATGAAAAAATTTAATCTGGATGGATCCGATAGTTAAAATTATTGATCTAAAAAAATAAAAAAAAATCGCGTCATAAAAAATTTCTGATATTTTAATAAAACTTTTCAAAGATTACAATCTATTTACAATGTTTTTCTCACAAAACTAGTTATATTTGAAATTAAATCGACTTAACAATTGTTATCATTTATAATATATAAAAAAAGAATTAATTTTTTAATATGATAATTTTCTTATTGATGTAGTTACTTTCAACAAAAGAATAATTTAAAGAATTTAAAATCAATTTATAATCATGACTAAATTAACATCATTAAAAATATTTCATATTTTAATAAGAAAAATGTATGATTAAGAGAGATCGAAAATTAATAATTTTGCTGAAATTAATGAATAAAGAAAACTATTTGATAAAAGAAATTAAATAACTTACTTAATAATGTTGATTTATTATAAATAATCAAAAATAAAGAAAAATTTATTATTAAATGATGAATATTAAAATTATATATTGAATTTATATTTTTTCATATAAAATTCAATTTCATTTTTAATATATAATACATTACAAAAATATATAAAAATATACCAATTTTTTCAATTTGTTTCATTACTATAAAAATTATAAAAAATATAAAAATGTATATAATTGAATATATAATTATTTCTAATATTATACATATTAAAATAAAGTCATAATATTATTTAATACCTGTATAAAAATTCAATCTATATAAAATCTTGCGAATAGATTTGTGAATCTATATTATTTAAGATTATTTAAGATAATATTTAAATTTATTGTTTTTTTATAATAATTGAAAATATTACATTAAAGTCATTTATAATTATCGAATTTGTTTTAAAACAAATGAATTTTCTTTTTTTTTTCATATTTAATCATATTTATCATTATTTTATATACATTGTATATTTTTTTAATTATAAAAATTATTCAAATAATTTTGAATAATGTCATTAATCATTATGTGATTGATAAAATATACTATTTTAAAATTTTGACAAATATTTAAAAATAATTCTTGAATTCTTAACAATATTTATATTATTTAATAATTTTGTAACTTTATTTATAATTTTACGATTATAATAAAAATTTTATTTTGTGAATTGTTCATTTTTGTTTTATTCATTGATCAAATTGTTTTATAATTCAAATATTTATTTATTATGAAAACATGACATTTTCTATATTATATATTCGATTTAATTAATTTGTGCAAAATACAGTATAAATTAAAAACATGCGAGAATACTTTGATAAGTTAAATTAATCTTTAATTTCAGGATTCTAGCTAAGAAAATTATTAATATTAATAAATTGAATAATAACCTTTTTTGTTATTGTAATGCATAAATTCTTCATCTTTGTCATTTAATTTTCTAAAAGTTTTGAAAAGAAATGCTGTTGTTATTATTAATATTTTTTTATCTATTTTATATTTAAATCATATATTTTAATAAATAATAACTTTTCATAATAATTCTAATTACCTTCAAATATATGACAAATATAATTTTATCTTGTTTGTTGATTTAAATTTTGATTTTATCTAATATACTGTTTATTTATTTAATATATTTTTGTACTTAAATTTTTTTAATTAATTTTAAAATTAAATCTTAATTAATTTTTACTCTAATTAATTTCTATTTTATTATAAAAATAATCTTTTCAATAGAGAAATGATTAATATGCTCAATGTTAAACATCTTCAATTTTTTTAGTATTGGATGAAATTTAATTTTTATATCTAATGATTTTAAATTTGATGTTTTTTTTCGAATTTATAATCGCTTGAAATATTGATAAGATTTTTTATTGAAATTGTTTTAATCTTATAATATTGGAATGTTGAATTTCGTAATTCTATGCAGTATGTTTATCGATTTCAATATACATTTAAAAAAATAGTTTTCAAACTAATTATTAGTTTTGATTTTGATTCTAATAATTAATATAATTTATTATATTTTTATATATTGTAATTTATTATATATATTATATAATTATATTTCTATATTTTTCTTGCCAAATATAATTTCTCCATTCTCTTGCAACTGAAATGCATTTTATGAAATTTGATAAAATCTGCTATAAATATGTTTTTCATATTTATCACTAATGAATTTTCATTTTTAGTATCCCTGATTTATTTTCTTAAGATTATAATTATTTAAATTAATTGCAAAGATGAATTGAGAAATTATAAGATTTATTAAAATCATTTCGAGATATTCAAATGAAAATTTTTTATTTATAAAATGAAAAATTTATTTTATTTATAAAATCGTAATATTTACAAGAAGTTTATAAAATCAATAATATATAAACTTCGTTTTTAATGTAGAATAATATAAAAAAAAAAAGAATGAATTCATGTAAAAAAACTTCTAGTAAAAAATATCTTTTTTAAAATATTGAATTTTCTTATTATATTATTACGATAAAAGTAATTATATATAATAGTAATTATAAAATAATTATAATATAATTATAATTATAATAGTAATATAATTAATATATTATAATTAATTAATTATATATTATATTTAATTATTATATTATTATAATATAATATAATTATTATATTATATTAAAATAGTATTATAATTATAATAGTAATTATAATATTATTATTATATATATATATATATATATATATATATATATATAATATCTTATTAATAGCATATTTAAATATTATAAATATAAAGTAACAGAAACGGATATAAGAACTTTATTAATTAAAACTTAATTAATTTTAAAAATATTTATGAAATAAAAAAATAGAAAATATAAAAAAAAGATTGCATTTAATATTAAATTAAATTAATAATGGAAGATATTATTAAATATATATAATAATAATAATATTATTGTAAATAATAATTAACTCAATAAATATTAAAATTTAATTTTCAATAATTTTTAATAATTTATTATATATGCTTAATAATAATATTAATAATATTAATAATAATAATATTAATAATAATAATAATTTCTGTATCTTTTCTTATCTAAAATAACAATAGGCATCATTATCTAGAATGATAATAATAATATTTCGAACTTTAATATTTTCTACCTAATTATAGTCATTTATTTATAAATAATATAAACAAAATTAATCTATCATTTATTTTGATCGCGAATTTATATTGGATATTTATATTACTAAAAATATTAAAAGTGTACAAAATATTATTTAAAACTATTGAAATGAAAATTAAATAATAATTTTTTATTGACATTTTGCAAAAGTAAAAAATTCTTTAAAACAATTTTTTTATAATAGTTTGAAAAATATTAAAAAGTTCTCAAGAAATAATCTTTCTTTTATTCAATTTTTTTTGTGCATTTTATTGCATTTTATTGCAATATAAAATTGTAATTATAATAATTTAGAAGCATATATAATAAAGTTCATAAATTATAAAAGATAATTGTGAAAAGAGAATGTTTTGAGAAACATTCATAATCCAAAAATTTTCTTAATTTTTTATATTTTTTATTGTTTAAGTTATATTTGTAATCGTATCGTCTAGAGAAATGTTAATGAAGATTATATTATGTCTATATATTTTTCAAATAAGACATTTAAATATTTTATTAAATGAAAAAAAATTTATGATTTTATAAACTAAAAATATTATTATATTTTGTTGAATTTGAGAAATATTGATGAATATTTTTTTTTAATATACTTTTTTTTAAAAAACTTTAATTTATTTATTTAACTATACGGTCTATTTATTAAAATGTTACTCAAATTTTTTTCAAATTGATATTTCATACTAGCTATTTTTCAATTATGAATGAATTATTTATTTTATTATATATTATTATTAATAAATCTTCAAATACTTTACTAGAACAAAATATCAAATGTATCGTCTATATGAATTTACAGCAACCGGAGTGTACTTTTCGTAGTTTTAAATATTAATTATATTATTTTAATTAAATATTATTTAGATTATTTTTCATAGACTGGAAAATAATAAACATAAAGTTATATTAAATAAAATTTTTATAAATTAAGTATTTTTTCTCTAAAGTTCTTTTGCTATTTTTTTTTACTAATTAAATTAAAGAATTGAATTATATATAATAAATAATAATAATTAAATTAAAACTGCATAAAGATGGAAAATGTTAACAAATTCAAAAAATTTAATTTTATTATTAAATTAAGAGAAAATAAAAATTAAATATATATACTATTAAATATATATATATATAATAATATATTATTATTAAATAATTGATAATATTCATTATTTATTTATATAAATAAATATATATTTAAATTTACATTTTTATTAATTTTTAGTTGGAAATAAAGAATTTGTTTAAAAAATTAAAAAATTAAAAAATTAAAAAATAAAAATTTTTTTTATAAATGAAAATTTTTAAGTATATTTTTTTCTTAATGATATTTTTTTCTTAATAATTTTTTTTCTTAATGAAAATTTGTGTGTATATAAAGTATAATAAATTATATATGGAGTAATTTGTTCTGGCTATTATTTTAAATTAAATATCATTTTAATTAATTTGAATGTTATTTAAAAAAAAAAATAAATTAAGAAAAGAAATTTAAATGTATTTTTCGTTTTGTAATTATATGAGATAGAACAAAATTTTATATTACAATATATTCAGATTTTAGATTCTATCGATTATTTTAAAAAAAATTCTCATATGAAATTATATCAAAAAATGCTAAAAACTTACTGATTGATTTTATTTTCAAACAAATTTTCAATCAATAAAATAATTACTATATTTGTAACTTATTATGTTTTACATTTATAAATTTTCATTCAAAAAAAAATTTCTCTGTAAAATATTTTGGAAGTTCAAATATTTTGAAGTATCCAAATATTTTTGAAAATACTTATATGTATATATGTATATATGTATATATATGTATATATATGTATATATGTATATGTTTATATATATATATATATATTTGTTTACTTTTGAATCCGAATAATGATTCTTTTCTTTGCTTATACTAAATTTAAAACTATTGTACAATTATATTACTGTATAATATAAATCTCTTTTTGATAATTCTTTTTTATATTTTTTATATTTGAATAATAAATCTATATTCAACTTTTATAAATAGATTTTATTTATATATTATATAATCATGTAAATATCTATATATAATAAAATATTTTAAATTAAAAATAAATTTTTCTTAGAATTTTTTTCGAATATTCAAATAACAATATACAATATACATTTTTTCAAAAAATTGATAATTTTGTAAAGATATTTGAAATATCATTTCGAATAAAAAATATTTATATGATAATAGAACATAAAAAAACATTTTTCTTCTTATAATATTGAAAATAATCAAATAATAAAATAATCAAATACATTTAAATTATTTAATTTTTAATAATAATTATTTATTTGAAACTATATTTAATAATCTATATAAAAAAATTTTTCTTTTTATCAATTAATTTTAAGAAATATTACGTTTACCTATTGTAAATTAATCATAATTAAAAGTAAATATTATTAAAGTACAATGAATTTAATAATTTGAAAATATTTAATTATTTATGGTTTATAATTTTTTGTCATATTTCGAAAATGAAGACAAATTGATATATATATAATATATATGTAATAACATTTTTTTTTGAGAATGATTTCTTAAATATGATAAAGTATTTCAATTTTTGTCTGAAATATTTTGTATTGATTTTTCATACTTTTTATTTTTGTTATAAATCAATAAATTTTTTATTTTAATTAATATATATATATTTTTTATTTTAATGTATTATGTAAATTTAATATATATATATATATATATATATATATATATATATATATATATATATATATATTAAAATAATACATACATACATACATATATATATATATTAAATTTACATAATACATTAAAATAAAAAATAATATATATATATATATATATATATAAGTTCAAATAGTCCAATAACAAATATATGAAACCAATATATACAATATAATATAAATAAATTATATAAATAATATAAATAATACAATATAATAATAATACAAAAATAATACAACATAAAATTTACAATGAATATATAATATTTAAAATATAATAGTAAAATTAATAATCAGATTTATAATCATAAAATTAATTAATATACGTATAATTATTTATAACACAGAAGAAAAAGCATAAAAAGTCACAAAAGATCATAATCCAATAACATATAAAATTGAAAAAATATAAATATGTAATTGAATAAATTTTATTGCATTTATTTATATTAAAAAATGTCTGTTATAAATTTATCTTTGAACTCAATTGTCAATATTCTTTAGATTTGTGCATCCTAGAGTGTAGAAACATCCTCGTTCAGCGTACTTAAAATACAGATTTTGATTATCAGTTTTTTAAATGTCCCATCCCATTTCTAATTGTTGCTATCCTCATCAATTTGTTCTTTCCAATATATAGTTTTAACATTCATCCTAGTCATCATTGGAGAAAGATTATCGTATCAGTTCTAAATTTGCCAACCATTGTTGTCCATCATTTATTAAGTTGTTGTGATCCATATATTTATTCTGCTATTGCTTCCAAAAGTTGTTGTACGTTCTGAAATTTGTCCAGTTTGTTTTTTGTTAGATTTTGCAAATTCAAGAGGGACATAGGATCGCCGAAATGATAAAAAATCAAAAAAGTTAAATCATCAGAATCGGAATAAGGAACTTAGGAAATTAAGATAATATATAATTCCTCATATACAATATTAATATTGCATCTTCAATACGATTTCGTCGATTTTATAGTAATCTCCTCCAATATTCATCTCAAATTTCTGAATTAAGGTGCATGGGAAGAGATTATATATCATTTCTTCTTGTTTATAAGAAATTGTTTTATTTTTATTTGAGATAAGTTTTTTTTTTTAATTCAGTTGACTTATTTCGTGTCCCAAAAAAATTAATTCTATTATTCGAATTATTAATGTGGCATTACTTTCATGTAATAAATCTTGTTAAGATCAAAGTACGTCTGTAATTCTATTCTCAAGTAAATGTAATTCCTCATAGTCCATATCGCAGATAACTAAGAAATACAGAAATATTCCAGGCAATCTATTGTTATTTTTAATTTATTCTAAGTTATAGTCTATTGTTTGTATCCCTATTTAAATCTTATTTGAAAACACTTCCAAAAGAAACCTTTAAATAAATTGTTTATGAGAAAAAATTATCATTTGAAATCCAAGTAGTTTAAGTTCTTTGTTGTAGCTTTTAGAAAAGTTTAGATATATATGAAATAAATAATAAGTGCAATATGTTGCGATCAATGTTTCATCTATACAAAGAGATAGAGTACGATAAATATCCATAAAGTTTAAAAAAATTCCATTGTTTGTTATAAATATTAGAAAGTTATGATTATATTATTTTTGTT
The DNA here is from genome assembly GCF_003254395.2 of Apis mellifera. Classification (NCBI taxonomy): domain Eukaryota; kingdom Metazoa; phylum Arthropoda; class Insecta; order Hymenoptera; family Apidae; genus Apis; species Apis mellifera. Next base: position 5,941,488 of record NC_037644.1, on the reverse strand, counting down.
TACTTTAGAAGATCTTTGTGATTATTGCGTAGAGTTCTACAATAACTACAGTTAGTTCGTTCTACCATACTATCGCCATTGATCCAATTTTGATAAACTTTGCTTTCAAGAAATCACATCATTCGATTGGAAAAGATGATTAGTTCTATGATAATTCTATTTTTTTATCCGTTTTCTTCTGCAATGATTATTTTTTTTTATAATCGTGATGTTCCTCTAAGTTCCTTGAGTTGTTTTTTGGTTTCTTTTGATGAAATATTCATACTTGTTACAAATATTATATTTTATTAAGTATTTCTTAGTCCAGTCCATTGAATTCAAAATTTCGATTATTCGAATTGTCGATCTAGAATTGTCTTATTTATGAAATAGTCCGCCATTTGTATGTTATATATCTCAAAATAATTCTGTTTCAATTATCATGTCTATTCCACTGGATTTGCGAATCTATTAATTTTTCAGATGTAATTAGATTTTGATTTAATCGGAATGATATTTTTGATACGTTTCCAGTGATTTTAGGCAAGATGAGATACGAAATAGTGTGACGAAAATTATAATATTTTGATACTATTTCTATACATATGCTATGTTCTATCCTGTGCGCGAAATCTCCAATTTTTACAATATGTGTCCGAATTCGAATAAAACCAAGTCTTTTAAGCATTGCTCTATTTGTAAAATGTGATTGAGATTGAGATGTTGACAACAGTACTTTGCGTTTCCATATTGATTCTTTACAATTATTATCGCTGTAAATAAAATTATTATTTCACTTGATATAAATGAAAATAATAAATTTTGTGTATTGCGTCTCGTTATTATCTCTTTATCCATTACTATCAATATATTGGTTGTTCGTACTCTATTTTTAGATTCGACATGGAGAAGTATGTTGTATTTCTTGTCACAGATTCTGCAAGAATCATGTATACAGTCTTTATTTTGTATTTGCATGAGTCGCATGTTGTTTGTTTTTAAAATTTTAAAATACTTTTTGAAATCAATACATTGAAAAAGATTATGATTTGTTGCATGTAAGAATTTTGTGGAATTGTACACGCGATTATTTATTCCACTCGGATTTAAATACCTGCGTTTATGGGCTGTGGCTTGGAAAGTTGTGGAAGTGATTTTTCTATAATCATTCTCTTTAAATATCTACAATTAGTTTTTAGAAATTTTATTAAATCCAATAATTTAACGTCCCCAATAATTATCGATTAAGTTCGTTCCTATTCTCTTTTTCTCATTGTATTTCTAATTTAGTTATTAGTAAAATAATAATAGCGTCCTAGTGATTTACAGGTTGTAAAGATTAAATCTTAAGACTTGTAATACCAGGCTATTCGTATTCTTTGTTCAATCTAGGTAAATTCCAGAGTGTATGATTTTGTTCCAGTAATTTTTATTCTCGAATCTATTTTTAAGTACCGTTCATTCTATCGTAATGTCGTAATTATTTTCAGAAATGTCGAGAGATTGTAACTCTCATCACAAAGAACTCATCCTTGAGAGAAGAATTCAAGAAATAAAATTTTTCAATATTGTCAAAGCGTCGTTGTTGTATATTAGTGACTCAATATATGTCTGTATTATATCTTAATTCAATGATTATAATTTCCATCAAATGTCGATAATTCTATTTTTGATAATTTGATTCTAGAATATGTATCAGTATTAGTATTTGATATTATAATAAATATATTGGTACGTACAATTCAAGAAGAATCAAATCGTGGCCTTTGGGTTATAAAATCTTCGGCAGCACCCATGACCTCGCAATACGAGTTTTTAAATTTATTTTGTATTGCGATATGAACTGTTTTCAATTCTGTACTTTCTACCTGTTCTTCTATGGTCTTTTAAACCGCACCATCAAAAAATTCGAAGATTGGAATTATTTTATTCAATCGAACCTTAAGTGCGAAGATACCTAAGGTTTGAAATAGGACTTGAAGTGAATCAATGCAAATATATATGCGTTCTTTATCGAAAGATTTCAATGCAGCATTGTTTTTAAAAAAGTTTAATAAAAAAGAGTTATAGAAAAGTACATTAAAATAGTCAAGACGATGTCACTTAATTAGTGTCCTTTGTTGCATGAAGATGTTTCAAAATTCGTTAATCTGCAGTTTGGCAGAAAGAATAAAGTTTCTTGAAAATCGAGTGCCTGGCAGAGTGATGATGCACTTAGTTACAATAATAGATAGCAATCTTAAAATGTATTTAGACTTTTTGCACTAAATAGCATGACAGATTTCACAAATTTTATATTTTAATTTTAACTTTATACTTTAATATTTTGATTACAATTAATTTGATATTTCGAATTGTCTTAATTACAATTCGAAATATCAAATTAGTTCCAATTATATTCTGGAGTTATGATATAAAAAATATATATGTAATTATATGTAATATATATATATGTAATAAAATTGATTTATTATAAAGTTCGCTTTATAATAATTTTTATTATTAACATTAATTAAACTTTTATTTTAAAACAATTAGAAAGTTATTTTAAAAATTAAGAAAAAAATTTATCTAATAATGAAAGTTTACGTTTGTCATTAAATTCACAAAGTTTTAAAGTTCTGTTCCTTTAAAATTCTATTCCTTCGAAATTACACAATTCAAAAATTCAAATGCATTTTAATAGGTCAATAGTTCGAATTATTCTAATAGTTTAAAGATTAAAAAATTATTACAGTTTACAAGTTTTGTGATTCGAAAAATTCTAAAATCTAAAGTTTTGATATTCACAGAGTTCAAACATTGTAAAATTAAAAAAATTCTGAGATTTAAAAAGTAATGATTTTCTTAAATTCTTCCAAAATAATCGTGCCCTCTAAAACCCCTTCTATATTCATCTCGTGAAACTGTAAATCTTTGGTGGAGCCAATAACAGTCTCATGGATCAATCTCCTTATTCAATGACCCAATCCAAATCTTAGAATTAGGCTGAGGAACTATAGCATTCACAAAATCTACGATTCCTAGAAAATTGATCCACGAGTGTTTGTAATAATTTTTATCAAGTAGGATCATGTTGATTGCCGTTAAGTATGCCTGAAAAATGTCTCAAGATAACGTTCATAATCCAACCATACCGAAATGTTTTTAAAAAAAATATACACTTTCAAGAGTTCTCCAAATCCTTCTCTCAAAAACAATTGTCTTCACGCAACATTATCTGTGCTACATATTATATATTCAGTATCTTAACATAATCATCAATAAGAAATAATTTTTAATATTTTATAACTTAAATATCTTAAATTGTTTAAAATATGAAAATAAAAGAAAATTAAATTTAATATTTAATTTTTATAAAAAATTAATATTTTATTTATAGTTATTTTAATTTAAAATTATTATGAATTAAAAGTTGTGATTTTATTTAATTTTTAATATTATTTTATTATTTACATAATCACGTAAATAATATATTTAAAATGATAGCCATACATTGTAAATATTATCATTAATTTTATTATTATATATATTATATATATAATAAAATTAATATATTATATATATAATATTATTATATATATATATAAAAAAATTGAATAATTATTTTTCATCGGATAATTAAGTTACGAGTATACCTTATTTAATGTTTAAAGTTTTATATTGAATATGCTTATATTCACTTTAATAAACTTATAAAATCATTCTTCATGTAAATCCATTCTCATGATTTCATTATAATGTGTATATATATATATATATATATATATATATATATGTATATTCTCAAAAAGAGAAAATTAACGATTAATGTTCATGAATCCTCTACTCGCAGCATTTCCTAAAATATATGATAATTGTTTCAGATAAACAAACTGAGCATTAAATATTTGAAATATATTTATATTTTAAATATTAGATAAATTTTATATTCATTCAACATAAAAAATGTCATACTTGTTCAAAAAATTTTAATCAAAAAATAATCAATTTGCTTCGTAATAAAATATCATCTAGCAATTTATTAAGATTATTTTAAAAAGTAAATTACATTTATTTTAAAATTTTTTATATTAACTTTTTATATGAAAAAACTAAAAACTAAAAACTTTATTTAAAATTAAATAAGTTTATTATTTTTAAATTACAAACAAGTTAATTTAAAAAATTCTTTTTGCAATTTATATTTTTATATGAATTTACAGAAAGAAAAATAGAAGCCTTATTTTATAATAATCTAAAAAGTGATATAAAGTTTTATTACCATTTTATGACATTTGGAATAAAAAATGAATCATTAATCATTAGCAATAGAATAATTTAATATATAACACGAAAAATTGTCTGATTTGCTTGTGTTTATATTTACTTATGTACATGAATATTTGTTGTGAGTTTAATATATATTCAGTATGTTTATTGTATATTTAATTTAATATATTTAATATGTATTTATTATTATAATTAATATATATTATGTTATAAATTTATCTTAATTATAATCAATATATTAATGTAGCAATAAGTAAATATTACTTCTTTATTATTATTCTTTCATATTATTACATTAAAATACATTAAATATGTACTAGATATACACATATATACACTAAGTATACCATAAATATATAAACATATAAGCTTATATATAAAATGAACAATTAGCAATCTTTATTTTTCAAAATGCTATGAAATAAAAAGAAATTATATATCAATTTTTGAAATTGTTAAAAAAAATTTTTTTTTACAAACCCATTATAAAACGAACTACAGAAAAAAAATTATTTAAATTCAGAATTATTTAAATTTATAAAACAATATAAACTATCTTCAATTTTTCATTTTTTATAATATAAAAAATTTTGGAAAAATTCAATTTAAAAATGTAAAAGGTTTTATTCTCTAAACTCTTGATAGATCGTCATACGATATTTTATCAATATCAAAATAATTCAAAGATTGATATTTTAACAAAATTATATTTGAAAAGTTAATAATTTTTTTATCAAAATTTAATAATCTTTCAATTTTAAAAAATCAAGAGCATAATTGAATAATCATTATTAAATATTTAAAGAAAAAATGCATTGAATTTAACAACAGAATATATTATTGGAAAATTTACAATTATGATATTTATAATTATGATACTATGATTATTAAATTTTTGTATGATTTTATTTAAGATTAATAGGATAGGTTAAACTTTTCATCTAAATTATTTGCATCAAAAAATGTTTCAAACAAAAAATAAGTAATCTTCATATTTCTAATTTTATTCAGATAAAAAAGCGAATTAGAAAAAAATATAATTATTATATCGTATGTTCACATAAATATATAATAATATATATAATAATATATAATATATAATAAATATAATATAAAACAATTTTAATATAATTTACAAGTAAATTAGAATTAAGATTACAAATAAATTAGAATTAAAATTATAGTTATATTGAGAATTAAATGACTCACTTTGAATATATGTATATTATATAATAAATATATAGTAACATATGTATATACATATATATAAATAATATAATAAATATTTCATAAACAGAATTCTAATTTATTTTGCCTCCTGTACATTTTTTATTTCTTACATTTCATATTAATTTTGAAATTTGAAATTCTCTTTTTAGATTCAGGAAATTTGAAAAACTATTGTATTTGAAGTTTATTATATATGATCAAATATTGTTTTAATTTATATAATTTATATAATTTATATAATGATATTATCTACTAATAAGAATTAAAAAATCTCTTATTAATAGAGTTGTAAACTTTATATTTTGACTAATAATAACTTATTTATAAACAATTTATATCAAACATTGTTACAATTTCATAAATTTTATTACTATAAAAACAAATTCCATGATAAATATTAAAAAAAATTTACATATTATTATAGATTATTATTTTATATATTTAATATATATTATTATCATTAGCAATATTAAAATTATCATAAAATTGGCAACTAAGTAATTGCGGATTTTCTTTAGAAAATCAAAGACAATTTTTTCATGGAACTAAATAACTTTATTCTGTAATGTGTTGCCTATTTTGATCAATGACCTTTTACCATCTTTCAGGCAACATCATAATCCCACGTTCATAAAACTTCTGGTTTTTATTAGCAAAACACTGAATCAGGTACGATTTGATATCATCATCATTATTGAAATTTTTACCATTCAAGGAGTAAAGATCGAAACAAAAAGTAATCAGATGGTGCAAAGTCAGGACTATATGGTGGATGTGGCAAAACATTCCAACCAAGCTCCATAATAATTTTTGTCAAGTGACCAAAGATGTGTGTGGCCTTGCATTGTCATGATGGAATACAACACCTTTTTGATTTGTCAATTAGGGCCGCTTTTCTTCAACTGCATTTGTTTAATTTCGTTAGTTGTTCAATGTAGACAACAGAATTGATCGTTCGGTTGGGTGGTAAGAGTTCAAAATAGACAATTCCTTTGTAATCCCACCAAACTGATAACAAAACCTTCTTTTGATGAATACCAGCTTTTGATGTTGTTTGAGCTGGTTCACGTGGCCTGCTCCACGATCTTTTCCGCTTGATATTGTTGTAAACAACCCATTTTTCATCGCCAGTTATCAGTCGTTTTAAAAATGGATCATTTTCATTACGTTTCTTTAGCAAATCGCAGCTGTTAATGCGTTGCGTTAAATGCTTTTCTTTCAGTTCGTGAGGAACCCATGTATCGAGTTTTTGAACATAGCCAAGTTGTTTTAAGTGGTTTTCAATGCATGTATGTGATACATGAAGCTTCTCTGCAATCTCACGAGTTGTACTGTGACGATCCGAATCGATTATTGCTTTGATTAGGTCGTCATCAACTTTAACTGGACGATCAGAGCGTTTTTCGTCTTTGAGTGAAAAATCACCAGAACGAAATTTGTCAAACCAATTTTGACACTGCCGTTCTTTTAAGGCTTCGTCGCCATAAACAGCACATAACTTTTTGTGAGCTTGCGATGCGTTTTTCCCTTTGCGAAAATAAAAAAGCAAAATATGACGATAATGTTCCTTTTAATTTTCCATTTTTCAACGAACGCCAAACGAAAACTACGCAACCGATCAAAAAACTTTTTTTACTGATTGATAGCTGAATTGCCAACTATCAAATAACAAAATGTGTTTTACATTTGGACTACGCCAGCAAAAAAAAATTCCTAAAAATTCAACTGAAACCATCTATGAGTGAAATCCGCAATTACTTAGTTGCCAACCCAATAGAAATATAAAACTAAATATAAAATTATATCAAATCTTTAAATCATTCATGCTTATATTAACGTTCACTGAATAAATTTAACTGATATTGTTTATAGATGAGTATTTCTTCGTTTATGAATGCTTATACTATTAAATGCTATTAAGACAAGAAAAAGTGAATGTAATATGTCATCATCATAATGATACGAAATTTTGAAGAAGGAAAAAGAACATTGAATATAAAATTTTAACTTCAAATATGTATTAATTTTTGAAATATTATTATTTTATACAAACATTACTAATACAATTATCTTTGCTATATTAGTCAGTTATATAATTGTCGTAATAGTTGTCACAATTAATTTTTAAGTAATCGATGATATAATATCAATATGGGGTTTACTATTTACAGGTATTCCATCTATGTTTGTTAATACATATTATTAGCAATATTTACATTCCATTAGAGCACTCAAAATATATAAATGTAAACTAATATTTACTATCAATCAGTATTTACCTAGAACAAATTTGATCATTCCAAATTCGTGAAATATAAAAATAAAATATAAAGTCTTTGAACGATCGAAATTAAATTAATAAATTAAAATTAATAAAATTAAAAAATATAACAATAGATAATGAAATATGAGATTTATATTATTATTATAATTTCGATCATTGTAATATCGGTTGTGCAAAAATTCTTTTATATTTTTTTCGCATTCCGCAAATATGAACAAGTTCCGGAAACATATGGATATTAATTCTAAATATGATAAATACTAATTTGTTGTTTTAAGTACCATGATATATTTATATAAATTATAAGTAGGATACTTTATAATTATTGAAGTCAATATCAGTATTTTGTTATTGACTATTCAAATGCTAAAAATAACTATTATAATGAAAATAATTATATTAGTAATGTCTGAATAATATTCAATATGTTAGTAACATTTATATAAACAGTATTGAATTTATAGTATCGATATTAAAATTCTTATTAATATCTTAAAAATTAATAAATATTAAAATTAAAATTTTATATTTGCCATTCGAATCACGTTATTTAAATTTCAATTGACTATTTATAAGAATATCCTCTTTATTATTAATTATGATAATATAGTATGATATTTATGTCAATAAAAAGGGTATTTTATATGTAAGAAAAAAACATATAATAAAAATATATCATAATAATTACGTAAATATAATAATTAACATAATATAATAATTAACATAAACATAGTTATTATAAATCTAGAAACAAAACAAATAAATTTTTCTATATAATAAAGAATTCTTATTTATTATAAAACTGTAAACAAAAACAATATTTAAATTATAAATGCAGGCAATATAAGAGAATGCACTTTACAAATACATCTAAATACATCCAAAAGAAGAATAAAATAAAAATCTTCTTATGATATATATCAAGAATAAATATAAACAATTAACGATATAATTCTAACATAAACAGTAATAAACACTAATAAAAAAAAAAGAAAAACAAGTTAACATTGGAAATGTCAACATTCGATTTAATCGAAAATGTCAAAATAATCGATTCAGTAAAAAATATAATAAATGATTATGCTAAACTTTTAATTAAATTGAATACAATCAATTTTTCAGAAAATTAAATCTTTTAGTTAAAAAATATTATGAAACTATATTTAAGATATAGTTTCTTACTACACTGCTTTGTTCAATATGTAAATCATAATCATGCCAAATTCATTCTCGATTCAATTAAATGAAAAAAATATAAAAAACAGAATTCATAGAATAAATAGAAAAATTAAATAATGATATATCATTTTAAGTTTAACAGATTACAGATTAGGTAAAAACAAAGAATTGCATAAATATCAACCAAAATACAGTTAAGAAATTATTAAATAATTTAAACAATGGCGTGTAATTTTATAGTTCAATTTAAATAGTTTTTTCTTCGATTATTTCATTTGCTATTACTAAACTAGAGAATAATATCATCAAGAAATGAATTTTATCTCGTTGTCTATCATGTAACATATTAGCATGTCACATTGTATCGGATGACATACTAATATGTCACATAGATTTTATTTTACATCAATTCATTTTTTGATTATTTTATATCAATTTATTATCAAAATACTTTAGGTTTCTTTGATCTGAATATGATACATCACAATAAGTAAATAACATAATTCAATAATAATCATAAAATATATTTTTGAAATGTGTATTAAAATTTTAAATAGTATGATATAATAACATTTAAGAAAAAACATATTAAACAATTAAATTAGATGAGAACTAATGTATTAAACCACAAAAAGTAATGAAAACTAGAAAAGATGAATAAGATGTATATATCTCTAACTGAAACTTTTAAGATATTAGGGTGTCTCAAAATTAACGCAAGATTTGAATTAAATATAAAAGAGAGTTTTTAGTCTTTTTAGAATCTTTAGATATTTATTTTTTAAATGAATCATAAAATACATAGAATAGGATTATTTATGGAACATCGGGCAAATGGCCTCCATGGTTTTGTTGGCACATACGCACATACCTTTTCGTTGAAATTTTTCATGACCTTTCTGCATAATTATGGCTGAATTTCGTTGATGCAGCATTTAATTTCCTCTTGTAATGCACGTAATGATTGTGGGATTATTGGCATAGACTTTTGACTTCAAATAATCCCATAAGAAGAAATCTAATGATGTTAAATCACATGATCTAAGGGGCCAATTCTGATCACCGAAATGAGAGAATACACGACCAGGAAATGTCTCATGCAGTAATTAAATTGTTTCATTGGTTGTATGGCATGTGACATCTTGTTGAAAACACATATTGGCCACATCAATATCATCCAATTTCGGCAAAAAGAATTGTGTATCTATCATATCGCTATATCGAGCACTATTAACAATTGCTGCTTGACCAGCCTCATTCTCAAAAAAGTATGGTCCGATGATGCCTCCTGCCCAAAATTTGCACCAAACAGTGATACATTGGGGGTCATTTGTTTTTCGCTAATCACACGTGGGTTCTCCGAACTCTAAACAACGCAATTTTGGCGATTAACAAAATCATCAAAGTGAAAATGTGCTTCATCGCTTAGGATTATTTTGCTCGAAAAATCAGCATCCATTTTTTGATGATTAATAATCCATTCCACGTTGTTGTATCATATAATGCTCCATTTTTACTAACCCTAAACTCTCAGCTGTCAAACTGTTTTTTTTAGGGTTGCCAACAACTTAATGCAAAAATAGCGGCAAATTCAAATCTTGCGTTAATTTTGGGACACGCTTTATAAATGCTGAAATACAATTCAAAAACTATATATACAATAAATATATCTCATAGATATGATATCTAACATAGAAATAGTAGCAACTAAAATAAATCTATATTCAACATTCATTTTTATAATATGTATATTTTTATTATAAAAATAAATGTTTGATTGTAAATTTATTATATATATATTATATATTTATTTATTATATATTATTATATATTATATATATTGTATTGTATTATAGATATTTATTATGGATTATATTCCAAATAAGTATCAACAAAACAAAACTAAATAATTAAACAATTTTGAGAATGAACAAGAAAATTACAAGAACTGTTCATAATAATAAAATTTTCAATTGCCACAATATTTTTTGAAACTCATAGAAAATTAATAACAGAGAGAATTTTAGAAAAAATGATATTAAATCAGCATTTCTCTCAATGATTCTAAATCAAACCTCTTCAACGTGGCAAATATTAATAATACTATCAATTTAACTATATACAGTTCAAATATAGGTAAATACATTAACAACACCAGAATTATATTGTAGCAAGCACTTTACGTTATTTAATGAAATTCATACCAATTATCTCATAATGAAATTCATACCAATATCCCATGATGATATCTAAACATGTGAATCAATTTCACAATGAAAATTGCAAAAAATATGTTTATTAATTAACCAATTCCATAACTAGACAAATATATAACTTATAATAAATATAAAATCCATTTCAAATATAATACTGAAAATAATTCTTGTTATAATAATATATAAATTAATTATATATAATATTTGTTATAAAGCAAAATAATAAATAATCATCTTAAAAAAAATCCTTAAAAAACCAATATAAACAGTCATTACAGTACTCATTCATATATTATAAAAAAAGAAAAAATTATACACTAAATATGTTTAATCTTTTTCAAAAAAACAAAAACCATGAAAAACCATTAAAATTCTATATATCTAAATTCTCAGGAATTTTGAATTTGAATAATTGAATCACATAAAATCTTAGGCGTCATATGGGATAGCAAACTTATATAATATTTATATACTATGCATCTCAAAAAAGAATGATACCTAAACATATTAAAAAGTGCAGAGATAACAAAATATTAATAGATATATATAAATCTATCGTTAGAATATAGATTATAAATCAATAATGTAAAAAATTAGATTTAATGTATAACACAGTATTAAGAATTATAATAAGAATTATTTCCTATTTTTTAAGATTCTATTCTAAGTAAACAAACAATTACTATATAATATAATATAATATATTATATATTATATTATATAGTAAACAAACAATTACTATATAATATAATATAATATATTATATATTATATTATATAAGTATATTATATTATATTATATAAATATATAATATATTGTATAATAATTACTAATATAATTACTAATATAATTTAACAACAATCAAACAATAAAAACTGTTACGAAAGAATACATATTTAAATATTTTCACCAATACCAGTACGTTTTACAGAAAAATTCAATCAGATTGTTTCAAAGTAAATAAACCAAATGCAAATCAATATGTAAATTAAATTTAAAATTATAGTTCTAAGAAAATTTCAAATAAGAAATAAACAAGTCTAACAAAAAAAAAATCCAAAAATCAACATTATTTCAATACTTATCGATAATTATAGATATCGTCAAGAATCATAAGATATTTATACATATCTACACAGATGATTTAAAATCTATTCTCAGGCAGAACAGAATTCTGTCATTATTCAGCATTGATTAAAAATCAAATTAAATGAAAGATTAATTATTTCAGTTGAATTAAATCTCTCAAATCATATCCAAAATTCTAATAATAAGCAAATTATATTTATTGATATTATATTTATTGATTCAAAGAGTGCAATAAACAATGTCATGCGATATTGTAATATGCATGCCATATTACGATAATATATCCAAGTTCATAATATTCACAGATCATAAAAATATATTAGAAAATTCAATTTCACAATTTCAAAAAAAAAAAAAATTAAAATCATATGAATTTTTATATGAATTATATATAGAAATAGCTGGAATCTAAAATGTTTCCAACAAATCGGTAAAAAATTCCATTTAAAAAAATATTCTCAATAATTGAGAACATATATATAATACAGTAAATTGAATTTGATACACTAAAATAATTAAAAAGAAATTAATAATAAATTTACAGTGAAAAATATATTTAATAATAGCATTACAAACAGAAATAAGAACTATTTTAAAAATTACAAAACACATAATAAATAATTCAAAAAAGATATGTAATTATGTAATCATAATCAGTCAAATTCAAATAGAATATTCAATAAAATCATAGATCACGCAAATCATATTTTTAATCAAAGAATCAGCTTAAAAATTTGAAAATACAAATTATAATATATATAATACAAATTATAAAATACAAATTACTTAATTGTAAAATCTATTGAAAAAAGTAATTAAATAATTTAATAAAATATTATAACGTAAAAAATATTTTCTAAGATAATTTTAATAATCTAGTAATTGATACTATTCATAATAAAAAAATAAATAAATAAATTTTAATTAAGTAGATAAAAATACATAGATTAAATTCAAATTTTAAGAAAAATATTACAAATTCGATATTCAGCAAATTCTTTCTACGAAATGAAAATAAAAATTTAATAAAACTATAAATCATTATATTTCTCTGTTTCGTGACTTCACAACTAAAACAAAATATTCATACATGCAATATCCATTTTGTATCGTAGACATAATAAGAAGGTGAAGGCGAAATCAAGAAATTTGTTTCTTCGAAGCAAAACGAAAACAATGATTGTTTCCAAATAATGATATGCTACAGAATGAACACTTCGACATAAGAACGATGATGATCATCGTAGCCATTGTTTTATAAACTCTCCAAATCAAGACTACAATTGATTTCTTAATCGAAAATGCAATTCCTTTATTTGAAAGAAAGTTTTTTAAAGCCTTTCTGCAAAGAGAATTCTTTCGTATGTTCTAAGATTAAACCAAAAATTAAATTCAGCTGAAATATTAAGAAAGATGTATGAGTATACATATATATTGTAATGGATATTTTTAATAGTCGAATAAAGAATATCACGAATAAAAAACTAAAAAATAAATGAAATATATAAAAAAAATTATTAATATATTAAAAAAAATATTTTTTTAAATGGCATCGCGTATTTCTTTCTTAATATTCGTACACTTATATTTGTATAATTTTACATATTATTCTCCAATAATAATACAAATTTATTAATCATGATAATTTGAAAACAAAAGAGTAGGATTAAATATGAGCTTTATCATTAAACTAAAATATAATGCAATAAATTTATCACAGCAACAAGTGTGTGAAGAAAGTAGAAAAAAAATTGCTAATAATCTATAGTAATAACGTGCATGGTTAAAATATTTGTTTCATTAAGATTATTTTTTTTAAAAATATGTTTTTTCATAAAAACAAATCGAAATAAATATGTATAATGTATAATGTAAGATGATTATATGAGATAATTACATAAAAAAGATATTTAAACATAAAATAACTTTATTATTTTTTAAAGAGATGTATCCAAAATCTAAAAATATTGTTCGAAAATATTTTTTTTTTCGAATTTTTTTTCATTTTATTTCTATTAATTATATTTTTATTAATGTCATAAAAATAAAATCTATATATAAATTTTGTTTTCGAAAAAAAAAGAAAATTAAAAAATAGTCTAAAGATTCCAAATCCTGTTTAAGCATTTTGAATAATTTAACATTACACGGTTCTGGTATAATAAATCAAATATTGATCAAATACATTATTTGAAGACGCATGAAATTCAGGATTAAGAATTTAATTCTTGAGATACTCTATCTAATCAATAAAATATTGCGCTTAATTTATATTTTTGATATTTTCTTAGGTTGTTGAAATAATTATCTAGATTTGATTATCAAGCATTATATGCAAATCACATTATCCCTAGTTGAATCAACCTTCTGCATATAAATTAAGATAATAATTTTATGGTTCACCATCCAATACTGAATATCTTCATAATACCATTATAATCATATATTTATTTATATAAAAATTGCATTATATATAAATTATTATTATTCATTTTATTATTTTTAAATATATTATTTTTATACATTTATTTATATTCGAATTTTTCTTTTGAAGAGATGCTATTAATGATTTTATGTGATTTTTAATGTAAATTAAATATTCATAATTAAAATAATTTATGAATGTTTATGTTTATATAAATAATAATATTATAATTCATATTTGTACATTAAAATATTAATAATAATAAATCAAAATCTTTAAAAATGAATAATTATAAGATTTTTGCAGATAATTGTAGAAATGATTTCGTTATAATTCTAGATTGCATAATTTCAAAAAGATCAAAGAAATAAATTACCATTCTAAATACTTTCATATACAAAAATATTTATATATTGCCATGTTTAATAAATGAATTTTTATTTCGTTGAAAAAAAACATTGTATAATTTCATAACATAATATAATATTTGATTGATATTAACAATTTTATTAAAAATTTGTAAATTGTAAGTGAAATTTTGAATTATTAAAAATTTTTATTAAATTAAATTACTATTTTGATTTGTATTTAATCATTTACAAATTTTATGAAAATAATTATATGCGTTCATATTATATCACATTATACACCATATTCTAATTCATTTGTATTTTACAACGTTCATCATCTCATTCTATCTTTCATCTCATTTTATAACTCTATGTATATTCCATGGAATTACTTTCATCTCCGTAACAATTCTCATATCCTTTCTCAGTCTTTCACATTTTCATTCTGCATCGTTCCTCATGCTATTAACTTCGTTAAAATACATTTTATGATCGTTCAAATATATATATTTTTATTTTTCTCAAATTTCATTTATCATGCAGATTATAAATACATTATTTATATTATTTTTATTATGTAAAATTATAATATTAAAGTAAAAATTTGAGCATTAATTTATAATTTTCCTTTTCATTATAATATTTCGAAATGTACATACACATAAAAATTATCCAAAATTATATAAATCAATGAGAAAATATTCCGTTATAAAAATAAAAGAGACAAAATCGAATTCGCTGTTACGAAACACATTGTTATAATATTAATATTTAATTTAAAAGTAAATGGTAAATGTAATTATCACTCGCAATATTGATTAATATCTTGAGATAAATCTGGCACATATGGAGAATTGATTCATTTACAAATATTTGCATCGAAGCTTAAAATTCAGTCGAGATGATTAATGTTTGAAACTTGTTTGTATAAAGATTGAAATGCAATTTATTGAAGGAAGAAAATGCAACTTGTTTGCTACTGTGATGAAAAATATAAAAAGTTCAATAGATCAGAAATTTTTCGTAAGTTTGATTGAATAATAATAACAATATCTCATTACTAATTTATCAAAAAATATAATATATATATATATATATATATATATATATATATATATATATATATATATATATAAGTTGTATAAGTATATATAAGTATATATATATATATATATATATATAAGTTGTATTCAGTAAATTATACTTAAAATGAACAAAAAAACAGAAGTTTTTTATTTTTTATATGAAATTTTATTTTTCATTATTAATGATCATTATAGCAATTACTTTATTGAAAACGATGCTCAAAAAAATTACAATATTAATATATTCATGAAATATCTTTAAAGGAATCACTATTATAAAATTCAAAACAAAAATTGATATACAAAAATGCTGATTTATTTTTGAATTATAAGTAATTTAAATTTGTATTAGATAAAACAAGTTAGAAGTACAATAGTAGACAACAAAGATTTCATTATTCTTTTAATGAATTTAATGAACTTTTTTAATAAATTTAATGAACTTCAATGTTTAAAATTTAATAAATAAATATTAACTGACATTTTCATATATTGATTTTTTTGTGTTTGTTTTGAATTTATTTTTTAAAGATGTTCTATGAATATATTGATATTCTATATATATTAGAACAAAAACCAACCTGAAGCAATCAGATAGCTTAAATTTTATTTTCAGTTGTTTCAGTAATTTAGATTTTAGCAATAATTTTCTCTTAATATAATTTTCTTATATTTTTTCAAATTTTCAATAGCAGTTTCGTGATTTAGATATAATAATGATGGTCACTTCGTACTTGCAATGAAGTATAAAAGTAGTTGCAAAAGTTCTGATTTCCACGACGCGAGAGCTCATCATTGAAAACCAACATTTGACTATTGATTCTTTTTTAGATTACTTTTTCTTAGATTACATTTTCATCAAAGTTAACTATTGAAGAGAGAAAATTAATTTTTCTAAAATTATAATTAGAATTTAAATAGAGTTCAGATCACAATTATTATAAAATCGAAATAGAGTTTAGAGATTCAGAGCTGTTAAGTTAAACATCAGAAAATAAAATAAGTATAAAATAAAATGTGATATAACCGTATAACATCAATAGATTATTAGAATTACAATAAAATTCCTTATAATTTAAAAAATAAGTTCTAATGAACATTTTTACATATTTATTTTTGTTCGCAAGCATATATTGCTTGATTTATAAATAGTTTATTCGAAGAAATTAGAAAAATAGAAAATTCTTTTCTATTATTATCGTCGATCTTTATTAAGTCTAAACAAAAAATAATATTACCTGAGAAAATTTTTAAGAAGAGTTTAGTATTTATAATTGTATATTTTTGATACACTTCAACCTGGCGAGAGCAAAACCCGATCCTAGAATGACATTCTCTAGACATAGCTGATTTAGCATCAACCAACATCATTTCTAATTTTTCTCTAATTTGGAAATATCACAAGTTAGGTATTGATCACGATATTGGTTATTATCATACCCTGGAAATTATGATCCTTTCAACTGGAAAGATTTTTTGAGAACACAAGCATCACATGAAAAAGAGTCTTATTATGAACATCGTACTCTGACTGCTGGATATGACAACTGGATAGTTTTGTAGTTAATTATGCTCTGACTAGATATCTCAAACACATACTGAGGGATTCAGCTTATAGACACGCGTCTGTATTTGTAATCACAGTAATACAATCCATTTATTGTGAAGAAAATATATTACAGTACAAGAACTAGCTTCTTCACACACTTCAAAGAGCATTCGACACATATATTTAACAATCCACCATCTATCATTATAATACTATTACTGTGATCAAATAATTTTCATGTTCACTTTGAGAATCATCTCTTTAAATTTTATAATATATTTCGAATATTTTATATATTCCTTTGTCACATTGAAATTTTGAAAAAAATATTTTTTATAATTTTCCTTATATACCAAATACTTGCTAACAAACATGGTATTAACAATTTTATTAACTATTAACAACAATTATGGTATTAATTTGTTTATATCTATAAATAATAAATTATAATTTGTACTTATAAATTATAAATATCGAATACTTTATATTTGGTTGTAAAAATATCCAGCCATGCATTCAAAACAATATTCGATATCAAATCTAGATAAATAAATATTCTATTTACAATGTTATATTGTATAAATTTTGTGTTTTTAGATATATTAGGTAATGATATATTTGAATTGTTATAAAGAAAATATAATAACAATATATAAATATATATATATTATATATATATATATATATATATATATATATATATATATATATAACAATATATATAATATATATAATATACAATATATAATAATAACAATATAGTATAATAATATAATATAGTAATATATAATGATAGAATATGATAAAAAATAATATATTGAAAATTAAATATAAAATATTTAAAAGATTATATATTTATATTTTTGATATATTAACTTATAGGATATTAAAATTATAGGATTTTAAAATTATTATTAAATTATTATTTTTAAGATATCAATTTTAATATGCACAATGTCAATAAATAAAAAGATAATTATTTCTAATTTAAATAATGTCACTAATATATCATACAAAAATTTAATATTATTAAATTAAATCTATATTTTTATTAGAATAATTTAAAATTCATAATATAAATAAAGTCAAGGAGATTATATGACTCAAAATAAAACGAAAATCAAGAATAATGAAATTGTATGAAAAGTTTCATTTTCAAACAAATCAAGTTTGAAAATATAAAAGAAAATAACAAATATCCTATAGGATATGAATAAATTGTTGATAGAAAATTATTCCAAATATCAAAAAAAAAAATTATAAAAAAAATTTTTTTCATTTAAAAAATTTTCAAGAAAATCAAATTTGAAAATTCACCTATTATATGATTATATATGTTCAATTACAATTTTCTCAAAAAAAAAAAATTGAGCCATAAAATTTTATTATATTTTCTGTTTATTTTCACATGAACATTAATGATATCTCATTTTCATATTCAATCAAATAATCTCATTAATTGAAAAATTTGATTTAATTAAAAACGAAGTAATATGAAAAAAATTCATATGAAAAAATTTTATTTTATATTTTGTTTTTTTAAGTCATCTAGAATTTTTATATGAATTAATCCCCAAATTTATTTAATTTATTTTGAATTATGATATGAAATTATAATACACATTTATATTTATATTCTTATATTTATATTTATTTATTTATTTATTTATATTCTTAAAAAATATATAAAATTATATTATTATATTTATTATATATATTTATTACATATATAAATATATATATTAATATGTATATTATATATATATATTATATATACAAATTATATTAATATTAATTATATTATAATAAATTAATATTATAATATTATATAAAATTTTATATATAATATTTATCTTATACCAGATTTAAATTAAATATTTTTACTATCTATATATATATATATATATCACTATATGCATAATAGAAATTGGAAAAATGAATCTTAATGATTTTTAAATGAAATGAATAACTTTTTAATATTTCACTATCTTATATTTAAATATTATATATATTTTTTATATTTATTAAAAATAACATTAAAAAATCAATAATTTACAAAAACAAATTATATTAAATAAAAAGAAAATATAAAAGTATTTCAAATTTGAAATATAATAAATATGTATGAAAATTTTTATGTTTATACTTTTTAAATTATTTTAATTTTGGTATTGAATTGGAGATTAATTTATTCTTTGATCTCGAATACTTAAAGTAAAAAATGTTAAAATATACATGTATAATGAAACAAGTTGTTATAGTATTTTATATTCCATTCTTTAAAATGCGAATTTGCTACTGTGTCAAGGAGCGATAAAAAGTCTTATTAAGTGATTGTTATCATAGATTAATCAATTAAGTTAAATAATTACTGGATTTTAAGAATATTATTTTAAAAACTTAATTATTTCATTATTGTAATGATGACAATCAGAACAGAATTATAAATTATAAAGAAATTCCATAAATGAAATAATTTCTATATTATCTAATATATTTCAATTTACTTTTGTATTAACTATATTATTCTGTATTAATATATTTCAATTTATTGAAAAATTTTTTTAAATTATTATTAAATTTAAATCAAATATTTAAATTTTTCAATAGATATATAATATTCTAAATAATTAACTCAAATTTTCATTAAAATTTGATCATCAATACGAAAACAATATTATATTTTAATAAAATAATAAAAATATAATTCATAAATTATATTTCAATAAATAAGATTATTTACTAAACAATTTATAATTTTTTTCAATATGAAAAAACTGTACAAAGCATTTTAAAAATATTTAATTGTCGAGTAATTATCAAAAAAATTTATAGATGAATCTATATATTAATTTAATATTTTATACATAATTTTTGATAATTAGTGAAATTATGCGTCATTTTTCTATAAATTAGAGATTAAAATAAATATTTATATATTTACATATTATATTCATTATCTTTTATAAAAGATAATGAATATTTTTTAAGAATATAATTTTGTAATATAGTTAAAATTGTTTAATAAATATAATATTGAATAAAAATATAAAATATAAAATAAATAAAAAATTAAATAAAAATATACAGAATTTATATAAATATCAGTAATAAATATTATTGCAATATTATTTGCTATTATCAATTAAATTATAAATTTATTTAATTTTTTAAAATTTTAAATAAGTAACAATTGTATATTATTTTTATAATGATTTCCAATTTTTACTTGACAATAAATTTCTTTCTATTTTATATATAATCACACAAACTGCTAATACATCTGATCAATTCACATTCAAAATTTCAATATCGCGATAATGTTGTATTATGTCGAATAATCTCAATCAATAGAAAATAATATATAAAATTATGTGAAACAAATCATATCAATCAATTTAACATATAAAATGGGACATATAAAATGCCTTTTTTGCAAATTACATTAATTTTATGACAAAAATAAATGTTATAAAGCACTTACATAATCCTATTGTTTTAACAAAAAGAATATTCAAATGAATATATTCTATTTACAATATATTCTATTTACATTATTCTATTTACAATTCTTTTTACTAATGCGATACTATAAATACTATATATAAAGCATTAAGATACAAATGTTTCATCTGTTAAATCATTTATTAAAAATATATTCTAAGATTATGTTTATTGTTTTATTATAGATGTAAAAATATATATTAATTTAGGAATTATTTATAAGATAATTATAAGATATAAATCGTAAATACGATATTGATATATGAATATGTTAAATATAATTGTATATTTTAAGATTATATATTTTTTAACATATAAATGCTGATTTTTTTTATTTATTTTGTAAACAAATCAAATGTTGTTAAATCAAAATATAAAGGAAATAAATTTATGTAATGAATATTTTAATAATTTAATAGTATTTTTAATACTTTTTTTTTTATTAAAAGTTTATAAAAAATAATAAATTCTAAATAATACTAATTAAAATATAAAATAAAATTTTTGTTACATTACGATCGTATAATATAATATTACGATCGTATTGTATAATATTTAATTAAATACTATTAATTCTTTTCATTATTCTTATCTTTATATAAACATAGAAAAGTTAATAGAAAATTAATAATTAATTACGAAAATTTAATATTAAAATTTATTGAATAATTCTTGAAATTTACTAAAATTTGTTAAGTTATATTATTTACTATACAATAAAGGGTCACTGATCAATTACAATCACTGATTAATTATAGCATGAAATATGAATTTAATTTATTTAACGACTTAATTATCTAATTTTTTAATTAGATTTAATTTTTTACAGAAAAAAATTGTGATTTTAATTATTTATTTTTGATTTTTTATAATGTAGAAATTGTTTGCTTTTAGTATTCATAACTTTTTATTTCATAATATAAAAAAATCAAAACTAAATACATTAAAATTTTATAAAATTTGATTAATTTGTTTGGTAATATAACGAAAATGAATAAATTATATTGTTTCGATTAATATTTTTAACAAATATTTTCCATAATTTAAAAAAAAAATTATTACAATATCTTTAATTATTTAATTATATCTAAACAAAGATTTATAATTTTATACAAAATAATAAAAATATAATAATTTAATTGCTTTATGTTTATTTTTTTAATTTTTAAAAAATTAATTGTTTGTAAAGTCAAAAGAAATATGATTTGGATTTGTTTATTTATATATAAGCTAAATATACATATATTAATCGGTCAGACTTTCTATCAATAGATTCTTTTTAGATTTATTTTTATTGAAGAAAGAAAATAACAAAGATTATTTAAATTGGACAAAGAAGATAAAAGAAAAGTATTAAAGAAAGTATTTAAAGAAAGACAAAGAGAAAAAAAAGAAAGACAAATTATTAATAAGAGAACAAAAAAGTTAGATATTATGTTAAAGCATAAGATAAGGAAACAATATTGCCTTTAAAAAAGAAGAAAGATCATATTATATTAATATATTAATTTTATATAATAAAGCAAAAAAAAAAAAAAACTTATTTTAAAATATATTTGACCTATTTAAAATACATTTGCTTTAGAATGAAGAAATAATAGCATATAATTTTCTTTTTTAAAAGAGCAAAAAATATCTGAAAGAATATAAATTATATAATGTAAAAATATAATAAAATTTTGATTATTTAATTTTCTATCACAACCAATTTCGATAATTTGAAATATGTTATCAAAATTAATATTCTGTATATTATAGAGAACAAGATTTTTAACATCTTTTTTCAATTGTTCGATCTTTTTTTAGTTCGATTTTATGAAATATTCAAAGAAATTTTCTGAAATATTCAAAGAATGTTAAATACTCCATTTTCATACAACTTCATTTTTATATGTGTTTATTCATATGCATTATAACAATATAACAATATATAATATATTTGTAACAATAAATAGGTGTTTGTTTTTTATCATTATATTTTTATAGTTGTTAATTTAAACTAATAATTAAATAATTAAAACATAAAACTTTTATCTTTTAATTACAATAGACATAATTAAATACAATAAACATAATTAGATAAATAAATTTTTCTATTGTGCCATTTTAATTTAATCCAATTAAAAAAAATTTATAAAGCATAAAATAAATGTCATCTTAAAATACTTTTTATTGAATTTTTATTGTTTGGATTAGATTAAAATATAGTCACATGAGATAAAATTTAATATATCGATAAGTTCTTGTAAATATCTTAAAAATTAAAACAATACTTTATAAGTAGATAATATCTATACTTAATATTATATAATAAATTATATATATTTATACAGTAATTTATTTTATTAGAAATATTTTATTAGAAATATCAGACATAATCAAGGTTTGAAATTTCAATACTTTTTCGTTCTTTTAAATTAATTATTTTTTAACTTTTACAAAATAAGGCAAATTTTAAATTATAAAATTTTTAGTTTAGTTTTTAATGCTTTCTTATGAACAAATATTGTTTTGAAAAATAATCTTAGATAAATTTATATACAAAATTAAAAGAATATTAAAACTTTTGAGAATTGATCTCATTCTGTCAAAAAAATTTTCTTTCGAGAAAAAAATTATTCTATGCATGTCATTAAGCTTTATATATGTACAAATAAAATCAATTTAAAATATTTTCGGATTTTCATATAATAATATATATAATAATATAATAATAATATAAATTTCATATAATAATATAATAATATAATATTTATTATATATATTACATATAATAATAATATATAAATACTTTTGTAATTAATTTTAAATAATTGTATATTATTTTCGCATATAAATTTAAATTAATCTCAATGTAAATGGAAATTATATTAAAATGGAAACAAAAGATAATGAATACGGTTTACGCATTTTAAAGTTGGTTTGTATTTACAATGCTCTTTTCAAAAGGGCATTTCATTTAGAATATAATTCGTTTCATAATACTTAATCTTGATATAGTAAATAAAATGGATCATTTTTAAAGAATAATGATAATAATAACTGATCTACTGATCTATTAGTTTTAAAAGATCCGCAAAATTATTCACCATATTCACCAATATGATATATATTTAAAAAAAAATTTTAAGAAGAATAAATTTCTTATATATTGTAAATAATAAATAAATGTTAATAATTTTCTATATTATCTTATAAAAAAATTCATTTAACTCAAACTTCTAATTTATGAATGATAATGGATTATTCATGGAGCAATTTTTTTATCAAGAGAAAACTCTCTTTTTAAGAATATCAATTTCCAAAGTTTCAGCATTTTTTAATATTTTGAATTTCATTTTGTCTCGAAATAAAATAATAAAATAAAATTTAAGAAAAAGTTAAAAAAAAAAAGTTAAAAAAATTTTTTTTTAACTTTTTCTTAAATTTTATTTTTATTTATTTTAAATTTTATTTTTATTTATTCTGCAATTTAAAAATTTTTTTTTCTTAATTACATTTTATTGAATTATATTATATTTAAAAAAGCCAAAACATTTTAAAATTTGAAGCGTTGATTTTTCTATTTTAAAATGATATTCCATTAAAAAAATTACTTCATAATATAACCATTATATACTATATATTCATAAAAACTAAAAATGAAAAATTTGTTTAAAAAATTAATTTTTTGTTCACTTGTAATGAAATTTTATCTTTTAACGTATAATTTCCTGAAATTTTATGTTTTATATTCTATATATATAATATTATATACAAATTATTATATATATTATAATAATATAATATTATATAATATAATATAATAATATAATATAATATAATAATTATAATATTATATACATAAATTTTTATCAAAATTAAAATTTTTTAATAATTCTTTATCATGATATTATATGAAAATTTTTTTCATTTTGAATTATAAACATAAAAATTGTCATTACAATAAATTAATGTTTATTCAAATTTATCTTACTATATTTTTATATATTTCTTATATTGATTTTTAAATAAAATAAGATATTAAAAGTATTTATATGAGAATCTATGAATTTATTTAAAAATAATAAATTAGAGAAAATTAAAAAGAAATTAAAAAAAAATTAAAAATTAAATTAAAGAGAAAATTGGAGTAAATTATTTTTAGTAAATGAAAGTAATTTTTTTTATTTATTTTAGTTATTTTATATTTTTTTTTAGTTATTTCTTAAGTTTCAAAAAATTTTTTAAAATTAATACAATTTATAAAATTTAGAAAAAGATAAAAATTTAGAAAAGATACATAATATTTATACTTATACGTAATATTTTACTTAATATTTATAATTAACAAATGTCTAATATTTATTTTTATCAATTATCTATTATTTGATTCTAATAATTTAATAGTAAATAAAACAGAATATGTATTAAAAAATAATATATTTTTATATAACAAATTTAGTATTATTGTAATTTACTTTTAATTTGTGATATATATTGGATGTGATGATCACTGAGAGCTCAAAAAAATCATCAATTGAAATATTAAATATATTATATATTATATTGCTTATTACAATACATATATATACAAATTTTCTTTAAAATAATATTTATAAAAAGATCACCAATAATATAAATTAATATTATAAAATAATATTCATAATATGAATATTATTGAATATTGAATATTTACATTATTGAAATTCAAAAAGCAAATCATTAGATTATAATGTAAGAATAATTGAAGCAATTTTTAGTTAAATAATAGTAAATTTTCTATTATAATTTTGCATTACATTAAAAAATATCTTAAATATATATGAAAAATTAATTGTAAATAAAAAATATGAAATTTTAATTTATGATTAATATCATGATTACCATGATTTATTGATTTATAATTAAATTAAATCGTAATTAAGATACAATTGGATATAATTAAGATACATCGTTTCAATGCATTATTATATGTAATGACATTGTATGTATATATGTAATGACATGTTTTTGCATTTACTTTGTTAGGAAAGTTTTATTCTTGTTATATAGCAGACTTAGTGAATATTGGACATGATGGCCATTGAGAGTTCGAAAAAGTCATCAATTGAAATATTATTGTTATATATGAAATGATTTCATAAATTCGTAAAATCATTCAAAAAAAACATACTATATATATATATATATATATATATATATATCATTAAAGAAATATATCTATATATATATATATATCATTAAAGAAATATATCGTTTATTAATTTAACGTTAATATAATATTTATATCAATTAAAGTTTGAACTTGAGTAGATACGATTTGAATATTTTTTTATCAGATGTTTAATTATAAAGACATAAATTGTGTACTGAAATGAATTATATTTCAATATTAATTTTAATAATATAACTATATTTCAAAATAATTACTTTAATATTTTTTATTTATTTTTTAATTATTTTAATATTATTAACATAGAATGAAAAAAATTGAATTAAAGAAATAAATAATTAGCATAAAAAAATTATAATTAATAATAAATATAATTAAATACAATAAAAAAAATAAAGGAATTATGAATAAAAAAAATAGTAATCAATTAAATAATCAAATAAATTCATTATAATAATTATAAATTTGCTTTTTAATGGACAAGTAATATATTAAATATTAAATATATTAAATTTATTGAATTAAACTTTAAATAATATTATTTTCAATATAATTATAAACTTTTTTAAATAATAATCTTTAAAAATTCGGTTATTTTATTTGCAGCAAATATAATTATATTAATATATTAAATAATATTACATATAATTTTTCATGTTTATAATAGTTTCTTTAACTAAAGCAAGAAAATTAAATTAAATTTCTTATTAAAATAATGTAATTATAATTATTTATAAATAATTATAAGAAACAGCAATTATATTACTCATTGAAAATAACAAAATGGAAATATTTATCTTAATTTTTAAAAATTCATTTTTATATTCTAATATATATATCGTTTTGTTATAATCTATTTTTTTTTGTCAAATATAAGATATATATATGTATATCTGTATAATATATGTATAATATATGTATATATTTCATATGTAATACATCTTTTATTTTGAATTATATTTTTTATATTATTAATTATATATTAAAAAGAAAAATAAAAATTTAATATTTTTTGTATATCTTTTTTTTCCGACTTCATTAAATCTATCATTGCTATTCTATATTATTACATATAATAAGTATGTATATTTATAAATCTAATATAAAAACTAAAAAATTGTTATTTTTCGTATATATATCTATTGTTTTATATGTATATATATCTACTGTAATTCATCACTAATGATCAAAACAAATCTAATTGATTCTATTTTTTTAACTTTCAAATTATCTTTCTTCGAATAACACTCATAAATATTCTATTCGAGAAAGTAACAACTTCTCTAATCCTAATTTAATGTAACTTCTCGGTTTCAATTATCGTTTCACTAACCAGTAGACTTCTATATTACATCTTATTTCAGGAAAATGAAACGAAATAGACAATTTTTAGATTGAATAGAAATAGATTTTATATTTATTATGAAATATATTGCATATTTTATTAAGAATAAATTTGTAAAATATGCTTATAAATTTTTATATAAGGTTTTGTAATTATTACTTTAATTAATTGCTTCAATTTCATTCTTTTTTTATACATTCTTATTTTATATTGATAACAAATATTGCAATGAAACACTATAATTATTAGACGCTAAAATATTAATATAAAATATAAATAATACATAAAATTTTTTAATGCTTATATAATCAAACATTAATTTTTAATTTTTAATTTCTTATAATTCAACTTTATACATCTTGAAATAACGTTAAAAAGTGTTAATTAATAATAATTATTTATAAAATTAAAATATTTTAATTTATTACTTCTATAATATATTTTTAATTTTTAAGCTTAATATTATATTTTACTTATAATATTATATTTTACTTATAAAAAAATTATAAAATTTAAAAATTATTATTCTTATTAATAATATATAGTATTATAATTTCATTAGTAAGTAAATTTTTCTGTTTATTTATTTAAATTTATTTAAACTTAAAACTGTTATTATTATCAAAAGTATTTTCATTCAATTGTATATTAAAATATATATATTGTCAAATAAATATTAACAAATATTTTATGAAATTAAATAATATATATATATATATAAATAATATATATATATATATATATATATATATATATATATATATATATATTAAAATATATATATATTCTATAATAATCTAATATATATTCTATAGCAATTTTCCACATAAATAAATTTCATACTATACAAAAACTAGAATTAAAAACAACAATATATAAATTCTCTTACCTGTTTATCTGGCTCTTTGCCTTTAGCTGTAATGAGACGATCGCAGTAGCAACCCTCTAACAAAATAACACCGCTGGGCTTCGAACAGGTTTCGTTTTCATAATAGAATAGTAAGTTCTATAACATAAATATGTATATATTCGAATATATAGTATATCATAATATATCATCATATCTATAAAAATATATATAAGAAAATGTTATTTTATATTTCACTTTTTTTTACATTAAAATAAAATATCATATAAAAAATAAAATATTTCATTTATTTTTAAATAATAAATAAATAAAATATTCCAAATATTTAATCAAAATATTAAATATTATTATTCATATAAATATATAATCTATAATTCTATTTTTGAAAGTTATAAGATATAAAAAAAATTTTTATATTTATGAACTAAGAATTAATTTTTTTTAGATGTATTTTCTTAAATCTTATATTGATTGATTGGAAAAGATATATAACTTTTATAATACATATAATAAATTTACAAAATATTAACATATTCTTTAAAAGATAATTTTTTTAAAATTTGACTTAATGATTTCAATTATTTTGAAAAACTAGAAAATGTTATATAAAAAAAAGCTTGAAAAGATTGCAATTTATCAAAACTGTGAAACAAATAGAGAAATCATTTTTTCAACTTTTTTATCTCAGTTTAATGAAAATTTAAAAAATACATTTTGATTTGGATTTATATATATGTATTAGTTATATATATGCTGAAAGTATCATTGAAATCGATTGTTATGAACAAACGATTAAAAATAATAAAAACTGCAATTTTTCACGATTTTTGGTTAAAAATTTTTAAATTCACAATTTTAATAATTTCGCATTTTTCGATACTTGTTGCTTGTTTCTGCATAAACCAATTTTAATGAAATTTTCAATATAGTATATATACTTAACATAAATATTCAAAATGTGTTTTTTAAATTTTCATTGCAGACTCAGTTGTAAAAAAGTTATAAAAAAAGTTGTAAAGAATAATTATTATTTTTTTGGCAATTTCGACCAATTACAATTTTTTCAACATTTTTGAATTTTATTATTTTATTTTTATTATTTTAAAAGTTCAAATCAATTAAATCTAATTTTAAAAAATTATCATGTTTTAGAATCAATATTTTTTAAAATAATTATAAATAATTTTCCGAAGACACTTTTGCACACAATTATAGAACAATTCTATTGGAGTGCTCTCTTTTTGATAGCGTGTCAGATTAGTTCACCGTATTCACACTTATTATTCGCTTCACTCCGTTATAAGTTCTACCGATCAATTTTTCGTTCAATATCCACATGTTATTTAAATTTTACCCTTTTGTTCTAGTTTCAACTAGAGTAACTAAACAATAAGCAGTATTTCAACGCATTGAAAACCTTGAGTATCGAATTGAATTCTTAAATGAAAGATTACAGAATTCCATTTGGATTTATTGTTATAATAAAAATATAACCATATCAATAAAAATACAAAATTATTATAAATTATATTTCACAATTAATATTTTAAAATCAATTCGTTCTCTATAACAAAAAATTATATAATAAAAATATAATTATATAAAAAATATAAATATAAATATAAATATATAAAAATATAATTATATAATAAAAAATAACGAATATTAACAAATAAAAGATGAAAACTATTTTATAGATAAAATAAAAACATTGCAGTTTATCAAAGCTACGCATAAACTTTTCGGTCTAAGATTTGATCACATTTCAAGAAACTTTTGGATAAGTTGCTAAAATAGAGCTTTCGATTCTTTTTTTGAAACAAATAAAAAAGAATTCTTGATAGTAAAAGCAAAAAATTTACATGATGCAAAAAAATTTCTAATAAAGTGAATATAATCATTGTTTAAACACAAACATTGCAATGAACAGGTAACTATTATAAAACTACAAGACAAGAAATTAAACACAACTATTTATAAAAATAACAAAGAGTTTCATCTAATAAAAACAAAGAATATATTTTTCTATAAATTAACTAACCTATTTGATATACAATAATTTCAATTGTTTATTTTGTTTCTATATACAATTAAATTAGTTTGAAGTTAAAAATGAATATAAAAGAAAATTTATCGTTTTAATAAACATTATGTGAATTTTTATAATAATAAGAATAAGCAATGAGTTGATTTAACAAAAAATTAAACAAATTTTAATTTTTTATACGAATTATGGAAATAACAAATTTCCATGAAATGAAATATAAAACTGAAAATTGTATTATCATACTAAAATAGTAATTGAAAACTTTTATATGTTAAAAGTTATATGTTAAAAGTATACGCGCATACAAATTTACTACAAATTCAATTTTTTTTAAAAACTGATTTGTTTAAAAAACAAAAGAAAATAGTTTTTATTTTAAATGGAATTTAAAAATTCGAATTAATTAACATAAAAACAATATAAGATATCATTTACCTGATATAAAACGAACCATCGTAATTGCCACTTGGTTGAGTCAGCAGTTCGTTTGTGCAAATATCCGCTCAATGAGTGATCATAATTGGCTTTCTCTGAGAGCATCACAAGCTGCGAATCATTTACTCTCACTGCAACATGTAATGAATATCATATATCAAATGATATGTAACCAAATTCACAATTTGTATATTCAAATCCAACGTTCCTGGATTCAATATGTACATTTACAATCTATTAATAGTTATCACTATTGTTCTCTTCTGATGAATTTATTCATCATGTTAGTAATAGATTTAACAATAATTGGACATTTTGATTCAAAAAAAATTTTTCGTTTTTATTATTTTTTTTTATTTAATTTTTTATTTTATAATGATTATTGATCAAATATTTGATTATTTAGTAATTAATTTTGATTAAAAATTAATGTTTCAGATTCAGTATAAGAATTACAATAATATAATTAAACAATATTATTCAACAATATTTTTATACTTTTATGTTTTATTATTTTTTATTTTAAATATAATAACATTCTATTAATTATTTAATTATTTTCTAATTATTTTCTATTTATTTTTTATTTAATTATATTTCATCTATTTGATTTCGAATTTTGAGTTACGATTTTCATAAAAGTATTTTTTACATTAATGTTATTATCTTCTATTTTTTTAAAGTTATTGAAAGCTGTTTCTTTATTATTATATTTTTCATTATTTATACATCAATAAAAATATTTTTAAAAAATCTTATTCAATAAAGAAACTAATTCAAAAACTAAGTCGATAATTCCAATAGTTATACAAATTATTCGTGAAACAACTTTAGAAAGTTAATTTCAGAAACCAGAATAAATATAAAAATTGATATATTTAAAAATATTGATTTATTTATTGAAATTTATTTATTAAATTATAAATTATTGAAGTAAATAAAATAAAACAATTTTATACAATATATTTCATATCATTGTCTTGTTTTGTCTATTTCACTTCACTTTAATGCAAACTTAAACTTAAACTTAAACTTAACTACTTATAACATAATAAATAAATTTTTTAATTTTTCTTAAAAATTACTACTTAATATTAGAAAAATAATTTATTTTTGAAATATAAATATTTTATGAAGTATTGCACATAAAAAATAAATTAATATACTTTCAATTAAATGATTTATTTATCATAAAATAAATTATTTGTTATTTGATATAATTATTTATTTGTATCTCTAATTTGTTGTTTTTTATGTTAATGAAAAAAGGATTTAATATGTTCTTATAATATGTGTATTATTAATATATAATGTAATATGTGTATATTAATAGCTCTATTTAATTAATTATATTATATTTAAATAATCCATATTAATTTTAATATTAATTTTTGTTATTAATATATTATTACACATATTATTACATATGTCACAACTGCTATTATATTATTATATTATTACATTATAATTATTAATTATTAATAATTAATAATACAGTTATTTATAACTTAATATTTATACTGAATGTTATTTAAAAAACAAATTTTCAATTAAGAAATAAAAGTTATTTCTTCAAATAATTATTTCTTAAATTTATTATAAAGAATATAATATCCATTGAAATATCAAATAATATTATTATTAATTATTTGGAATAATTGATATTAATTATTATTTAAAATAAAACTCACTTAAATCTGTTTTATATATTTTATTTGATATTCTATGTATGGGAAAAAGTTAAAAATGATGTTCTTAACAACATATTTCAAACTTGTTAAAATTATAAAAACATTAAAAAATAATAAAAACTTTATAAAAATCTGGTTTATTAACAGATAAATTATAACTTTTTTTAAATATGTATAATTTTAAATAATTTAAATGAATACAATATTATTAATATATAATAATATTGTATTCATATCTTATTTATAGAATAATAAATTTCTGTGCAAAACTTTTAAATTCTTTAATTTTTCTTTTAAACATTTTTTGTAAATGAATTCTTAAAATTTATTCTATGCCATAATCAAAAGATGGCAACATTATTCAGAAGAGTTATTTAATAGTGTAAATACATATGAATTTATTATGAATTTATTATTATATAACTTGAACTAGATCACTCATATTCTGCGAATATTTTTACAATAAATTAATATATGATGTATATAACTTGTGTATATTATAACAAAGTCGTATTAACATTGAATATTATCAGAAACAATTCGATAATGTCCCAAAGATTATCAGATTGTGGTTTTATATGATATATAAGTTTGTTCAGACACGTCCAATAATTTAGTCAAATAGTGAGTAATTTTGTATCAAATTGTAAATTTAGTCAAGTAAGTTTCTAAAATCTAATTATTTTTAAGGATATTCCGATATCTATTTAAGATGTTTCGCAACGATTTCAATGGAATTATTTGAAATATGTTGACAAATTCAATATTTTGGACAATTTTTTTCTATACATATTGTTGATAAGTTTCAATTTCTCAAAAAACTATATTGTAGAAAAAAAAATTTTGATGTATTTTATCCAAAATGACATAATCATAATTCAAAAACAAAAAGAAAATAGACTTAAGTTATAGAAAGACTTTCTAATCGATTAACAGTGGTAAAAATTGATTTAATTTATTAGATTAAATTAGATTAAATTCTTAGATGGATAAATTAATATTTCAAAATTACTGCTCATTATATTCAATATGATAATTCAATAAGTATATAATAATTAAATATAATAATTTAAAGTGAAGTTTATAATTCCTCAGATTTCCAAAAAATCTAAATGCAATTAATTTTATTAATTTTATTAATTTAATTAATCAATTTTAATTAAGTTAAATTTAATTTAACTACAATTATTAATTATTACCTTACTATAATTATAATCACAATTCTATATAAGATTTAAATTTTAATTCATATAAGATTTTATTTTTGTAAACATTCGATGTAAATGTAATATAAGAATTATAATTTACTTTTTGCAATAATTTTTGAATCACAATTTTAAAACCTATGCTTTGAATAAAATATATATTATTCTTCCTTTTACATATTCAAAATTTAAAAAAAATGGAATTAAAGCTTCTTTTTTGTAAATAATATAAGCAGAAAAATAAAATAGGCAAAATTTATTACAGAAATATCGATAGCTTTTTTTATGAAAATTTCGAAAATTAGAAATTGAACGATGTTATAATAAAAAGTTGTGGAATAACTTCGATAAGATATTTCCAGATCATCGAAATTAATAGAAAATATAAATTTTATAAATAATAGAAAGTATAAGTTTTATAAATAATTATTAAACGATTTTAGTGAATAGTCAAGTCTATTTCATTATATTTTTTTGTAAATTTTTTAAGTATTAAAAATAAAATCTTTCATCAATAAAAAATAATAATAAATCAATAAACTTATACAAACACATTTCATTATTATTAAATCTATTGTTTTTCTCAATTATAAAGCTTAAATATAATTTTTCATAATTTTTATAATTGTCTGGATATTCTTCTATGTAAACTGTATATATTATATATTAATAGTACTTTTAGTATACTTATTTATAGTATATATATATATATATATATATATATATATTTATAGTATATATATATATTTATAGTATATATTTAGTATACTTATACTAAACTATTTATATGATAAATAATTACTTACTTACTTTGAATAAATTATTGAATAAATAAATTATAATATATAATATATACATATATAATTTTTTCTGTTTCTGTATATACGATTATACAATATTATTGTGACACTGTATAATGTTTTAATCGAAATATCAATTTTTTACTTCAATAATAATTAATTTCGATTTTGTATAAAATAAAATTTTTATCTTTAAAAATTCAAAAAAAATAATTAAAAGTTAAAATTTTTAATAATAGTTAAAATTAATATTAGATGAAATTATTATTTAAATAAAATAATGTGTTGAATTAATTGTATCGAATTTTCAATTTCTAGTTCTAATATATTCAGATCAAAATGTATAAAGACTAAATATTCTAATTAAACAATTTAACTAATTTATTTAATTTGTAACAAATAATGTATTTATAATAAATAAAATTAAAATTCATTTTTTACATAATTCAATTATATAAAACTTATTGGATCTTAGTTCACACAATTTTTCTTCATTTTTCTTCTGATTAATAACTTTAAAAAATAATAAAGTAATTGCTGAGAAATCTATCTCAAAACAATTTTTAAATATAGATAAATATTTCCAATTTCAATAATATGAAGAACTTTCAAAGCAAATATGTTCTCAATCGATTCAAATCTGAAAAGCTAAGGGATTTGTTACAGTTCAATTTCAACTTATGCTATTACGGCATAAGTTAAGTGAAAGTTTGTCCGTGTGACTCAGTAATTAAATGTGATTTAAACTAAAATTATCCATCATCTTAAGTAACATTTGGCGATGCTATTAATAAATATATTTCTTCATTTGTTATCATATAATTTTCACATTTCTATAAATTACTTTATTTAATTAGCAAATAAAAAAGCACAAAATAATATAGTGAATCTATATTTGATGAAATATTTTCGATATTTTAAATTATATTTTAAATATCTTTATAAAAAAAATCATACAATAATCAGCCTGAATTTATTTTAAAATGTAAAATTTCCTATTTTCTGTTACTTTCACAGTTTTAAATTCGTTTTTTTTTTTTATTTTCTTAATATCATGTAATAAAATAGAAATATAAAGATACTTTTCTTTTCAAAAATTTAAAAAATTCAATCGATTATAAAAATATAGAACAATTTTTTTCATTGTTGAATTCACAAAAATTTTGAAAATTGAATATCTTTTATAATACTAAATATAATACTAAAAAAGTCTAAAACTTATTATACAATTATTTTTTCGTTAAATTACTGAATTTATATTTAAAATAATTAGAATTTAATATTTTTTTGAATTTTCGTCTAAAATTCAAAATTCCTAATTCCTAATATTCAAAATTCAGTAACTTAATAAATATAATTATATGACAATTTTTAGAACAATTATTATAAAGAAAAGACTTTAATTTTTAATGGATTTAGTTTCAAAAAAATTTTTTCAATGTTTTTATAACTCATTAAATTTTTCAAATGTTTGAAAAAAAAAGTATTTTATTTTTCTATTTGTTACATAATGTATATAAAAACATTTAAAAAACAAATTCAGAAATATATAAATTAAAAATTTCACATTTTAAAAAAAATTCAAATTAATTGTACAATTTGAATTTTTATTTTTTTATTATTTTTTTATTAATTGTATATTTTTTAATAAAATTAATAACAGTTTAAAATGTCAATAATTTTTCATCAAGAAATAGATTCATATTTTTCTTAAATATTTGATGTATCAAGTTGTTTTACAAGTTATTCCATAAAAGTTAAGAAATTACGTTTATCTCAAAAAAATAAAAATGAATAGTTGTAAGTCAAGTTCTTTTCATAATAATTTTTATTTTGTTGATTTTAAATATCTATTAAAAAATTTATATATATATTCGATTTTAAAAATTTATTCTGAATAAATCTTTCAATTTAATCTCTGAGTTGTATCAAATTGATATTAATCTATAATATACTATATTGAACTTTTTTTAATGCAAAAAATATTTAAAAATTAAAAATATTTGTATAAATATTTTCAACAAATTTTCATATAACTTTCAATAATACTGAAATATTTTTCATTTATATCCTTTTTTATTTGATCAAAAATGACGAGATGTTCGAACTATTTATTGAATATTCCAATTGTTTTCAAATATATATATATATATATATATATATATATATATATATATATATACATATATATGTATATATATATAATTTTTTTTCTCCATATTTCGTAAATGTTTTATAATAAATTAAAAATATTTTTCAAAGATATATATAACATTAAAGGATTAATATAAATTGAGTTGAAAGTAATGAAGACTTCATTCACAATTTACCAGTTCTTTGCATCTTTGGGCTGAGCATGATCACAGATCGTTGGCAAAGGATATTTCCTTTTGACGATCCCCGCAATAAATATTGATTGTCCAGAATACCTTGTATAGGATGTAATGGCGTAGAAAATAGTACCGTGCTATCGTGATGTTGTGCATAGACGTTTATCGTGATTTAAGTATCTTAGGAACTCCAATTTCTTGAGCCTTTTCAACAACTTATATATATCCTAAAAAAAAACAAGAAAGAAAAAAATTATTAAGCTTTTTGAATAATTTATAATAAGTTATTATTATTTTTTTTTTTAGAATATCATGTATATATAAATAATTTGTAAATCAGAAAACAGACATTTTTTGTATTAAAAAAAATTACATAAAAGAAGAAAATAATGGTGGATAAAAAATTTATATAATTTAATAAGATATAATACAAATTTTATAATGAGTATATTGACAATTTTTTTTTATCAATTTTTTATTATTTTTATAAAACAAAATTATAAGTCATAGAAGTTACAATTACATAAATATAAATAAAATTTGGATTTTGAGAAACTCTATCTTTTTTTAAATATATTCTTATTCTTTTAAAGATTATAATACATATTTTATAATAATTTTTATATTGCTATATAATTATTTTTGGTAAAATAAAATAGGAAAATATAGAAAAAATAACATCTTTTTGTAAATATATTTATAAGTCTTTAAATTCTTAACACGAGATATTTAAAACATTTGTATATGTTTCTATCTAGAAAATTAATTTTTCAAAATTGAAAATTTAATTTTTATTACATATTTTTATCTAAAAAATAATATATAATAATTAATTATAATTATATATAAAAAAAATATATATCTATAGAAAGTTGTAGAACTATTTAACATTATATATAATTAGAAAAAAATGTCAAATACATAAATATTCTTATATTTAATGAAACTTTTGAAATTTTTTTTAAGATAATAGAATCTTATTAAAATTTGTTGTAGTTATAACTCAACAGTTAATATTTGATATTATAATAATAAATTCATAAATTAAATAAAGAAATATATTTACAAATTGAAAACATGAAATTTTTATCTATTTTTTTATTCTTTATTGTTATTTATATTATTATTTATATATATTATTTATATTATTTATTATTATTATAATTTTAATCAATTTATATAAATGAGAATTAATATATATGTATACATAATGTATTAAATATAAAAAAGAAGAAGATGAAAAAAATAAATATTATATAATTTAATATATCTAATATAAAGTACAATAAGTATTCTTTACAAATACTCTTAAATTTCAAATACTTTCAAGTATTGTATATAAAATACAAGATTTACAACATAACTTAATCATGATTTTTCAAGCACTTCCGATAATCTGATAAAAAAATGTTTCAAGCAAAATTTTATTATTAAATTTTATTAATCAGTTTTCAATGAGCTACATTGCAATGTAAAAAAAAAATATCAAAAAGAAATATTTTTTTCAATAATAAACTTAAATTTTTTTAAATATATATATATATATATGTATATGTATATATATAAATATATATATATATATGTAAATGATATATATATATATATATATATATATATATATATATATATATTTAATGCCATAGTGTTATAACTGATATTAAAAAAAGTCAAAATATACTATATTATGATTTTGAAATAACTTGAATGAAAATTACTATATTTTTTCATAATCTTATTAGTCGTTTCACAATTAAGAAATATATTCTATAACATAATTGTTCGTGTAACACTATAGAAGAGATTTTTCATGAATTTCGAACGAATTTTTATTCAACTACCCTTTGATAAATAATATTAGATTCGCATAATAGCTCATCTATGATATTATACAATATTTCATTTATGGTTGTGATTAATGGAATTTATAAATAGATAAGTTTTTTTTTATAACATGTTATTTATAACTATATATTTATTGTTTCTTTTTATTTTATAAAAACTTAAATGAAATCTTTTCTATAAATTTTTAAATGTTATAAAAATATTTTTGGAGAAGGATGATATCTATATAAAGAACTACAGGCTTATAGTGAATTTCTTTGGAATTTAAATATGAGGATATGAGAAATATAATATTAATCTTTTCTATTTTTTTGGAAAACATTTTTTGAGAATTATTAATTAATATAATTTATGTAATTTTCCGAGTGATTATTGACTGATTTTGAAAACTGATTAACTTTTAATTATTTGAAATAAGAAGAACTTTTGATTTTTAATGACTTTTGGATATATATATAAGGATTATAGAAAACAAGATTTTGAATGATCATTTTTTTTTTTTTTTATATATATATTATCGCTCATCTTTAATTTCTAATATTTGCAAAAAAAGATTGCTACTATTTACATAAAATTTGTCTTATGTATAAATCTGTGGTTGTGTGTGTTAGAAATGCAACTATCATTTATCTATTATTTTTATAAACATATCGCAGTGAACGATATCGAAAATGTATAAATTGACTATTAAATACAATATTATAAAAAGTATAAAAAGCTACTTTTTATGGATTGTCATGAAATATTTAAATATAACATCGAACTTGGACATTCTTTCAAATCTGCGAAATATAAAAATAAAATATAAAACTCTTGAGCGACCGAAATTATAATGCATGAAGTTATAATGAATATCAATATCGTTCTTGACATTTTTTGAAATCAATGACCAAAATTATAATGAATCATCATCATTCTTAGTACTGTTACTGTTTATTGTAATTTTGATCGTCCAAGTTTTACATTTTATTTTTCCAAAAAATTCATAGAATTTTCAAATTTCATTTTAAGTTGGATGAAATATTTTAGTTCATCATGATCTATGAGGAAATACATCTTATCTTAGTTTACCCGTTATATATACTTAGTTATCTGCTGTTGCTATATATTTACATTAACAAAGAATAAAGCAGTCACATACTGATACATCATGATCATATATATATATATATGAGAAATTATATATAATAATAATAGCAATAATTTTTTTTTACAAATATTTCAAAAACTAAATGAATAAAAAATTAAATGAATATGCAAAAGAAAAACTGTTCAAAATTTTTTCTTATATAACATATATTAAAATCATACAATCAAATTGTATCATGATTAAAATCATCAAAATCAAGTGAGAATCTATTAATAATTATTTTTTTTAATGTTAATTATTTAATGTTGAGTAAATTTACAATTTTTATTTAAATTTTACTAGCAGAATAATATGTTTGCATATATTTCATTGTTAATTATATATGTTATGATATAAAAGACTATATATATATACAATATAATTAATGTATCTATGTTGTTATCCATTTATAATTATATATAAACTTTTATTTTAATAAATTTTTCATTATTATCTATTATAAATTCATGTCGCAATTTCTAATTTAAATATTTATTGCATAATAATAGTACAAATAATAAATTATATTATTATATTTTATTTTATGAAATTTTATGAAATTTTCAACTGTTTAATATTTATTAATAACAATGTTACCATAATTTTTAATTATCAATTCGTATTAATTTTTTTATAATTTTTAAATTTTATTATGATTAATTTTATTATATCATTATACAATATTAATTAAATATATAAATTAAAAAATTCCATTTCATATCAAATATTTATGTATATATTATATTATATTCATATTAATATCATATCAATATTATATTCAAGCTATAGATATATTTTAAAAAAGTTAGTTTTAAAACGTAAAAATTACATTTTTAATTGTGCTTTATCATTTAATCATTGAAATCAATTATTTTTTAAAAGAATATATTAGACCATCAATTCAAAAAACAATCATCTCTATAATGAAATAAATTATTCATAAAGAAATATTTATTTTAATATTAATTTTATTAAAGTTCATCAATTATTTACCAAGCTCAAAAAACATCATGAATTCTTTTTGTTAATTTTTATTATTATATATTATATATTATATCATATATCACGTTTAAAATTAATGAAATGCACCACATATAGAATATTTACGGATTAATAGATTATCATTTGGAATATATATTTATTTATAAGAAAATTTATATGATCGTATTTCATGATTTATGAAATTCTATACTGTCATTATTTTTTCTACATACGCTTTGAAATCGACATATGCTTCAAAATTTTATTTTTTATTTCACAGATAAAATTCACTTACATCGTTATTACATCGTTTTTTCTACATATTACATATAGCATTTCAAATTTTGATCTTTGCGCAATTCTTATCATTTGAAACTAGACATTTTTCTCCAAATACATAAAAAAATAACGTTAGTTTTAATTACCAGATAGTAATTTCTTTATTACAATAAAGAGTTGAATTAAAATATTATCTAATATTTTTTTTTTTTTAATCATAGAAAGACTGTAATTGAGTTATATAATAAAGAAAAAAATAGAATAATGTGTTTCATTTCGTATAATAGTTAAAGAAGAGAAATTCAAGATTATTCAAACAATGGAAATCTGATCACTGAAAATACTCTTTTATTATTATTACGATCAATGGACAATAGTCAATCAATAAAGATCTAAAACATTTTTTGATTTGCAATCAATATCTCATATGCAGTATAATTGGAAAATTTTCATAATAGAGAGCAAATGCATCATAATCGTAATTAAGATTCTAAGATTAAATAAATTTCTTCAAAAATACTTAATTGAAAATTATCATTCAATATAGATATCTCATTAACAAAATATTCATAATAAAATCTTTATAATAAAATTTTTTACATATAAAACTTTTTTTATTATATCATTTTCAAATTCTCCAACAAAGACTTAACAAAGAGAATGATATTATGATAGATTATTTTCTTAAACACTTATTAATATTTCTATTTTCTATAATAATTTTTTTTTCAACTTAATCATTATTAAAACAACGAATATTTATTTACCATATGAAATATCAACCAAATATTTTGCTTTTTTTAGATAATTCACGTTCATAATTGAATTTGAGATTTGTTGAAATATTGACATCCAATCATTCCTATAATATGTTTTTATATAACCAGCGAAATATCAAAGATATTTAAAAAAATATGCACATACAATCTACTATACGATTATTTATACTTTTATGTTATACCTATATTCAATAAATTTTAAATAATAATTTTTAAAATATAAATTAAAATATAGATTTACAAACAAATTTTAATGAAAATAAAAACATAAAATAATAGTAAAAAAAAAATGCAAAATGAAATTTAATAATTTAAGTATTAAAATTTTCTATAATATTATTTTAAAATATTTTTTTAAATAAATAAATAATTATCAACTTATTTTAAAGAATTCTTCAATTAAATTGAAATACTGAATATGAATAAACTTTCATTAGATATTAATCCTTTTATCAGATATTAATCGGATTAACTTTTTAGAAAATATTTACAAAAATTCATAATATTAAAAATATTAAAAGATAATATATTATATTATTATATTATTATATATAATATTTAAATAATATATTAATTAATAAATTTTTATTATTATTTTTTAATATATTAATTGAGTATCAATATTAATAATATTAATAATTGTATTAATTAATTAATCATTTAATGTATTCAAATTTAAATTATTATTACTAATTAAATTATTCATAATTTCAATAATAGAATTATTTTTTAATTATAAGTATTAAACTCCAGTAGTAAACTAAAACTTTAGTAAATCTTGATAATTTAATTTTCACTTTCCTAGAATTTCTAAGATTTGTTAAATAACTGAGGTAATAACTAACGAAGCATTTTCTTAATTGCACAATATTGTGCATGAGTTGTGTTAACTATAAAAGAAAATAGAAAAGTTTAATCGAAAAATCGATTTGAAATCATGAAAAGTTATTGAAGAAATTGCTTGAAATTAAATATTTAATGATTGTTGGATAACGATTTCTCTAAGAGAAATAATTCATTCGAAATAATCAAACGAGAAAAGAAATGATCTAAAGAAGCAAAAAGATAATCATATTTACATAATTTCATGGTAAAGAACAAATTAAATAAATATATCTTTAGAAGATGAAATCGATAACATATAACAAATGTGGTATAAAGTAGAAATAAAGAGGAAAATTAAACGATAAAAAATGATAAAAATATCGATATCTAAAGAAACAAAATGAAATATGAAAAAAAAATAAATAAAAATAAAACTCATATTAGTAAAATATGGAAATCTTTCGAATTATATTTTAAACTATAAGTACAAGTATGATGTATTTGAATTGAATTGGTAGAAAATGATTTTTAGTATATTTATATTTTTTAAAGAAATATATAAAAATATATGTAGAATATAATGATAGAGACTTTCGAAAAAAAATTGAATTTTATAAATTATTAATAATGAATTGTTATTAAAATTATTTTAAATTTGAATGATTCCATTAAAAAGAAGAAAATTACCAATATTGCATTTTTAATTTTTTTTTATAAAATGATTTGTTTTTTGTACACTATTATCGAATGTGTAATATAATTATTATTGAAAAATAATAAATTTAAAATAATTATATTTTTTAATTTTATATTTAGATTTAAGTCTATAAGCAAATATATGCATACTTTATAATTAAATACATATACTCAAAATAATAATTAATTCAAAATAAAAAAATTATAATAAACAAGAATCC
Organism: Apis mellifera; assembly: GCF_003254395.2. Taxonomy (NCBI): domain Eukaryota; kingdom Metazoa; phylum Arthropoda; class Insecta; order Hymenoptera; family Apidae; genus Apis; species Apis mellifera. The sequence goes on along the minus strand of NC_037644.1, from coordinate 5,897,698 downwards.
ATCGATAAAAATTATAATAATCCATCGATTATGTAATATTTTTCTATTTATCATTCATCTGAAATACGATGCAGTAATCAAACATTCAATAATGCCGTAACAATCGCATCAAATAAAAAAGACGCTCATTATTTGCTATTGTGCAATGCTAATTGTTTAAATTAGATCATAGATTAAAAACAAATTAAATAGTAAAAAAAGAATAATAAAAAAAAAAGATCAGAAATATAAAAAAAAAAGAAAAAAATAAATAAAAATAAAATAGTTTTAGTAATATAATACCTGTTACTTCTTTCTCGATATATCTGTCTTCTTGGTGCTCGACTGATGCCGCACCACCTGTTCGTGCTTCAGATTCTCAGTCCCCCCTTCAGTATCGTATGTTTCTCTAAATCTAAATATATATTCTCTCAACCATGTATGTTCGAAGATATAGCAACAATTCCGGCGCGTATCTTTATTCGGTTCGAGAAGATCGGAATTAACTAAGCGGCGATTATTAAAATTGATTCAATGAGCAGCAAGGTCAAACCAAGTGACCAGCAAGAGAACAACCCTTGTACAAATGAGAATGTCGAGATTGGTGGTCCGTTACCGGCACCCGACATGATCGAGGATGTTTCGGCGTCGGGAGTCGCGACGTGCCTATTCGACGCATCGCCACGGGTTCACGGGGCTACCTCCTCTATTCTGCCTTTTCTCCAACCCCAGAAGCTGCGCTTACCTGTCACTGCGCACACTCCTGCTGAAAACCACCCCACACGACACGACATGGACGGATCTATATGTGGGCTAATTGGGCTACGAGAAACGGGATCAAGTTCAATACGACGCGATATCAGAATTGGCAATTACATATAAGTCACATGCAAAAATGCATATTACGATACTGCAGTATGATTATTCATTTTCTTTCTTTCTTTTTTTCTTTTTTTTTATTATTTTATAGTTAAAAAATTATTTAATTCTAAAATAATTCTTAAATATTTTTAATAATTCTTAAATAATTTAAAGACAATAAATATTTAATATTTAATTAGTTGTATACTATTATTGTTTGTAAATATTTTATTTTTAATTTATCATTATTATATTTTCATTTATATATATTTAAATATTTAAAATATAAAAAGTTTTAATACAATCTGTAATATAAAATATGAATATGAACTTGAATTCCAAAATTCTATTTATCAAATTATCTTAAATTATTCTTAATAAAAAAATTATTTATCTAATATATTTATTATCTATATATAAAAATATTTTATTTGATATAATTATTAGCATTAAATAATAATGTCGTATGTTGTATAATAATTGTCATATTTTTAATTTCACTGATGAATATAAATATTCTTATATTTTACATTAGTATTATTAAAATACTTGAATATTTTATACAATATTAATGTTAGAATATAAAATGTTGAATATTTATGAGATATCTTTAAAAGATCTATTCTAAAAGTCAAAATATACATTAAAGTTGATAAAAATGTTGATTGAGATTTATTTATTATCATTTATTAATATTATAATAAACAATTTGTATTAAACATCATACATTTATAATGAAGCTCTTTGTCACATTATTACTTTATTCTTAACTCGCTATTAAATACAAATTTAAATTGTTTATAAATAAAAATAAGCTTTAACCGATACTTTTATATAATAATTTTTGTATTTTATTTTGACTTCTAGAATCTACTTTCTCTTATGAATGTATTAATAATTTGCATACGTTGATCTCATTTCAAACAATAGATGATTTTGGTTAAATTATGCATACAAAGATATGAAGAACAATTTTTATGGTAAAATCAAGTTCACATCAAGAAGATAAATATATTGATTTATCGTATATAAGAAAGCTTAGATTGTCAATTTTTATCGTTCTAAAATTTAATTTTTTTTTTATTATAAAAGACTACGTTTGATGCATTTTAAATTGATAATTTAGCTCCTAATAAGTTACATATATATATATATATATATATATATTTATATTTATATTTATATTTATATTTATATTTATATTTATATTTATATTTATATAATATTTATAAGATATTATAAAATATTAATACAAGTAAAGTGAAAATCCATTTCAAGATGCTTGATAAACAATTATGTTCAGAAAATATTTTGTCTTCACTATCATATACCTATTCTATATCTTCAAATCGATAACAATCTCTTAAAAATATCGTAAAATTAATTACATTTTTCAAGATCAATTTTTTTTTCTTTTATCATATTTTATTTATTATAACGATAAAATATGCAACAATTGAATCGAATTGTTTTTTTTATAAGACAATGTCGAAATTTCAATATTTGTACGGATTTTAAATAACTGTTCGCAAATAGAATATAGATATACTGTTGATAATATTGAAAAATGATTCAGATAAAAATTACATGATTTTTAATGACATTCATTTTTACATAATATAAATATATTTTTTAATAAATAGACATGTGGATATGTAGAAAACATATATGTATGAAAATCGTTTTAATCTTTTTAAATGTTTTTATAAAAATGAAATAATTTTTTTAAAAATTTAATATGTGTAAAAATATATAATTTTTTGAAATATATATTTAATAAAAATTAAAGTATATATTGGAATATAATGAAATATAAAATCAACATAGAAGTTATTTCATTTCAAAGTTCATTTTTGAATTCAAATATTCTGAAATTTAAATATTTTCTAAATAATAACAATAAATTGTAACAATAAATATTTTTTTTATACAAATAAAATATTTTTTTATAGAAAATAATGAGTAAAATTGAATAATATATTAAAGTAAAATCCTAAAAAAAAAATTAAAATTCCTGTAAATTTTTATTTGAAAAAATTAAAATATTTCACATATTAAAATATTCTCTACATATTTATTTATAAAAAAAAAGCTTTTATTATTAGATTCTATGTCTTTTGAATTTTTATGTGATATATTTTTTATATTAATAACGATTTATGTTCACATAATATTTTATTCGCAAAAATTATTTAAAATGTGTAAAAATATTATTGAAATTTCGATATTGTGAATATCCAAAAATGATCAGTATGAATTTAAAAATTTTTTTTTATAAATAGAATATTATAAAAAAATTAAATTTGATTTCAAAAATATAATTAAAATCAATTTTATATCAAATTTTTTAACATCTCCATCAATTTGATATGTTTATAATAATCAAGCAAAATTCTTATTCTTCATTCAAAACTTTTCCATTTTTTTACTATTTTATTCCTATTTTATATTTCGTAATAGTTAAAAAATTATGAAGTACATATGTTGAATTATATTTAAATTATAAAAAGTAACAAAAATATATAAATCTCGAAATATTATAATTATTACTATTTATTTAAATAAAATAGTCATAGATATTAAAAATTCAAATAATAAAAATTGTTCTTTTTTTTAAAATTTATATAAGATTAAGATTATAAATATAAAATAATAAAATTAGAAAATTAACTATTGGTTAATAGCATAATTAATTAATTTAAGAATAAAATTATAATATATTATAAATGGAAATTATAATATATTATAAATGGAAATTATAATATATTATAAAATTTATTATATTTATTATTTATTATTACATTTTTATATATTATTACATTTATTATTATATTTTTATTATAAGCTAATAATTAAAATTTATGTTTTTATTATAGTTAACATTAATTTAAAATATATATATATATATATATATATATATATATATATATATATATCTTTCAAATATATTTTTAAAAATAAGCTTCAAAATATTTTAAAAAATAGAAAAAAATATAATTTTTTAATTTTAATATTAAAAATTATTTCAAATATAATATTTCAATTAAATAATATTTTAAATTAATCATAATTATATTTTATTTTATAAAAAATTAAAGCGAAAAATATCAAAAATAATAACTTCACAAGCTAAAATAATTAAACGTAATTTTATTAAGATAAATATACTTTCTTTTATAAAATATTATATTTATTATATTTATTATTTTGATTATTATAATTTTCAATTATTTATTATTTTTAATATTTTTGCAATTATGAAAATATTAAACCAAATAGATTTTAAATTCCTTTTAAAAGAAATTCTTTTAAATTTAAATTTTAAATCCTTTATAAAAAAAATTAAAGCAATATTTAAAATTTTAAATAAAATAAATATTTAACAAAATTAAAATTCTTTTATATTTTATATTGAAATATATAAAAATTTAATATATTTTTCTTCATTTTTATATTTTATATTATATATATTTTATATTATATATATGTTATATAAACTATATTAATATAATATAATATATTAGAATTAAGATTAATATTATAGTAATATTATATTATATATATTATATATATTATTTAATTAATGTAATTAAAATTAAAATTAAATATTTAAGCATTATGAAATAATGAAATAAAATTAGACAATTATGATAAGAAAAAATTTCATAATTTCAATTTCAAATTCATAACTTTAAATAAAAAAAATTTATTATACATATGGAAATTCTTAAAAGCATACAAATTATATACGATGAAGTAATTTTTATCTAAATATTTTACAAAATATTTCAAAAAGAGAAAAAATGTATATATTTATATATATTTAGAGCATTGTAAAATATTGCAATAAATAAAAAAGATCTAAATATGAAAAACATTGTTATATAAATCAGATACATACAATATATAAATCAGTTTAATCAGGATAATGGCATATGAAATGTCTATAGATTTTTAAAGAATGCATATAAGTAGTATATATTCTTCATTTTGTATCAATAAATCATTTTTTATTTATCCTATACTGTTTTTTTAATTAGGATTTAATAAATATCTTTATTAGAAATATCTTTATTAGAATTTCAATGTAAAAATACTTAAAGATTATAAAGTTTATTTATTCATAAAAAAAAAATAATATTTATATATATATAAAATGTCTTTCTTACAGTTAACTTCTAATGAAAATAATAATATTATTTAATATTATTTCAAAAGATATATTAAAGTAAATGAAATTTATTTTATTTTCGAAATAATGAAAAATTTGTAATTTCTTTTTAGATAATTCTTTTAAGATAATCTAATTTAACTAAATATAATAACCTAACTTAATCTAACTTAACCAAAATATATGAAGATAATGCATAAATCATAAAAAAAAATAATATTATGTATAAATGCCTACAATTACAAACACCAAACAATTTTATAATTTATCAGACTTATATTATTATATTCATGTTCTATTTGTCTTTATTTATTATTTTTAAGTAAATAAAGAAATAAAATACACTGAATTTTGAAACGATATATTGTTTATAAAGTATAGATATAGAAGTGAATAAGCAATAGATATTTTAACGCTTGTTTCTCTTTGACTGTGATACTTCCTTCATATGTCAAACCTTCGTTACATTGTTACCTTCATGCAAGATGGCCTATTTTGATTCATAGAGTATCCTTAAATGAAAAATATAACTTAACTGAGGGAATATTAAAGATTATCATGGAATTATCAAAACTAATTACAATCATAAGACAAATAATTATGGACTTGTTTATTTATTTTTGAACCAATATTTAACAATAATTAGGAAGTTACAAAATATGTGAATTTTCAAAATGTTATTCTAAAAATATTAAAAATTTTTATTATATAATATTTTTTTATATTTATATTATATTTACATTTATATTATTAATATGACTATATTTTTACGTAGAAATATATTATAGTAAACAGAATTCCATTTTGTAAAAAATAAAAACATCAATAATTCTAAATCATATAGATATATATTTATTATAATAAATTTAAAGATAGTATCCATAGTATCGTGGAGTATTGTTTCACAAAAATCAGTTACCTTATATCAATAACTATTAAAATAAGAAAAGAAAGATATTCATTGATCGATTTATTCGTCTCTTGCTAATCCTCTCAATCTATCATATCTACTAAAGCTCTATATTCAATTTTTTCCATTAAAATGCTTTTGATTGATAAGTTAAATCAGTTTATCTAGTATTATAGCAGTTATCGAGAAAAATTAACTTCAGGTTCCAAAAATTTAATAGTTCCACATAATTATCCATCCAACAATTTGACATATTACATCTTCCATTTCAAAATATGCTGATCTTTCCTCTCCCGCAATACCAGTAACAATCCAGGTCACATCAGATAGCTACGCGAAGAGGTTTATCGAACATCTTTTGACGAATCCATTCAAGGAATCTTGAGGTTTAAGTCTTGATCAAAATTTTCAAACGCTCATATTTTTACGATTTCAATTCATGAAAATGTGAAAAATCTTTATAATTATATGTAAATTATATGTAAAGAAAATTATTATTATTGTTAATAATTTAAAAATTTTTTAATTATTAATTACATCGAAATTTTAATTACATCAAAAAAAAACTATATGTATTGTATATCGACAACCATGTGGTAAATTAATAAAAAATATTGAATTCAAATAGATTTTTGAAAGAATGTTGATTTATATATAAGAACATTTTTAATGTAATAATAATTCATCAAGCTTGTCAAGATTAAAGTTATTGAATATAAATTATTCAAAATATTCTGGAATTTAAAAAGTTGTTAATTTATTTTTATTATATAAATGTAGCGTATAAAATACAAACTGTTTTTTTTTCAAAGCTATTACAAATATTAACATATTTATTTAACATGTTTATTTTTTTAAATGATATAATTGATATAATTAGAAAGCAATAATATATAGATATAACAAATTTTTTTGTTTTTTTTTTTTGACAAAATATATCTCACTTAAAAAATCTTATCCTTCATTTTTTAAATAAAATAATATGAAAATGAATATCAATTTTATATTATTTAAATATAATAATTTGAATTATCGAATATCACAGTTTGCAATAAATTATTATTCTATATAATTATTTACTATAATTTAATTGAATTGAATTTTTTAAAGCACTCCTTTAGTTGAAACATAAATTTAATTTCTTTCATGCACATAGTTTTTTTTTAAATTGAAAAATTATAAATAATAATGAAATTTAATATCAAAAAAATATTTAATAAATTTAAATTAAAAAAACAGAATAACTGATTTTATAAAAGTTCAATTTTATTATGCTTATATATTCTTCTATAATATATTTATATACATTATATACGTTATATAAAATTTTAACATTACTTTTTCTTGATAATTTCCAAAATATTCCATATTTTATTTCTATTATAAAAATAAATCATTTTTTTTTTAATATATATTATTATTTTTTATATACTCAATGTATTGCATAAGAAATTATAATTATATAACATTACATAAAATTTGTTATCTTATAATTTTCTAATATATTTCCAATGCATTCAAATATTCTATTAAATTAAAATTACATTTTTTTTTTATTAATTCAATTTATTTCGTAATTTTCAGAGAATCAGATTTTTTATTTTATGAATACTTATATACTTATTTATTGTAATACTATTGTAATATTATTGTACGCTATATATTTATTGTAAAAAAAAAATGTAAATATGAATATACAATAGAAATTATAAATATCAAAAATAAAAAATCTGTTGATTTTTTTATTTGAGCATTTTATAAAGTCAAAGGAAAATATAATTTTAATTTCTGAAAGTATTTGAATACATTCCAAATAAATATTATTAATATAAATAATTTTTAAATAATTTTAATTACTAAAATATTTAAAACTTATTATAAAAAAAGCATCAAATATAATTTTTATTTTTTATAAAAAATTACTAGTTTCGTTTTTGTAATTTAAATTTATTATTTGTTGAAATATTATTTCGAATTTTACGATTACAAAAAACTATATATATCAAATAAGTAAAATTTCTATTAACTACATCGAATATAATTGAATTTTTAATATGACAAAACAATCAATCAAATATAATAAACTTATTTTAAACTTATTGAAAAATTATAATAAACAAATATATTGAAAAATAATCCATTGGAAATCCTAATAATCAAATTGATGTACAAAATGATATACTGAACAAATAATACTGAACAAATGAAATACTGAACAAAATTTAATAATATTTCTTTGAAATATTTTTTTCTATTTGACATAAAAAATTATCTATTACTTATAAATTATAAGTATTCTTTATATATTTTTCTATATGCATATAATATTTTACATATTTTTATATAGAATATTTTTAAATCAATAAATATATCAAATAGAAAAAAATGAAGCAAATAAGAGTAAATATTTGATTTAAATAAAAAAAAATTAATATGCTATAACTATCATTTAAAAGAAAAAGCGAAAAAGTCTTAAAATACATTCTTCCAAAAATTTATTATATTTTATTATTGATTTCCAAATATTTAATTTAAAAAAAAAAAAGCATGTCGATATTTATATAAAAACTTCGGAGAAAATAATGTATAACACTTTATTCATTTTATTCTAAATAATAAATATTCATTCTTTGAATCTTAAATACACATCTTTTGTACTATAATTACAGTATATTATATGCGAAAACAAAATATTTCATTATATTTGAATGAATATTATTATATTGATTATAATATTGAATATTGAATTATATTATATTATATTATTATTATTATATTATATTATTATAATATAATATATATTACAAATATATATCATTCCATTTAAAAAACTGAAATTCACTTTTTTTTCTCACATAATATTGCAAATATAAAAAATTCGCACATTTTATTCGCTAAAAAAAATTAAAATAATTTTTTTTATCACTTTTTCCAAAAATTTATCATTTTCTAAAAAAATGTTAATCCATTATATGGGGAATACTCTCTATTTGTATAGAAAAATATTTTATGTTACAGATGTTCTCGATCATAAAATATTATTATACAATTATTACAACGAAAATATATCGAAGAAATTAACTAAATAATATATTTATAAAAAATTAAATAAAAATTCCATTAATAATAGAATTTAATAATTTAGTAGCAGAAACTTTTTAATAGAAAAATTCAATAATTATTATAATTAAAGAAATAATAATAATGTTACGATTATTATGATATAATAACGAAATTAGTAACTTTAATATTTTCAATAAGTAGGAAATCGAAAAAATATTAATTCTATCTATATTAATTCTAATATCTATCTAATTCTAATATCAGAATTAAAAATTATACTCATCTATATTTTTTTATATATATTTATTTCCATCTTTATATTAAAATTATTTATAATATTTTAAAATATTCTAAATAAAATTTTCTACAATAAAGTGGAATTTTTCATTTTTTAATCTTACATGTGCATAAATAAGTTAAATTAAAACAAATAATTTTCTTATGTAGATAGATTCAAAAGTCTTTTCACTCTAACAAGTAATTTTAATACAAAAATATAAAAATAAATATAGGCATAAAAATATCCCAAAAGTAGTTAGAATTTTCTAATTTGATAACAAATTATTAATCATATTTATGATAATAATTGTATCTATAAATATATATTTTTTTAAATATTATATAAATATTTATCAAAATTATTTCTTTAATTTTGAAAAGATATTTATAAAATTAAACATTTTTTCAATATTTTGAATAAAAAAATATTTAAATTTGATAAATATTATTATCACAATAAATCATAAATAACATAATTATTGTTCATACAAAAAAATATTTATTTTTATTTATAATTTTTATTTTATTTTTTGTATTTATTTTTATTTATAATTTTTATTTTATTTTTTGTATTTATTTTTTATAATATTTTAAATATATATTTTTAAAATAATAATATAAAATTTATATTATCTTAAATTATTTATTTCATTACTTTTAATAAATATTGTCTATTATTTTTTACTTAGAACATAAAAAATAATATATTTTACAATTTTAAAAGATTTTATTGCATAAATTTTATAATTAAATTAAATAAAAATTATTAATTAAAAATATATCTTATAACTTAAAATTTTATCTTAATATTAAAATTATATCAAAATTTTATCTTAATTCATAATACAAATTAACATTAATAAATAATATATTATATGCATATACATTTTATTACAACATTTCTAAATAATGCATTATAGGAAATATAATTAAAGTAATAATCTGTAATTCTGATTTTATAAAATTATGAGAATATATATGATATTATATTATTATAATTATAATATTTCACATTAATTTTGTAATTGAACTGAATATTAAATATTTCAAAAAATTTCGACGATAGATTTCGCTATTTCTGAATTTCTGAAAAACAAAAATTTATATATATATGTATTATTTTTGATTTTATTTTTTAATTATAGTTCATCTTTTGTTGAAATAATTCTTTCGAAAAATAAAAATAATTAAATTAATTTCTCTTAACTATTTATAAAGAGTATTTATTTGATGTTTAATCGTAATTATAATATATTAATATTATATTCTAATTTTATAAATATTTTCTTTTAATCTTGTCGAATGTCATTAAAGCATGAAATATTAGATGAAAAAATATCGAGAGTATTCTTTTTTTGAGACATTTTATTTTAAAATTATTTTACTACACAAAATGTTATAAAACACACATACATTACAAAACTATATCAAATAAATTTATTACATGATTTACATTAAATATGTATTTATTATTTTTTAATTACAAAAACTTATTTTCAAATACACCATTTTTGTATATCTGTTTGTAATCTAATCTAATATCTAATGTCCTAATAAAATTAATTAATGAATCATAAGCTTATATTTCCTGTAATATAATTTATAATTAAAAAAAGAAAATATATATTTTATACATTCTATATTTGATGGATCAGCATAAATATATGTAAGAAAAGTAGATAATTATTCAAAATTTCTCGTATTAATATAATTGCACATATCAATACAATTATTTCGTTTTCTTAAAATTTGAACATTTTATGTGCATTTTATTTCAATATAGGCGAAAAATAATCAATATAGATTTTTATTTGATAAAAAACGTTTAACATTCAAAAAAAGAAAAAAAACAATCTTTCAAACACACTTTAAAAAAGAAATCTGGATAATATATTATTAACTAAAAATTTCACAAAAACTTTGATGTATTGAAGAAATTCAGAAACACGAAGCATTTGGATCTAACTGGACTTGTAAAACTGATTTGTTGTTCTTTTTATTCACTCATTTAATTAATCTTTACATTCTAATATTGATCAGATATATAAAGAATAAAAAAATTATTAATGAATACTAATATTTGATATAATATTTCATAAAAATAACTGAAAATTTTACAAAATTTTTACTAATGATTTTTCAGATAAAATTCTGAAAGATTCCGATTCCACACGATATTTAAAAGTCCTAAAGAAAAAATAGTGGAAAAATATATAATTCTATCTTCTAGATATTTATTAATTTAATGAAAAATGATATTTATTAATTTAATGAAACTTTTGGTATATCAAATTATATTGAATACTATCTCTACAAATGATATTGTCTTATTTTTATTGTAGAAATCATTATTAAATGTTTAATAACCGATTTATAAGTAGTCCTATATAAAATTTTCAATTGCTTTCATAAAAAATATTGACAATTTCCTTACTAAAATCATTTTTAAATTCTAAACTAATTTAATATCTCTAAATATAAATAAATGCGTATTCAAAATATTTAAATTTAAATAAAACAGCAGTTGATATATCAAATGTTTTTAATTAATTTTTCTATTTTTAAGAACAAGTACTCAGATTTTTAATTCAGATTTTAGATTATAAAAGAAACATTCTATATAATCAATAATAATAGACATTCTATCAATTATTGACACTCAATGACTATAATCACCATAGTAAAAATGATTGTATTAATAACATTTAAATAGATAGCATTTAATATATTAATAATTAAATTAAAATTTTAAATCTATCTATTTTCTTTCCAACTATCAATTCAAATTTCATATCATATAACGATCGGAATCTTTCAATCGATTTTTCAAAAAATCTTCGGTGTATATATAAAAAAAATATTTAATGAATTTTCTAATAAAATAGATATTTAAAATTTATATGTATAATACGAAGTATTTACTAATAACTTCAAATAAATTCAATATTAAATCTGCAATCTATCTCTTTTAAGTTTCTTAATTAATCATTGTATTGTTCATACAAATTTATATTTCAAATATTTACAAAAAAAATTTTTGCAATTAATTTGCCAAAATCCTTCTTATAATTTTTAATAAGTCTAGATATCACAGATACTTTGCTGTTTTCATTTATAGAATTTGTGATTTATTTAACAATATCGATTTATTTTTTAATGAACAATCACTGCATTAGTCTTTCTTTAAATTTTTCTTTAATTCGAATAATAACATGATAAAAGCAATTAATATAGTTAAATTGATTCTTATGATTTACGAAAGACCACAAATATTTGAAATGTTCTAACTGATAGAATAATCATTCGAAAAATTAGAATTATTATTTATTCTTTTTATTAAAAAAAATAAATACTTGAATAATTAAGTCATTAATAGTAATATTTATTTAAAATTTCCTATAATTCACTATTATTATTAAAAACTTATATAAAAGAAATTTAGTATTTTTTTCTAGTTATATTTAATACTTAAAAGGATCTATTTTTATGTATGCAATTTAGTAAATCTTAATTTAAGGTTAAATTACGTAACCTATTGTAACGCCTTTATGAATCTTGGATGTTTTGATAACTTTTAAATACGTAATTTATTTGTAAAAAATGATGTTATTAAGTACTACATTGAATTTTACTTTTATATTCATATAACGTATCAAATATGATTATCTTTATCATTTAATATATTTTATTATATATTATATATATTTATTATATAATTCAAAATGTATTTTAATTTTGATATCTATTATTATTTCAGTTATCATAATTTCAAATATCTAAGAGTTATTTTATATTTTATTTTCATATTTTTTCATGAATCCGAACTTCAATATAATAGTAGCAATCATTTTTCGCAAATATTTATAAAATTAAAATCAATAGTTATATGTATAAAAAAAAAATTGTTGGAAATCTTATCTTATATAATATATTAAAAAATTATAAAGATATTGTATATTCATAGATTTTCCAATCTTAAAATTATATAATATTTAATAATATAAAAAAAAATAAAAATAAAAAGAAATTTTAATTTTCATAAAATAAAAATAAAACATTTGATATACTTTTCATTCTTCTCAATTTCATTAATAGCTAGACACAAATATAAATTTTATTTATTTACAACATTGGTATATTTAATTCATAAAATATAATAATAAATAATATATAATATATAATAAATCGAAAAAAATAATTATAAAAAAAAAATTGTTCAAATTTTATTATTCTATTTAAAAAATTATACTATATTATAAAATTATTACAAATTAATAATATTATAAAAATTATAAAATTATTACAAATTAATAATATATATATATATATATATATACTAAACAAAACAAAGAAAAAATTTGTGCTAAAACAAAAGAAAGAAATGAGTAAACGGATATGAGTTATTTTTTATTTTTAAGAAAATAATTAAAAAAATAAGTACACATGTTAGAATTTTAATCAATAATATATATCATACATAAAAATATATATAATATTTTATAAAAAAATAAATGTATTAAATGCAAAATATTAAAACAATAATTTTTCAAATATTGAAACATAGAGAAATCAATAAGAAAATATATAAAATTTAGAAGAAAAATAAAGAAATATAATTTTCAATGAAAATAGATTTAATAGGATAAATAGTTTGAATTATTATTTTATAATATTAAAAAATAAGAAAAATGTTTACGTTATAACGAAATGAGCAAAAATAACGATAATTGGATATCATGATAAATTGAAGCGAATCTACGATATTGTCATATAAATAATGAAAAATGTATTAAATTATATATTGGGAACAATTAAATAAAATTTGTATTAATGCAATAATTATAATTTTCAATTAGTAAAATAATGCGAGTTCTTTCATAAAAGAAATTTGACTTACCATCTGATGATGAGATTAAATATTACGTTATACCACGTGAAATTTGTTAGTCGGAAAAAAAACAATATTTTCGAAATTATAATTTTTATTCAATTAAAATTGGCTTTAATGACCTTTTCTCAATTGACATATTTCATTTTTATACTTTATAGTTTTAGTATAAAGAAATTCTTTGATTGTAGTTTCTCGAATATCAAATATTTTATTTTTTAAAAATAACTGTAAATGACGAAATAAGTGATAATCCGTTGGTGAAATATCTGGTAAGTATGATAAATAGATTAAGATTTCATATTTCAATTTTTTGTAGCTAATTTTTAAGCTAATTTTTATAGAATAGCTTGTGATATATCCAGTGGAGCGTTGCCATGCAAAAGAATTGATTAATGCAAATTGTTTCTTAATTAATTTCTGATACATATCAATTTTTTGGCAATAAAATACTGTTTTATTTTAGCACTTATTTCAAAAAAGAATAATAAATTATTCTTTGACTTTTAATTTATTTAATATGAATTTCGGTCTATCTCGAGGCTTATTTTTAAGATTCTCATTTCCAGACCTGAATTTTTAAAACTATTATCGAACAATCCTCTCATTGATATATATAATCTTTTTTGAAAGTTAACCTAATATTTCAATGTGGTTCAGCTACACAATGATCGAGCTTAAATTCATACAGGAATAATATTTTAAATTCATTTGAAATGATGACACTATATTATTCACTTTTCAAAAAACAAAAATTAATACAAAAAACAATTTATTATACAGAAGAAATATAAGAGGATAACATCAAATGTAATAAGCAAAATAGGTTAAATAGAGTTAAAAATTGCAGTTGATTGTCATTTATTCTAAAATTGGCAACTTCATGTGGTACAATCCTATATCCATGAGACAAAAAACTATAATATATATTTATCTATGATATAATGTACTATAGTAATGTATTAATGTAATTAGTAAAACATTTAAATAATTATTACTAAATATAAATATTAATATTAATATATAAGATATATAACTCTCTAACAAATTACAAAATTTTATAATTTTATAAAAATTTTATAAATATTAGATTTATTTTGTTTTTTATAAAGTTATTGTTTTATTAAATTTATTTTATTTAATTAAATTTTGTCCTAAAATAATGTAAATATTTGATTATTTATTTCTTTTTTTTTATATTCTAAAATTAAGTTTATAAAATAAAATATAAATAAATATTAGAATAAATATAATCATGTTTCTTTCCTATCATACAATCATATTATATAAGAAAAAATAATATATTTAAGTAAATTAAAGTTTTCTTATCTCAATTTTAATAATTTTTGGATTTGACTCCATAAATTACACGTATTTATTTTTTGTTCCTAAAATAACAATTCGTAATTTTAAAAACATAAACTATAACTTTATTTATTTTTTTCAAATATTATCAATTTGTTTATTTTTTTAATATGCTAAAAAGAACAATTATAATTTTGAAAAAATTATATTATGTATTTTTAAAAATATAATTTTATTTAAAACCTTTATAGAATATCAAAGATTTATTTTGTATAAAAAAATTGTTTTATTAATAAATTTTAAATTTTATTCAGATTTGAATGAATCATACTTACTTAGTATATATTCTCTTTCAATTTTAATTAATATATATATTAATTAAAAAAATTTTAATTTGAAATTTATTTTTATTTAATTTGTTTTTTTTCCATTATTCTAAAATAATTATATGTACATTTGAATATTGGCAGCAATATATTGGTATGTTAATATTGCTTTATAACACATTTGTAATAACTTCTTTATTATTGCAAATTATCTACATATAATTTCTTTTCGCGTAACCGATCCCAGTGTCCATTTAGCATGTCTAAATTAAATGTCATTATTATTCCATTTTTATTAAAATACTAATAATATAATAAAGGAATTTAAATTTTTGGATTAATTAATTTAAAAATATATGTATGTACCAACTGGTTGTTCGAATTCTTTAATATAAATTAAAAATTTATTAATAATTTCAATCAATATAGAATTAAATGAGAACAATATTTTAATCCTTTATATATTGATTTATTAATATTTATAAATGCACAAAAGATGTTATGTTCCAAATCATTAAGTAATAAGTAATTTTTATTTATTCCAATAAATAATTTAATTTTGTTAATTTTTCATATTATTTTTTCATAATACATTTTTTTTAAATAAATATATTTAATTGCATGCTATATGCTATTTTATTAGTATTTTTCATTAAAAAAGTAAATAATCTATTGAAATTATTAATTATTAAATTATTTAATACGATCAAATTGAATGTTTATAGGAATGCGAATATGAATAAATTTTTAATATTGTCCATTTTGTTTCTTATTTTATTTTATTTATTAAATTTTCTTTCTTTTTTGTTTAATAAAACTACAACTAAAACATTTGCAATATGAAAAAGTATAACGGAATAGTGATAATATAATAGAATTTGTCTTTCTATTAATTATTTAAAAGAAATGTCATTATTTAAAAACAATTCAAAAACATTAAAAAATATTGTACTTATATATCCTAAAATAAAATATTAATCAATTACAGCAAGAGTTTTTAAAAGTAGAAAAGAAAAAAATTGATTATTAAATATGAAAATAAAATCCTAATTAATGAAATTATGATCTATTTTTCTGTTATAATATAACTGAATTAATATATCAAAGAAAATGTATTTTTATTTTTATTATTAAATATTAAATTTACTTTTATTTAATTATTAAATTTTTTATAGAAAAAATAAATATTAAAGAAACTTTAATATATATTAAAAATTTAATTATTTCATTATTCATCAAAATAATAATTTGAATTACTATTCATTTTTTACATGATAAAAGAAAAAAAAAGATTATTTAGTCTTCATTTATATCATTAAAAAAATGAATTAAATTAAAATTTTATAATTCTCATTCATTGAATGAGTGAAAAAAATCTATCAAATATATTATCTAAAATGATATTAATCATATTTAAAAATATAAGAAAAATTGAATTAAATGTAATGGAGTATTTCAATTAATCAGCAACAAGAATTTTAATTTTTTTTTATGTTACTATCTCTTTTCATTATATTTATATTTAAATATCATCAAAAATATTGCGCAGATTTTTACAAAAGATTTTTACTGGTATTTTCCAGTTTTTCATACTTTTTCTAAGCAAAAAATTATGAAATGTAGCAAAGCTTAATAACAATTAAGCATTTGTTGAAAGTAAATAGCCTATTTCATTTCCAATGTAATAGTATAATCATTGTAAGTAAAATTATATCTTCTAATTACATTAGTATGATTAGAATATCTTTACAAAATATACACTAGGTAAGAATGGGCACTTCTATTTGTTCGCAATTTTAAATATTCTGTATTTAAATTAAAATTTTGTATATTATCAAAAGTATTTAATTTTATATTATTAATTTTCTCAAATTATTTTCAATTTGTTGAATATAAATTGCGCAAAATAAGACAATTCATTTTGAGTCTCTATTCTTGTTATATCTTATTTTTATATATGTTATATCTTGTTATATCTTCAAAAGAATTTTAAAAAAAAGTGAAAAAACTATCTAAAAGTTTTCACTCATTTAATTATATATATGTATGTGTATTTACACAGTAAAAATATAGATTAACATAATCATAGGAAAGATGATTTTTATATATAGGATATCTTATTTGATATTATTATTTTGATTTACGTCATTATTATTATTCGTAACGAGAAATATTTCATATAAAAGTTAGGTGATTTTGAGAAGTATATATGATAATTTTGTTATAGATGAACAGGTAAAAATTCTATAAAAAACAATTTCATTTTTCTAAATCATTATCAAAAATCATATATTTTTTAATTTTTGATATTCTTTATAAGAGTATTATGATAAAAATTATTATTATAAGTTACTTTTAATTTTTTAAAATATAAAATTAATTAATAATTTTACTTTTTAAATAAAAAACTTATATTTATACTATGATAAATTTTAAAATAAAATATTTTCAAAACTAACAATCTTTTTTTATTATAAGAGATTCAGTAATTTTTTATATTGAATGACGAATTAAATTTATTAATGCAACAAAAAGCATAATATTCCATTTAAAAGAGAAAGTTAACTTTTACAGATTATATGTTTATTTAGAAAAAAATTAATATCATCAATCATACTACCTCGAAATCATTCAACTTTTATTCAAAATTATATTTTCGCTTTGAATAATAATAATATAAATCGAAATGTGAATATCAAAATATCTTGTCAATTAAGAATTTTCAGGTCAAATCATGAGAAGTTTTTATGAATATTCAAAACATTTTGTCTTACATTATACTGATAAATAAAAATCTGCAATAGATAATTATTACAATAGTTATAGTTATATACTTCAAAAATGGAACTTCGCATTCATGAATAACTTCAATACGTTTGTACGCTTATTACATACATATATGTATATTATATTATATAATATATATATATATACATATATGAAGTAGTTAATTCATAGTTAATACATAAATAAATGCCATGTCGATCTCTAATTCAATATCATAATATCTTTCATCCAACGTCGGACACTCGTGGAAATGATAAATACATTAAGATTATCAGACAACCAGTTAGTAGACATAATACAGAGTATTTCCGATATATTATATATGATGGTACAAATCAAAAAAGAATAAATCGAAATGAAAAAATAATTCGGAAATTTAAAATAACATTTTTTTATATAGAGTTTTACTGAAAGTACTTAAATTTAAAAATAAATAAAATCATATGTCGAATTCGTTTATATTTGAGTATACTATAAATGCGTAATGAAGATGCTGCCTGGTAAAAATATTAACAATTTAACATATATGATAGCTTAATACCATATGTTAACAAAAAAAATGTAAATTTTTAAAAATGTATATTTATAAAAAATTTTTTGATTAAAAAATAATTATATTTCAACGTTTATTCTTTTAATTATTTAATTTAATAAATTCAAATAACAAAAAGAATAAATTTTTTAATCGATATATCTTTCAGACATAAGTTATATTTATACAATTTTTAACATCAATTTATTTGAAAATAAAGCTCCGTACAAAAAAATGTTATTCTATATTTTCAATTTATTTTTTCATATAGATTCATTTCTATCTTGTATTACCAATTCGGAAACATTCCATAAAATACAGAAAAATGTAATATTAGTATAATATAATGAGCAATCTAGAACTGCTTTTTTTCAGGGATACATTAAAAGTACCAAAATAAAGGCTATAAATTACTGATTGCACAAGCCATTCTGTAATAATATTTAAAAAAAATGTTGACGCAACATACTACATTCACTTATTTTTACTACAAAGGTATATTTTTAAGTAAAAACTAGTAATTCATTAAAATTATACCTTTTTCTTTTGAAATAGGAATCTTCTTACAATTGATGTTGTTCAATGTTAGAAGATTCTTGACAAATCTGCTTCACAAACCGTTGAAGAAATCTAAACACGACATCTTTGTATTCCCCGCAATATAGAAAATACAGTTTCATTCTGTTTACTCTTACAAAACTTTTATTATTTTTATAGCAAAATTGTGGACACAGGTGCAGGGTACGCAGCTGGTGCGAGTAAAGTGATCGGTAAACTCGGAAAGAAAAGGGTAACATCACTTTGCATCATGGATGATCTAAGATCAGTTGTCCATAGCATATCTCCGAGTCCATTCTTTGGCATTACGTATTGCTTCGCTTTCATTTACTTTCCAAAGTTCAGCTACATCATTTGCCAAAGGATCATCTGGATTTGGTGCACTTAGAAGTGCTTGTATTGACAGTAAAACTGTTCTGATTTGAAGAGCAGGACTCCACTTGTCTTTAAGGATATCCAAGCAAATCCTGCCCAATCTATATAGCAAATAAATAATTTTGACATTTTAATGTAAATATACAAAACATATATTTTTCTAGTTTCAATCTTATCTTATTTCATATATTACATTATATAAGATAATAGTTTAGAAATTAATATTACAAGTTAATAATAATTAAAATATTTACATTAATAGCAGAAATCAATTTAATTAATTTATTGTTTTTAAGAAATTTAATTTTTTAAAAACAATAACTACAACATTACCTGTCTATATTTGGATGATAAATTTTTGTAATGAATCTAACTTTAGGAGCAGACATTGGATAGTCTTCTGGTAGGAACAATTCAAGTTTAAAAAGTCCACCTTCAAATGGTGAATCTTCAGGTCCAGTTACAATTACATGAAAATACCTAGCATTTGTATCATCTGGCACAGCACTGATACCAGGAACTGGTTCTTGCATTAATCTTTGTGTTTCTTTGATAATCCTCCTTGGTAGCGCAGCCATATTTGATGAAATATCCCTAAAAGAAATTCTTATGCATCTTCTTATTTGTTCTCTGCTTAATAATATATTCAAACTAAAAATATAATTATTTTATCCATGTTGAAAAACTTTGTAAACTTATACTTAAATAATTTTATATAAATACTTATATAAATACTATATCCTATAAATAATACGCAATAATTACTATTAATTTAGTATAAAAATATAAATAAAATTATAATAAACAATTAATAACATTAATACAGATACAAATAAATTAATAATATAATCTTTAATATGCTTTACTTAATCAAATGTACATAAAATTATTTTGTATTTTAATATATAATTCATATAGATATAAATATAAATAAAATAACATTAAAATAATGATTATGAAACCTATATAAAATTATTATAATAAAATATAAAAAAATATAAATATAAATAAATGTATTGATATTTTTAATTAAACATATTAAAAAATATAAAATATTTATAAATTATAGTTATTTATAATATTATAGTTTAAACAAGATTAATAAGATAACATAAGAAAATTTAGGTTATCAAAGAATATTTTTTATTTTTGTAAATATCATATACATTATAAATAAAAATTAAGTTTTAAAAATTTAAATTATACAAATATCTCATAATTCTAATAATTCTAATAATTAAAGTTAATTTTCTGCAAATTGACAGTTTGTCGCTAAGTATAATGAAACACGTATAATCTTTAAATTATTATATACAATTAAATAAATGATTTATTGTGTATTATGATTAATAACCAAATAAATTATTAAGAAAACAAATAATAGAATAATATTTTAATTTTTGCCGAAATATTTCTGCCAACCTCCAAAGCTGTTGAAAGCAGCATTACTGCATATGCGTAAACAAAGAATTCATACACGAAGTCACGTACCACATAAAACTAAAGTATACAAAGTTTCTCACTTATATAAAAAAGTTTGAAATAAGAATGATTTACATATATCAGTAAAATACGTACGATTATCTGAAAATATCCCCGCGTCACCCCGCAAAGTGTGGCAGATTGTCCGCCTCTATGGTAGCCTTTTCTTCTAGAAACCTCGAAATCGATTTTTAATCTTATTTTCGTAGCACTTTCGTGTTTCGTGATAATCGGCTTTACAGCCGACTTCAAAAATCTGCTTGGGATCTATATTACAATCCCAAAGAGATACTGTAACGTAGTGTTAATTAAATTTCCACACGTAAATGTGAGTTACAGCCCTCGCAACCGCTTCTCGCGATTCATCTTATCACGCGTTGATGGCGCTGTATACGAATTCACTGCGTAAACCAATTTAACAATATCTCTAAATATCATTTTTATTGTCAACGTAAAAAAAATTTTTAAATTTAAATAATTCATATACATTTATAAGCTTTTTTTATTATAAATTTGGACAATTTTATTCTCATCGTAGTTTTTACTTCAATATTTCTAAAATAACCATAAGAATTTAAAATTCTTTGAAAAAAAAACATTTTTCTAATTATATTTTACTATTTTTCTTAAAATATCAGTTAATAAAATCTATTCTTTTTAAATTATAATTTTTATTAATTTGATATATTTTTAATAAATCAAAAAATTATTATCTAGATATTATACATTATTTTCAAAATAAGATAATATTTTTATTATATTTTTATTATAGTTAATAAATTATATTATAATAATATTATTTAAAAAAATATAAAGCCAAAATTATGATAAAAATTATAATAAAAGTTGTTTAAAAATTCAATTTAGATACGTTATAAAGTATAAGTGTATAAGATACTAAATATAAATACATATATTTTTTTAATTGAATTATTAAAATGTATAATTAATAAAATGAAAAATAATATAAAATTTTAGTATTAATGCAATATAATATTATTTTAATGAGTATTATAACTCAATAACGCGATTGCAGTTTTTAATGCAGCAATATCAGTGCAACCAACAAACTACCGCAAAATTTAGACGATATTTATCATAAAATGTCGTGTATCATTATTGAAATGTCAATTCGTAGTTCTTATTATTTGAAAATAATTTGTAGTCAATCGTTCTTTGATAATTTGTAATTATAATTATAATAAAGGTAAGTTATGAATTAAAAAAATATAAACATTATGATTTGATACTTACGCAGTATATATACTATATATAGATTATGAAAATACAAATATATTTATTAATTGTATCGTAAATAAATTAATATTAATAACATTATTAATATATAATTATATATGATTTAGTTATTTATATATAATTATTTATATAATAATTATTTGTTTCTTTGATATCTAAAATGAGAATGTATAATAATAATATAACCTTAAATACAATAAAATAAAAAATCAGTTTATTATAAAACAATTAAAATTGTGTACATAAGTTTTTTTTAAAATTATTATTATTTAAATTTTTTATTTAATATGAAAAATATAATAGAATAATAATATGAATAATATAATATTTGCAATATTTCTAATGAAATCAATGAATTATTAAAATTTAATATTTAACATCTTTTTAATCTGTTCTTTTATTTTTTACTTTGATATATATATATATATATACCTATTGAATAAATTGAATAAATAATATTTAATTATAATTTTCTTATAGAATTTAATTAAAAATGGCTGATGTAAGATTACTTATACAAGAAGAAGGTCGGGCAGCAAGAAATTTGATAGCTTTTAATGTACCAGTTGGAACAAATAATACTGAAAAGATCACTAAAAAACCACCTAGTGTTCCAAGAGTATCACAAGCAAATACTTCTAAAAGATCTATGAAACCAACAACCAGAGTAAGATCAGCTTCCACGGGTCGAGATAAAAAATCTGGTAAATTAAAATTTATTAATTATCAAAATCAAAAATTTAATAAGTTATATATTTACTTCTAATAAAATGTTATATTTTTTATATTTTGCATTTATAATATCTTTATTATTATTATTTTTTAAAAATTTCAAATTCATAAATTTTAAATTATTTTCCTTTTTTTTTTATATTAGAATTACAGGCAAGATATTGGGCATTTTTATTTGGTAATTTACAAAGAGCAGTAGATGGTATTTATCAAACATGCGAAGAAGATGAAAATATTTCTGAATGCAAAGAAGTAATATTAGTTTTAGAGAATTATACCAGAGATTTTCATAATTTAATTGAATGGTTTAAAGTTAAGTGGGCTTATGAAAATTCACCTCCTCCTTTAAGACGTACTCCTTTAGCTTGGGAAGTTAGAAAAACTTCTCCTTGTCGAATCTGGAACTCAACAATGATTCCAAAATCCAATAGTCCTTTGCAAAGAATGAGTCCTACTGAATCAGTTTGTAGAAGTCCTATTGATCAGATTATTTCAGAGAATAAATCTGTTACTGTGGACAATAAAATAAATCATGTAAATTGTAATATAAAAGGAGAATCTATGCATAAATTGATAAAAGATAATAAAAGTAATATTTCCAAGAATAATATAACAAATGAAAAATATAAAAATGCAACCGATAAAGGAGCAATTCAGTCTTTGAATAAAGATAAATTAACTTCAATAAAAATAAGTAAAACTTTTGTAAAACATACAACTGCTAAAACCAATAATAATATTATTGCAGACCAAAAAGCAAATGAAAGTTCATCTCGTGACATAAAAGGGAAATTGGATAAAGGTGCATCAAAAACAGTTAAAACTGAATTGCATTATACTACCAAAGTAATGGATTCTGATGTAATAACTGAGAAGAATGAGCAAATAGTTTGTACTGATAAGAATGTACAATTGATTACTTGTACATCAACAGAAAAAGAATTTTCTAAATCTAATAATATAGAAAATAAATTGAATTCTCAAAATTTTCAAATAAAACCATTAGGTCCTAAAAATGACTTAGGACTAGGAAAAAATGAAATTAATGCTAAAGTTAAAAGACATGGCATAGGAAAAAATATTAAAACTATTGATATAGAAAATGTAATAACAGAAAATAAAATCACAGAATCTAATAATGTGACAAAAGAAAATAGTAATACTACAGTAAATAAAAATATACAAAATATTACAAAAATTTCCAATAAAATTAGCCAAAAATTAAAAAGAGAATTAAATGTTAATGATAATACAAATAATAAAAATATAATAAAATCTACATCTGATACATCTTCCAATAATCCAATTAAAAATTCAATTAATACAAATAAACCAGCATATTCTACTGTATCACAAATGAAAGTTAAGCCAAAGCAATCAAGTCTTTCAGAAACTCCAAAATTTATTAGAAGTAAAACAACATTAAGTGATAAAAATACAGTAATTTCAAATAAAATAAAACCTGGAACATCTGTAATAGTTAGACAACGATTTCAGTCAATTGACAATAAGGTACTATTTTTTTTTTGTAATTAATATTAATTGGAATAAATAATATATATAATTATAAATGTTTATTAGATTTCAGAACAAAGTTCATTAAAAAAAGATCAGAATAAAGATATAAATGCTTCAGTAGAAGTATTAACAAAACAAACATATATTAAAACAAAAGAAGAAACTGATGGTTGGCAAACAGTTCGTAGTCGTTGTAGAAGAGGTAGTACACATAATTTGAATATGTCTACAAGATTTCACAAACCAAGTACTGCAACATCATTACCAGCATTATCAATCGAAAGTCCTTCTGAAAAGAATAAAAAAAATTGTTTAACTCCAGATAGAAATAACAAACAGAAAAAAAAATGTATTGTAGAAAAAGAAGGAAAAAATATATGTAATGAGGTACAAAAAGTCAAAGGCGAATCAGTTGTAAACTTAACCATTAAAGATAAAGTAGAAGAAGTTTTCAAGAATACTGTTAATTTAAACGAAATAAATTCTACATCAATGATTGCAGCTATTTTTAAAA
The DNA here is from genome assembly GCF_003254395.2 of Apis mellifera. Classification (NCBI taxonomy): domain Eukaryota; kingdom Metazoa; phylum Arthropoda; class Insecta; order Hymenoptera; family Apidae; genus Apis; species Apis mellifera. Next base: position 5,872,161 of record NC_037644.1, on the reverse strand, counting down.
GTGATGCAGAATTACTTGAAAAACGTATACAACAATTTATGACTGCTCAAGCAGAAAGAGAGAGAATAATTTTAGAAGAAGAAAGAAAAACTGAAGAAGCCGATTCGCAACGATCACAACAATTATCAGATGAAGAAGCTTCTTTACATAGACAAATTTTAGAATTAGAGTGTACAGAAACTGATGTTGATACTGAAACTGATGAAACAGATGGTGAAATGATACTTGAAACAGAAGATGAGCAAAGAACATCTCCTAATACAATGCCAGATGATGTTAGTTTAGAAGATAGGTATGTAGCATTTTTATTATTTTATTTTTTATTTTGTATGATATTAAATTTATTTTAAAAGAATTTTTTATAGATATGAAAATATGTTAGAAGGAATGTCTTGGGCAGAATGCGTAGATACACTTGCTCAATTACGTGCATTAGTTGCTCGTCATCCTGGTAGAGCTTTAGAATTGCACCAGAAATTATCATCTCCATCACGAAAAAGATCATTACCTGAGACGTTACGAAGATATCAAGCAAAACAAGCTTGTGCACAACATAAACGTCAAAAATTATTAATGGAAAAATCGCAAAGATTGCGAGAATTATTAAATAAAGTAAAAGATGTTAAAAGTGCAAAAAATCAATTAATAGAAGATAAAAGAATCAGAATGGAAATGAAATTAAAAAAAGCAGAAGAAAATAGAACGCAGCATTTATTGGAAATAGTTCGAAAAGCTCATGATGAAGATTCTAAATTAAAGGAAATTGCATTTATTAATGAACTTGAAGCACAAAATAAGAGACATGATTTTATGGCATTATGTCAAGAACAAGAAGAAAGATTACAAGTAACTGATGAGTATTTATACATTTTTAATAATAAAAATATTATAAATCCTTTTAAATTTATCATTTTCTAGGGAATTCAAGAAGAGCGTCAACGCCGACAAGAAGAGAAAGCAGCTAAAGAAGCTGCAGCTGAAGAACGTAGACGAGCTTTGGAAGCAGAACGACAATTACGTATTCAAAAAATGAAACAAGCACGTCGTGAACGCGATGAAAGAGTTGGTAAAATGCAATTGGAAAGAGAAAAAGAACGTCAGGTATTTATATGTAATATAAATGATTAATAAATTAATATGATATTAAATTGGAAATAATTTATAGGAATTAGCAAGAGAAAAAGCCAGAGATAGAGAAGAACGCTTATCAGCGCTTCATGCAGCACAGTTAGCAAATCAAGAAGAATTACAGAAAAAAATAGCTCAAAAACAGCAAGAATCAGCTAGAAGACATGTTGAAAATATAGAACATATTCGACAAAGAGCAGTTGAATCTTCAATTCTAAGATCAGAAGAAGTTCCACCTACATTAAAATCATATCCTGCTCAAAAGCAATGTTCTTTATGTGGAACACTTGTAAGTTTTAATTTATTATTATTTTATATTATTATTATTATTATTATTATTATTATTATTATTATTATTATTATTATGTTATGTTAAATAAATTTCCTTGTAAAATTTGAACAATAATTACGTTTATTATATTTTTTTTATAGATACCAAATGAAGTATATTTATTAAGTCATTTAAAAGGAAAAATACACCTTGAAGCAGTACGAAATACACACGATGGCCGCGAACCATCACGAGATGAATTACAACGATTTAATATATCTCAAATTCGTGATGTTCCAATTTCAGTCATTGAAAATAATAATGCCAACGAAATAAAAGCTTCAAAAGAAAAACAAAAAGCATTAAAACGTCGATGTAGAAAAATGAAACAACGAATGTCATTACGTGGTAAAGAATGGGAAGATAATCATAGAATAGATGTAAATCAATCTATTGAATCAATTAATAAAGCAAAGTTTCGTCGAAATTTGAAAGAATTAGATCGATTATATAACAACCATTCTAAAACTGCTTGGTCAAGCGTTGCTATTGCTGCGTTAGAACGTTGTCTAGGTGAAATAACAAGAGCTTTTTCAAAATCGGTAAGATATATTATTCTAAAGAAAATTATATATTTTTTTTTAATCTATTAAATGTGATAAATATTTTAAAATACTTATAAAATACTTATAAGATTTTTAAATATTTTAATTCAAATGTTGTTTATAATGTTTCAGTGTGTATTCGATCAAAATATATTTCGAACATTAAATGGATTTGATATTTTGACTAATTTATTGAATTTGGGATTGCAAGTACAGAATACTTCTCATAATTTACCAAATAAGTAAGTATAATAATTATTTTCGAAATTTTCATATTTTATTAATTAATATTTAAAATTAATAATTAAAAATATTGAATTTTATATAGAGAATAAGAAAATAAGAGAATAAGAGTGAATTTAAATGTATTTACATTTTTAATTGTTATTATATTTTTAATACATATTTAATATTTTAGTTTTATATATTTATATATTAAAGTTGAATATTAATTTTATATTTTCAATTATATATCAATATTTATATTGCTAAAAATTATATTTTGGTAGAAAATTCTAAATCATTTTGTGTTAAAACATTCAATTATGAATAATAGAATATTCAACAAATTTTTTTTTTTCGATATTTTAATCTACAATATATATTTTTTATAAATTTTAACGTTGAATACGAATCTGTAATCTGTTTAGAAAAAATAAATTTTAAAGAAAATAGCAATTTTAAACTTAGAAAATATTTATTTTAATAATAACTAAAATGATTATTTAGATTCTTTCAAATAAAAATAAAATAATATAAATTATTATAACATTTAAATAGATAATCAATATATTAAGAGAATATTGAAAATACTAATATTTTTCAATTTATTTAATACATTATTTAAAATATTTAATTTATAAAATAAACTTTTTTGCTAAGAAAAGCATTAAAAACAATAAATAAAAACTATAAAATTATTTTTATTTTTGATTTAAGAACGAAATAATTAAACAAAGTATGCAATAATAATGATCATTTAATAATGATCATCCTTTCATCTGTCATACACTGAAATCAGTTATCCTATATATATATACACTTGCATATTTTGCCAATTTATATCAGTTTTGCATTAAAAATAAAAATAATTTTCCTTAATACTTTCTTTAACAAAAAAAATTTGATTTATCATATAGTTAAATTTTCTTGTAAAAATTAATTTTTTTAAATAAATTAAAAAATATTAACAAAAATAAATATATTTTCAATATTCTTTTAATTTTGATTATTATTTGATCAATTATTATTAAAAATTGAAAAATTGCAATTTTTTAAAATTGATTTTAAACAAAAATTGAGAAATTTTGGATTTTGATTTAGGATATTAAAATCTATAAATAATAATTAGTGAAGGTTAAAAAATCAGATATATTAAATAGTATAATTAATATAAAGCAACTTCAATATTTATAATAAAATTAATATAAAACAACAAAAATTGAGAAGAATAGATTGTAGAGAAAATCCGATTAATTTATTAATAATATCAAATAATGGTTTTCACTTTTCTCATCAACATTTTTTTTATAATAACAAATGAATATAATATATTATATTTAAAAAAAATATTATTATCCGATGAAACAAATAAAAACTAACTTGATTTTTATTTTAAGCTGATTGCTATTGAATGATTTTTTCTAAATGTTATTTAAAACATTTATTTTAAATAATTTAATATATAATACTTACTTTAATATATATTTATATTTAAAATTATTCAAATTTAAATTTATTCAAATTAAGATTGTGTATATATATAAATTTATTTTCTTCATTCTTATTTTCTAAATATAAATTTTTGTTTAGAAGTATCCTTTCGGTATGCCGAGTATTTAAATTGAGTGTCAATGAAAATGACGCTAACATTGAAGCAGTTTTATCAAGTAATAAAATCCTTATTATCTTGGATCTTTTACTTCAGCATTTAGAGGTACGTTGAACATTATTGTTTTATAAAATTATTATTTCTATGTTTTTTGAAATAATTGTTTGAAATTTTTAATTTTATTTTAATTTTATTTTTTTTGTATCCGTAAAATAGTTTGGAATGATATATATACAAATATATTTTCAACTCTTAATAGATTGCGACTTTATAAACTTTCATAAATTTCAAAATAATTAATAATGCAAATATTTTAAAGAATGTCAGTACTTTTTTCATTTAATTATTTATTTATTTTTTATATTACTTATTTCAAAATAAAGTTATTTGTATATAGTTTGATTATTTCTTTGTAAGAAACGATTTTTTTAGAAATCGCTTATTTTAGAAATTTCTTCTATTTTAACATTTTAATTAGTGTCAAAATAATATCTTACATAAATATTAACTCATAAGTAAATTTATTATATTAAATGATCTGGATAATAAAAAATAATACAGAAAATTTTTGACTTTAAAATATTCTAAATTGAATTATATAAAAAATGTAATAAAATATAACTATTCATAAAAACTATTTTTAAATTCAATTTTCTTGAAGAAAAGTTTTGAGTGAAAAATGTTGTATTTTTTATTTATATTTACATTTTTATTTTTTTATTTAATTTTAAATCATCCGCTTGGTAGTTATCAGTTACAAGACACCGTATATAATCAGTGATTTCATGCGAATAATATCAAATAAATCGGGAATCTATGCAGCAAAGATACGCGAGTAAATTCTTTTTCGGTATATTCGTTTTTCGTGCTCATTTTGAGTTGGTAAATAAACGAATGCAAAGACTATCATGCCTGTCCTGTCCGATTTGTCAAAATAAGGATTAAGGTTCTTAGAGTCTGGTTAGGTTTGCGTTCTTCGCTTCAGAGTTCGGAATATTTAACATTGCAAATCGTTTATGTGTTGAATAAAGATTAGTTGAATATCAAAATCTATCAAAGAATTTCGGCTATAGATATTAAATTGTACTTACAGAATAAAGAATTTAATATTTTCTATTCTTTATATTTTTGTGTTTTATTCTGATTTGAAGAAAACAAAGTAACTTTATTTAGAATATAAAATTTCTTTTCAATTTTGATTTAAAAACAAAAAAAATCCAAAAGTGAGTTGCAAATAATATTCATGAAATTAAAATTGACAATAATTTCTTTTTTATTTGTCTTATTCCAGAAATAAGCATAAATATAGGAATTAGAATTTTGGTTCTTTATCGATTCTTTTAATCAATAGAAAAAAATATTAATTATTATTTTTTAAAAATATTATTTATTATTATTATTAATTTTCAATTCTAATGAATAAAATGATGTGTAAGGAAAAATAAGATTAAAAATAGAAAATTAAGATTGAAATATATATATTCTGATTGACTTACATGTTATTAAATTTTAAATTTTTATATAACTTTAATATTTTTCTGAAAATATTATAAAAAAATTATAAAAAATTAGATAAAAATTAATATAATTATTGACAATGTTTTTAATAATAATATTTTACAATATTTAAACAATTATTAATTTTAATGATTTTTATTTCGTTCTTGGTAACGAAAGAATTTATATATTTAATAATTTATATTTTCTTATAATATAATATATGTATATATCCAGGTTTTATAATATATATGATACTATTATATTATATAAATATTAATATAAATATACTTATATTAATATAAATATATTTAAATATTTATATAAATATAATTATATAGAAATAGATTGTTTTCTGTATATATTTCAAATACTTTTTTTTTCTACTTTCCATTTATATTTGCTATAATTAATAACAAATTAACTAATTGAAAGTAAATTAGAAAACAATTTAATTATATGAATAATTATTTATTTAATAATAAACCTAGATAACATTTAAATATTTAGATATAAATTATTTATTAAACTATTTATTATTAGATTTTTACATTTCGTGTTTTTTTCTCGATAATATTAATTTATTAATAATTTTTAATTTACTAATTTAAAAATTTTATTTTATTTTATTTTTATTAATGAATCTTTCCTTTCTATATTTCCTTTGTTCTATATTTTTCCTTATTTATATAATTTTTTTTCTCTTACATCTATACAATCTATTTTTTTTTTTATTTTTTTTTTTTTACACTTCATTTTATATTTTTTTTCTTGCTCAATGATTGCTTCATTCAACAATTTTGAGACATGTGTTCAGTCGATTCATTTTTACTTAGATTGCCGATTGGGAAGGCCGAAAGATCGGCCATACGTTCGAAGTCAATCGTTTCGCTCGATGATCCGTCGTAATCGGTCTACGAATTCACCATCGTGATTTCAAAATCGATTTTTCACGCTTTATAGATACGGCACTGGCGCCTTCCTTCTCCTGTTTTTCCCCCGGGAATCCCCCTCCGCAAATGCATTAGCGGCGAGAGAGCTTTTAGTGACGTCACCCACGCACATGTACATACATTCACATCTCTGCGGATGTAGTGTGTATACACGGACGGGCTGGGGAATCAGGTTATACGGTGAAAGGAGCGTGTGTTCCATGTAGAATGTGCGTGGGTACTTCTGTTGCTGCTTCCATCAAGCTCCGTTTTCGAGGAGTCGGCCTAATCTTTTGTCTCGTCCTATCGACAGTTTTTCAACGACCTCTTCGCACGTCCCAGAATTCGTCTGTCCCTTATATTTCAGCTCAGTCGTGTGAGCTTTTCTCGGCCTTATCCGGTTCGCGCGAAAACGATCGCGATATTTTCGAGTTTATAATTGGAACGTAAGAAAGTATTTTTATTTAAATATTTTTATTTATATTTTAAAGAAGCCTGGCACTTAGTTAAAAATATTTAAATAATAAGACGATTTTCCCCAAATTTTATGATTAATCATTTTATTATTAGAACAACTATGACCGAATATACAATTAATACATAATTCTTCATAATAAAATAAAAAAAAAAGATAAGAAATATATTAAAGAATTCTTATGATATTCTTACGGATATTATATTCATGATTTTATAAATTTAAATTTTATAATGAACGAATTTAGAATAATTTTTTTTTTTAGATATTTTTGGAAATCGTACTATTTTTATTAATTTTTAATTTTAGATCAATGTATTAATCAATAATATTTTTTGTTTTTTTATAACTATCGGAAAATATTTTTTGTTGAAATGATATCATCGATATAAAACAATTAAAATTCTTAAATATTTTTATAAAAAAAATAAATATTCAATTTTCAATCCTCTATTCCATATTCCTATCATTTTTTCAATTTGACTAGAAGTTTTTTAAGAAAAGAAGGTTTGTTATATTATAAAATATATTATTAAAGTCCAAAAAAAATCACAGTCTAGCTCATTACGCAAAGAGATTGATTGTCTTGTAGGATCCACGAATATCTTTCAATCTCGTCCGTTGGACAAGCACAAATTTACAAATTTCCGAGTCGTTCGCTACTCTCCCCTGCTATTTGTCCTTTTTCTTTAGTTTTTCACTAATTTTTCTCGAAAAAATAAGGCAAGAAATAAATTCTATTAGAACGGGACCGAATAAAAAAAGAAAAAAAATGAGAAAAATTTTTTCTTTTAATCTAACTTAGATTTAAAATCATATATAAATAAAGCGAATTGGTTATAATATTAAATTATTTGATTTTTCAATATATTTAAATATAAGGAATTTATAAATTTATTTCTATTATGAAACGAGAGAATAGTCGGATAAGTCAAATTTTCCATTTTTTAAAGAACAATTTTAAAAACATTTTATTCAATTATATTTTGTTAAAATTGAGTTTTTATTTAATTTTTAGCTTAATATATTTTCAATTTTTCGATTAAAATATCAATGTTTGTTGTTCTCAATCAGTTATTCTTTATTTTTTTTTCTAAAATTCCGCAAAATTATCATTATCAAATGTTTTTTTTATTTTTTTCCTTTCCTTTTCATGTATATTAATCTATCTCTTTTTAATAGAAGAATTGAGAATAATCATATTTTTTTTATAATTTTTAAAATAAAAAATAAATAAAATTTGTTTCAAATTATTATTTTAAAATTATTATTTTAAAATTTATTTTTATAATCTAAACGAGATGAAACAAAAGAGCAAATATATAAATTATTAAGATATAATGTAAAAATATATTTTTTTTATGTGCGAATATATACAGATATATGTTTTCATCATACAAATTTTATTTCTTTAACGTTATACCAGAAAAAATGTTCTGTACGCGTTTTTAAAACTTCTACTCTGTAATCGGATTTTTTAATGTAACACGATTTATACTTCATTTCAATTACGCAACTGAAAAGCTTTATATGGTAAAAAATTCATGCAAAAGATATTACTTCGTGTATTTAAATGGCCTGACAAAAGCTTTTTTCTCATGGAATTTGTCCTCTTTTTTTTTTTTTTTTTATAAAAATGAAAATCCTTCTCTCTTCCGTAATCTTCTCGTCAGAAAGGTTATAAAACTTTCTAAAACACGAAAAAAAATCCATGATTTTTAGATATATTTTTTTTGATATAATTGATAACTTGTTAATAAAAAAATAAAAAAAGAAAAAATAAAATAAAGAGAAAAAGAAAATAATTCGCGTTAAATCAAACTAAACAAGCGATGAATTTCAATGTTAAAAAATTAACTGGTTCATGGGTTGCACAACAATTTTTATCCTAAAACATAAACGAATACGAGGAAACGTGAAACGTTAAGTGTTCTTCGAAGAACTTATCAAATTTGTCGAGGCTGAACCGTTTAGGGGCCATATTCTTCAGGATTCTTATCGTTACCTTCCGACTCGTTACCTCTAATTTAGCATTTTAAATGTCGCCTATATGTATGTGTCGTTGATCTTCCACACCATTGGACTGGTATCAGTGACTCAACATGCCTGGAATTCGCCTTCTCCAGGCATCCACTGATCTTTCGGCCATTTGGAAACACGCGACCACCCGACTGGTAGCTATTCTTCCAAGTTGGACATTACGATTTCGTCAGAGTTAGTTTCGATGATCGCTTGACAAACCTTTTAGAAAACTGATATCAACTCTTAAAAGGAATAAGTTAGACGAATATTCTACTTAAGGGGATGTTTTTTGGTCAATCAGTTTATGGAACATAGAATATTTCTTTCTTAATACTCATCATTTTAATATCTTTGATTGATTTTTTAAAAACTAAACAAGTATTAGTTTACTTTTGTTTTCATTACATATAAATATTGAAGAATTTTAAACAAATATATAAAATGAAAAGAATAAGTAATTAGGTACAAACAAATAATATATTTAAAAAAAATAAATATATTAACAAATATTCAAGAGATATTTTTTCAATTCTTGTTTGTGCGTATATCATTTTATTTCAATTAATGTTCCTGAGTCGATATTTAAAGGAAAATATTTATTAACAAATAAAAATTTGTTGATTTTAATTCAATACGTTATAATATTACAATAGATTAAGAATTCTAATCTTTAAGAATTTAAGTCTTTAATAATTTAAATATAATTAAATATAATAATAATAATAAATAAATAATTTTTTTAATTATTTAATTTAAATAAAAATTGTTTTATTTAAAATAATAAAAGTTTATTTATAATCTGATTTATATATAAGATATATAAGATAATTCTTTCTTTATAAAAAAAATTAAACAATAAAATATTTTGTTCATAGATATTCGCAAAACTTGATGACCAGATCCAGATACAGGAGGCATCTAGTAATTCAACCGGAAATGGAATCGTAGCTAGCAGCCTGATGCAATTGCTGTGCAGTTTGGTCCCGGAGGAGCCTTTTGAAAAATCGGCATTGCAAACACGGATTCAGGATATTGCTGGGTGAGTAGTTGAAATGTATCGTGATGTGCCTCTATGTTTTGCGCTACAAGATTTTAAAAATTTGACGTTTAAATTTCATATCGATCATATTTTATACGATATCATTTTTGTTCTTAGAAAAGTATATTATTTAAAAATAATTATATATATTTAAAAAAAAAACATATTATGTATACTTTCCTTGAATTGAAATTTAAAAAAGATATATAAAACAGAAAGGATATAAACATTAACATTTTATTATGATATTTTAAAAATTTTTCTCTGGGTAAAATGAAAAATAAGTCATGAATTCATTTTTTAAAGTATTTTTTTCAAATATATCATGTTTATAAGTGTATTGTTTTCTTTTTGAAGTTCTCTTTAAATTCATGAACAAATTATCTTCGAGTATTTTAAAATCTGAGTATTATTATAAATATAAATTAAAACATAAATAAAACTACAGAAAAAAATTTTAATTATATAATGTTGCAAATAATAAAATATTTAGAAAATGAATTACAATATAACTAAACTTAAAAGTATTAACGATTAGTTAATTATATTTAAAAGGTTTAAGGACATGTAGCCCCGATGAATATCTCATTTTAATATCTTTATTACTGTATGATATAGAAATATAAATGATATAGCTGCCTATACTTCTCTAGAAACAATTGGAAATTAGTAATAATATGCACGCTAAACGAATTAAATAATTTTCTTCGATATACTGAATATGACATTATGGAGACTATCAAATATCGACGCTTGTTTATTAAATGTTTTATTGATTTTAATATTAATAATTCAATATTTTAAGATTTTTGAACATTTAGCTAATTTTCTTTTATATTATATAAAAAATATTGAAATATGATAAAAATATTAAATGAAATCAATCGAGTATTCTCGAATATTTTTAAAAGATTTCAAATATTTATGTTATAACATATAAAATTAAATATTTTTCAGTTAAAATTTCAGTTAAAAAATTTAATCAGTTAAATTTAAAATAATCCAAAATGAATTTCGAATCATCGGAATTTATACTTTTGAATCATAATATAACAATATATTATAGCATATTTAACAATATCTATTTATAAGCAACGCAACACATTATAATTTATTTTAGATTTAGATTTAGATTATTTCTTATTAACTATTAAATTGTTGTCATATTTGCCTATAATTTAAATTTAAAAAATGCATTTTGTATTTTGTTTTTGAAAAATGGATAAAAGTGAAATTTTAACATTTTCTAATTAAAAATAAACTTCTTATAACTATTACAAATAAAAGAATTATGCTAAAAATCTTTTTAATAAAAAAAGAATATATCAGACAAGCAATAGATACAATGCATTCTTTACAGGGAAATCTTCGAAGAAGATTAGATTCAAGATGCAAAGATTAGGCACATATATAATATTATAAATATTGATGCATTAAATTTATATTATTATTATAATGTATATAAAACCGATACAAATATCTAAAAGAAAATTAAAATAATTTGAAATATATTTTTTAATTGTGTATAAGCAGAGATTTCATTTTATTTATTTTTTTTAAATTATTTAAAAAATATATTTTTTTCATTTCATTTATAATGAATTAAAAAATTCTTATGTTTAATGAGAAATTTTATTAAAATTTATTATATTTTATAAATTTATCTTTTTTTATATTCTATATCTTTTTTTAAATGTTTAGGGTTATATTCTTTTTTTCTACCATTTTAAGACATTAACAATAAGAGAAAGTTTTTTTAGAATATCAAAAAATTATATTATTCATTATGTTTATATATTATATATTTATATTATTAGAAAATATTTTAATCTTTATTTTGATTAAAATTTTAAATCATATATCCTGTATGAAATATATGATTAATAGTTTTGATATGATGACTAGCTAATAAATTTTGAAATATTTATAATGTTATATAAATATTAATATCATCTATTATTTTTAACTTTCCAATTTTTAATCAAAACATTTTAATATATTATATAATATACATTTTATCTCTATTTATTTTATAAATATAAGAAATGATTTTTCTAATTTTCATATTAATTTCATAAATAATTATTAAATACATAAGATTAAATATTTTTTTTAATAATCTTCAAATTATATATTTATAAAGTTTTATCATTTTAGGATATATTTTCATTTCCTTTGCATGATAAAATCATTTCTAGCCTTCCATTAAGTACGTATGTAATAGAAACTACGATATTTGAAATCTAATTGCGTGCGTTAAATTATGAATATATATTTAACTTAAACATACTAGTATTTATAATGAAATTCAAACACCATTTGTTATGAAAATAGCGTAAAATATTGAAAATTTTATGAAGACAAAAGAAAAGTTTATAATATATTAAAATAGAATTTTAATTATCAGTAATTATTTTTAATTAATTTACTTTTTTAAATATAAATGACATTAAGAATATCGATAATTATGAAATATATGTCATTTTATTATATATCTTTAATCAAACTATTAAATTTATGAGAATTACTTTTGCGCAAATTATAATTAATATCCTGAATAAATCGTCATTATATTCTTTATTTCATTATTTATTTAAAATAAAATTTCCCCCAATATAAATTCTTCCAATAAAATTTCTATTATTTTCTAAATTAAAATTTTTTCTGCTCAATTTTTACCATTTATATATTATGCAAATAAAAGCTCGATTTCTTTGAGATGGACAGCGGGAAAATCTTTAACACTTTGACAAGTATGGACCACCCTGTAGAAAAACATGACAATTTTGTACGTAGCTGAATTTAATACGCGAGTCAAGGCAAAGTGACAAGGTGCAAACTGTTTTCGTTGCATCCTCTGAGATTCGATCTTCACTAGGAAGAGATGTTGCACCTGGATCAACTTCCTTTTGCGAGACCTCCCAATTGGTTGGTTAATCTTTTCTCTTTCCATAGAAATTATTTTTTTTTGTCTTTATTATTAGAATTATTTTCAATTTTTAAGAATTGTTTTTAAAAACTGTAACATTCTTATAATAAATGTTCAATTTGAAAAATTTTTTTATTATTATATTATATTATTTAGAAGATCAATATTTATTTATATTTTAACAGATAATTTTTAATTCAAAAAATAATAGAATTAATAGATTTTATAGTTTCATTTTTATGTATTTTTTAATAATAACAAGTTATTAAGAATATTTTTTTAATATATTTAGGATATCTTTGAAATTATAAAAGTGATCGAATATTGTTTCTATATACAAAAAATAAATCGAAAAAAAAAGAATATTATTTTTTAAATAAATCAAATTTAGATAATTTAAATAAAATTGATGAAATTAATTTTCATTTGAATATTAATAATTCTATTGTAGATATGAAAACAAGCAAAAATTATAGAATAAAATTTTATGATTTATATTTTTATTTTGAAAATCGAAATTAAATATTTATTGCCAAGGATAATCGACGAAATTTAAACTTAATTTTCTGGAAAATTAATTTTTAAATTAAAAAAATTTATTTTATATGTTTTGCTTTTTACATATAGAATTATCTTTTATCGATAATTCATTCTTATCTAATTACTAATTTCTTTTGAATTTGAAAAATTTTCAAATTCAATTTTTAATAATATTTAAAAACAAAATTTTAAAATATTATTCTTCTTTTTTGTTATTTATTTTTGCATGTAAAATCATCAATCATATCACTTATACCATGATTTTGGAAACATTATATTATTTGTTGAATCTGGAAATTTTGAGTAATGAACGATGAAAGCATGATTAAAATGATTACTGGCTGGTCGCCAGTAGTCGAATTATTATGATTAATTTCCTGCCAATGCGAGAATGACCTAGTCATGATTTTTACTCACCAGCAAGATTGCTTTTCACCTTTAAAATGCGCAGATGTTTAAAGATAATCGATCATTTCGTACTTTGTAATACATATTTGAGAATTGTTAAATACATTCATCGCTATTCATTTTTTAAAAATATATTTCCTATATTATGATTAATATTTGTATACAATAATTTTTATAATATGTGTTATTTATAAATTAATTTTTTATAAATTAATATTTTAATAAAAATAATTTTATAATATAAAATATTTTCTATATTATTAAGAATTATTTTAAATTTTTAAAAAGAAAAAAAAATAATAAGAATATATATAATATAAATAAAAAATTATTGCAGTTAATTAATATTTTGTTTTTTCTTTCTCATGTAATTTTTCCAATTTTCGTAGTTTGAATCAGGAAAGTAAATAGATATCATGATAACATTGATCTTTATTTTGCGTTTATAACCGTATTAATTATTAGTAAAATTTTCATTCGGAAAATAAGGTCATAAAAAGAAATCGGATCAGTTATTAATTATACTTATTTCTCAGTTTCACAATCTATGATTAAAAAATCGTATATTACCGATATCTTTCAGAGAAATTATTTTCTTGCTCTTAAGCGAAAAATGACAAATGGTTTTTTTGTCATAAATTGATATTACAAAACAAGAAGCTTCGCGTAATGCACTATCGTTTTTCTTTTTCTTGTTTCTTTTACGGTCCACAGTACATTCTACGCTATTACAAATTTAAAATGATTCGTTATTGCATAAAGAAGATATGCTTTTATCAAGGAAGTTGTGTTAAAATGATTTTTCTTATTTAGTATAGTATAAGAGTTAAGATTTTTATGATATTTATATGACAAAAAGCAGACATTCTAAATGTTAAAGTGTTATAGAAATAATTAATTATGTTGATATTTTAAGATCTTATAATATTTATGTATTTTAGAATTAATTTTATATTGATTATAAATAAAATTTATAGTAGATAAGATTATCTTAGATAGAATATCTTTTCTTCATTTTTTTTAAAAGTTTTCTGTTATTATTTTTTTTTGTTAAAATTTATCAAAAATTATAATGCTATCATTATATTACAATCAATTATTTCATCTAATTGAAATTAATTAACCCAAAAATAAATAAAAGGTAAAATACGAATATATGAATTAATATATAGTGATTTTCAATCATTCAATTTAATTAAGTTATAAAATCATGTAATAAGGGAAATGAATTTGAAAAGTGATATCATACAAATCATTCTTATGAAACTTATTAGAGATATATGAAAGATATTCAAGTAAAATATGTGGTCATTAAAGAGTTAATATTATAATATTTTGAAATGCATAAACATACATAATTTACAAGTATGATTAATGTTTGTACACTGGATCTATAATTTCTGCTATACATATAATTGAACATTATAAAATAGCGAATTAAATATAACTATATAAATGTACATTAAACTTACTTAAATAATTACATAATTTTAAAAGAAAATTTTTTTCATACAAAAAATCAAAATAAAATTTAATTAAAACTTAATTAAATATCCACAAAAAAAATATCATTTTTTCTAAATGATTTTTTAATCGAGATCAATTAATTATTGTCACATTGAATGATATTATGAAAATTTTATTTGATTATATTTATTTGTTTATTAAAAAATTATTAAGCTAACTTAATTAAAATTTAATATAAATCATGAAATTAGAAATTAAATAAATTTATTTGATATCAATTAATTTATATTAATTCTAAGTTTAATTTTATTTCAAATCAAAATTAAATAAAAATTTTTAACTTAAATTGTTAACCGATTTTGAATTAAATCGGTTAATTGAATTTAAGCTAATTTTTTTTTAATTTGACTATAACTATAAATCTGATTAAAACTAATCTAACCTAAACTCCCTGTTTCAAAGAAAAGTTTTTTAATAATTTTTTAATCAACAGTAACCGTTAAATAAAATTTTATAATATTACTATAATATTACTAATATTATTATAATAGGATATTGACCTTGATAACATATTAAAAAAATTATTAGTTAAGATAAGGAGTTTACAAAGATTTTTTTTTAAATAATTATCCAACAAATTTAAATTTTACTTTCTCTAAGAAAAAATATTCAAAAAGAAATAATAATTTAAAAGATAAATTGAATTGTTAAAATGAATTCAATTAGGCAAATAATTAAAATTGTAAACAAGATTAGACAATACTTTAGATATAATTTATCATAGAAAAAAAAATAAGATTTAATTCACAATTTAATATAATCTAAAACTCTTCAAGACAATGATAATCGGAGCTCAAGTGGAAATCGGTGAAGTAATTGCTAGAACGCTCCTAGAAAAATCAGTCAGCAAACACTCTTATTATTAATCCCGATGAGTTAATCGAACAGGCGTTCACAAATTCCCTTTCACTTTCTGAGATGTTGATATAGTTTTAATCGAAGTATGATCAACTGAGCAATTGATAATTTACTTATGAGATGTGTGCGATCATTTTGCGAATATGTTTTCTGAATTTTTTTTGAGGTTTCAGAAAGAGGAGGATTATGAAAATTAATAAGATACTTAGATTTGAGAAATGTAAATATTATTCTTGTTAAATCTTGTTAATTACAAAACAGCTTGTCTGGTTAATAATTTAATTATTTTGCATTAGAAATTTCAAAATACACATAATTTATATTTCTTCTATACTTATCATTATAATTATTATGTGTATACATATATAAATATAAATATAAACATAAATTTATCAAAGTTTTTTTTTTGTTTTTTTTATTTTCTTTATTTTTTTTTTATTTGTAAAAAATCAACGAAAATAAACTTTATTTCAATTTTTTAATTAGATATAATATTTGTTTTCAAATAAAATGAATTTAATTATTTTTTAAATATTAATTCAACATATATTGTAATACATATATTATATTTATTTCATAGAAAAATAAAATATATGTATAAAATATACAAAGAAAATGAAAGTATGCCAGTTTGTAAAATCGTTACCCTCTTTATAGTAGCCTATTTCTCCCCTGTAAATCAGAGTTTACTTTCGTTAATTGAAACGACCATGAAAGGAAGATGAAACGCTTTCAGTTTTTGTTTTCCTTTAAAATAGAATTAACCAGGCTTTCGATCAGCTTATCGGCATTTACATCTAAAAATACATGCTCAGAATGGATAAATTTAATATAAATATTATATTTGTAGCAAACATTATTGTTTACTCTTATTCATTTTACTGATTATTCATATTATTATGACATGATGCATATTATATATATATATATATATATATATATATATATTTTAATCAGATTATTACTAAATATCAGATCATCAACTAAATCAACTATATCAAGATGATAATATTTAATATTATTCATTTTTTCTTTTTTTTTTCTCTTTTTTTTTTCTCTTTTTTTTCTCTTCTTTCTTACTTTTGCGTATATTGCTAAAATTAAATATAAATTCAATAATATATATATATATATAATAGAATCGAGATCAATTAATTTCATTGAAAATAATTATTTATAAACATAATTTATAAACATTAGATATAGAAATTCTATTTTTGTTTAAAATTTAGTTCATTAAATCCAAAATTTTAGAATAAATTTTATATTATATATACATACATATATATATATATACATATATATACATACATATCATTATAATTTTATTACATTATATTATATAATCGATATATATTCGATGTTATTCGATTTTTTCTAGATTTCTTATATCGTTCTTATATCGTAGAATTTAAAATTATTTCTAAACAACGAAGTTATTATTCTTAAAATTGAATTATTGAAGTATATTGAATATACTTGAATTGAAGACTATGTTCAAATCAATAATCATCAAAGAGAATAGAAAAGAAATGGTGCATTGGAAATACAGCTTATCGAGAAAATAAAGCATAAGACCGTTTTTGCCATAGCAAGTACAGAAAAAAAAAGCAGGAACGCTCTTTAGAACGGCCAAACTAAATTATCAGATCTAATAGTAACGCCGTTATATTAAAATAGATTTTCTTGCTGTTCAAAAGGAGAGAAAGGTAGGTTGTCATCTCCGACATAACTTTGTTTCGTGCAATTCCCAATTTAATCATGTCGCACTAAAGTACATTTTTTATTTATTTTCGCTATAAAACGGTACTCTGTAATATGATACTTGTTCATATTTAGTTTTATTGCCATAATTATTCTTAATATGTATTTTGTAATCTCATTTAATTCATAAAATATTTATCATACAAAAAAAATTTAATTTAATTAAATTAGATGATTAGAAAAGAGAATGTTTCTTTTTTCTAAATATTAAATATGCTTCTACATATTATAATGTATTATAATAATAGGAAATTTGTTTGTTTTAAATAATTTGAATTTTGTTAAAAATTTTATTTTAGAATTTTTATTTATGAGAATTATATTTTATTTATATACTCTGTGAAAAATGATCCTTTTAATCCTTCGAAATTCTATGTTTGATCTAAATTTGTATATATATCGTTTCGTTTCTTTCTTTTTTTAAAGGAGCTCGGTGTGAAACAAATTTTTCAAGATAATTTAAACCTAAAATTTATAAATTTGAATTTTACTATTTAAAAAATTTGCAAACCAAATTGAATTTTAATATTTATTTAAACTCTTTCTTCTTAAATTTAAAATCAATATTAATATTTTTTTTCTTGAACAAAGTTTAAATGACAACGCGGTATAACTGCAATGGAGAAAAGCTTAGAAATTTAGGCGGGGCGAATCTGAAAGCGAGACAGAGGAAAGAGAAATCGTTAGTGGTTGAAGGAGAACGGGGCAGGAAGAAAAAATATCGCGGGGGGTGAATGAGCGAGGCGGGTTGAGTACGTAATCTGCTAATGGACTCTCCCTTTCTCCCTCTCCTTCTTTTTCGTCCAAATTCACCCTCACTCGGCGTACAGCTGCCTCTAACCCTCCTTCGATCCTCCTAGACTCGACTCATCTTCCGATTCTCTCTACTTTTTATTCTTTTTTTTTTCTCTCTTTCTCTTTTTTTCCTTCTTTTCTCTTTTCCTTACCTATGCGTGGCTACTACTGAAACTATAAAATGATATTTGAAGATATTGGTGGATTGTAACTATCATGGGATAATAAAAATAATAAAAATGGATTTTTTAATATTTATAAAATTTCTAATTGATATTTAAATGATTTTATATAAGATGGCTTCAATATTATAACAATTTGATAAAAGTTTATAATAAAATATTTTTAATTTTTAATTTTATTC
Organism: Apis mellifera; assembly: GCF_003254395.2. Lineage (NCBI taxonomy): Eukaryota > Metazoa > Arthropoda > Insecta > Hymenoptera > Apidae > Apis > Apis mellifera. Next base: position 5,853,176 of record NC_037644.1, on the reverse strand, counting down.
TAAAAAAATAATATATTTATATTGATTGATCAGAAAATCATAATTATTGTTAATATTCTTTTAAACTTTTTAAAAATCAGAATAGATTTCAAAATAAATGAATCATATCGAGTTAATTGAAACCAGTTGTAAGGAAATGTATCTAGTTTTTAATTGAACTTTTTAAACTTTCGTTATACTGTTATATTTGTTATACACATAAAATCATGATTATAATATAATGATTTAAATGATTTTTGTTGATTAATTTATTATTTTTTTTACATATTATTAAAGTTTACTGGAATTTTTATATTTTATTTGTATTTTTTGTATTTCTTTATATATTATATCTTATCTTGTGTATTTGTGTATATGTATATATGTTTGTAAATAATATTTAAATAAATTGTTCCTATTTTTAACTTATATTATATGTACAGTTTAAAATTAATATTTGTAATTACTGAATTTATATAATTTATTTTAATTTGAATAAGTAATGAATAAAAATAATACAAGTATTATTTCATTAATGATGAACTTCATTTCAAGAATTTTTTTTATTTTTTTCTTTAAAAATTCTATATTTAACATACTTTCAAATTTTTATTATTTTTATTAGCATAGAATTATTATTAGCATAGAAAGTTTCGAAATGAATTTTAAAATTAGATCATTTAATTTTTTTGCGCAAATTCTTGTATGTTTTCTCTTCACTGCTAACAAATAAAGGTAAAACTTTTAACTTCAGATTTGTTAATATCAAAAATATATAAAAATACATATATGAAAAATAAATATAGAAAATAAGAAAGTAATGAAAACTAAAAAAAAATAATATTTAAAAAAAATTCTTTCTTTTTTTATGTTTCAATTTAAATTCATTTTATATAATAAAATAATAAGCAATAATTCAATTCACAAATATAAAGTGGACTATTAATATTTATTTATCTTAAATAAAAATGTTATGAAATGTTAATGAAAAGATATCACATATAATATGAATTTAAATGATTGCTGAAACATTTTATGATTGATCACGAATATATGTATCAGAGTATAATTTTGAAGTATATAAATTTTTACTAATCTAAGAACTATTTTTTTAATTTTAATTAATGAATCATTGGAATAAGTAAATCATTATATATTTTACGTATATTTTTTATGCTATATTTTGGCTTATTGAATTTTTCTTTTGAGTTGAATAAATATTAAACATTTTTAAAAATATTTTATGTCACAAAATAAATTATTTTAATATAAAATAAAATGAAATGCTTATAGAAAAAAGTATTTTTTTAAATATATTATTTATTTATTATTTATTTATTTATTCTTTCTTAAAATCATTAGACTGAAGTCGTATTAACATATTATTTACTGGCTCATAAAAATAATATTAATGTGAAAAAATAAAATAATTTATATATTTATGATTATTATTTATTAAAAATTTGTCTATTTCTAGATTAACTTTAATATTAATATTTTCCGTATTATATTTTTGTGCTTATATTTAATTATTTTATATAATTATTATATAAGTCAATTTTTGACTTTAAAAAAATAAAGATTTTGATTTAAAAATATTTTATTTTAGTTAATTTTAGCGAGAACAATATTTCGATACTTGTAGAAAATCCATATTTTCCTTCATAATTAAATATTTTTTAAGATTAAATTTTATTTTCTCTTAATATCAAACTTAAGACTTTTATATAATCTTATTTTCTCTTAACATCAAATTTAAAACTTTTATATAAAATGAATTTGATATTTATTTTTTTTTTTGTTTGTACAATTTAAAAAAAAAATGTTTCAATTTAGCTAATTTTCCTAATAGAATATAATATTTATGATTAATTACTAAAATTTATTGAAAATAAAATAAATTTATTTGAAAATATAAATAGTAGAAAAAATGTATTTTGCTTAATTTCTTTTGCAAATTAAAAAACATAAAAACATATGAAAAAATATAGGTAATAATTATACACAAGATAATCTATAATAATTGAATAATTAAATAATTGATACTTAAAAATTTTTAACAAGATAGAGATATCCGTAATAATAGTCAACGATAATAATGACAACAGTAATGGGAACTGCGGGATTGAAGCAGTATTTGATCAGGTTGGATAGGGTGCTGAGTAGGAATAGACAGCACGGCTGCTTCTGTTCCCATTCTGCTCAGTACCAAATTTCACACTTATCTATTATCCTTCCATAATGTTTCTTGTTGACAGAGACAACTTTAAATGGCGCAAGGAAAGCATACAATGATTTTCTTCGCAAAATATTCTCAGGATTTCAATTTGTTCTTGATTTGATTTTGTTATTTAATATCAAATTTTTTTTTATATATACATCATGTGATATTTATTTAAAAAAATATTATAAAATTTTTGACAATGAACATTTTTTTTTAGAATTTTTTATTGTTTTCTTTTTAAATCTTTTGTTTAAAATATATTTTTCCTATTTGTTAAATTTTTTCGGAAAAAATATTTATAAAATTTTTTAAACATATTCATCTAAAATAATTTATGAAAAAGCAAATGCTAATTAATTTGTATAATATCAAAAAAATTTGGTAAAATTCAAAAAAGTTATTCAAATAAAAATTTACTTACAATTGCTATTCAATACATTCCGTTTTTTTTTTTTTTTACCAGAAATCATTTTTTGAATAGTTTTGTTAAATAATTTATTGAATAAAAGAACAATTGATGATAAAGTTTCAAAGCACCCTATAGATTCGCATCCTTCTGATTCTCAGTCATAGCAGGACTGGATTGTATGTATAGAGTAGTAGGATTCACCTCATCCCTCGGGCTACCGAAATCCCAGCGTGAATGCATTACGCGTCAACGAACTCGGAGTAGCAATATCCTGAGTTGCTGAATGTTGGAGTATGGGGATTATAATACATTACCAATTCGAACGCCTCAACCATTTGACCTTGTTTCAGATTTTATTTCGCGTGTTGTCATCTCATTCATTGGATTTCAATGTTTTATTGTAATAGTTTGTACGATTGTACCCGAATGCGTAACAAAATTTTTATTAAACTATAATTGCTCTTTTTATCAAAAATAGATTATTATATATATATATATTATATATTATATTATTTTATTATAATATATAAATGATATATAATGATTTTAATTTTAAATTTATCTAATCATATATAAAATTAAATTACAATAATTTTATTAATTTTTTATGCTTTTTTATACTTTATTTATGCTTTTTATAATTTTATATATCATTTCTCATATTATAATTTAATATCTTATAATTAATATCTTATATTCATTATTATAAATTCTTATAATAATGAAAATATTTTAAATATTAAAAAAATAATTTCTTTCAAATAAATAAAATTAAAAATAATTTGAATAATATTATAAGAATAATATTTTTTCCTAAATTTTATCAAAATATATTTTATATATGAAATATATAATTTGTATGTACATCGTATTATATAGATCGTTGTTGATACTATAAAAAGTGAGGGCCAAAAAGGGGATACTGAAATTCGGTAGCGGAGACACTTGTCAATGGCAGGCCGGGGGTCGGTTTCAGGGGTTTCAGATCTAGACGATGATTCTGTAAATATTGTAACAAGTGTGCCATCATTGCCACGCCTGGCATTGATGTGCTTTGTTAATCGATTAGTTCATCGAAAATTTTTAATTGTTGAAATATTTGTTAAAATATTTTAGTTTTTATTAATTTATTAATTTTCACTCATTAATGATTCTTTTAAAATATATTAGTAAATTGAATTTACTAAATTAACAAAAGAATACATTGGATTCTTATATGTAGTCATATCATTACATATTATAATTGATTTATATGACAAATATATTAAACTTATTATATCGATAATTATTAATTTGTTAATTTTTATATTCTATTGTATAATTTTATTTCATATATAAAATAATAATAAATAATTTTAGTTATATGCATATATAAAATAATGTATTACAATCATTATTATAGTTATCGATTTAGACATTAATGAAAAAATATGGTATTTATCGTTTTTCCTCGTGAATTTTTCTAGACGATACACGGTTGTCATTTTCACACTTTTACCATTTCGTTGTGTAAACATCCATTGTAAATGCAGTGAATGATACTTCTGTCAGACACATTTGCCACTTCCAGAAAAGGATTTTGGACTTTAAATGGATCTTTTGCATTGAATCATAATCTATATGTATAAATAAATATTTTCGAAGAAGCTAACTTTGAATTTTTAATTAATGAATTAAAGTTTTTAATTAGTGAATCATTGAATGATATAAATATATTTTGTGATGTGAATTATATTAGATACAACTTTTTCTATCAATTTTTGTGTTACGTTAATTTACAAAATCAATTTTTATTGATTTTTCTTTTATTCATATATTTAGAGCAAGATAAAAAAATTTTCATGAAATAGATTAGATTAGGGATTTAAGTAATTCTTTCAATAATTCTTAATAATAGAGATAAAAAACTTAGGAGAAAAATTTAAATAATAAAAATAAAAATTCATTAGATTGATAACAATTGAAAATACTTTTATACAATATATTAACATAATATGCACGTATATTTTTATTTTACAATTTTTTATTTTGATTTATAATTGTTTATTTGTTGGAAATATTTTATTAAAATATTCTTTATAAAAGTGCTACAATGTTTATTTAAATAGCTTAAATAAAAATAAATTATTTTCATAATTAATTTTTTTATAATGATTTGTGTGTGTGTGTGTGTGTGTGTGTGTGTGTGTGTGTGTGTGTGTGTGTGTGTGTGTGTGTGTGTGTAACATTACTATGTATATGTATAATATAATCTTTATAAATCCTTAAAATGAAATTAACATAAATGTATCTTATATCTATGATAAATCAATTTAATTGTTCATTTTATATATATATATATATACATAAATAGAACATGAAACATTATTCTCCAAAGTAATCCATAAACGTACCCATATCCGTTCGATTGGAAAAATAGCGTAATGTTCATCCATGAATATGTAAATTAATTTTTTTGATTAGTTAGTTGGAGATCCTTGGTTGCACCTTAATATGCACTACGAAAGCTGGTGCAAGGATGGAGGCAAGCACCAGTCCATCTAAAGATATGCACCCCTGTGCTCTCACTATGAAATAATCATATGGTTAGCTAATGGTAGTACTGGGGTAGCGATTGCTCTGGCTGCTGCGGCTTCCATAAGGCGTTTGGGGAGAATAATAAATAAATTCAATGTATTTGCTCGAACCCTCCACAAATATTCAATGATAGATCGGAATCTTAAGGGGAGGAAGGAGGGGGAGTGATGATGCATGGACCAAACCTTAGTCATAATCAGTGAAGATTAAAAGATCAAATCTTTCTGCATTTCTTCCGAATTATTGTTGTCATACTGTTTACTTAACTAGTGTACGAAATTACAATTTATATGTAGCGGATTTTCACTTGCATATATTTGTAATGCAGTTTATAAATATAAACATAAATGTTAAAAATTATATATATAATTTCTATTACATAATTTTAACTATATGATAATGCTTTGCATTCTGGTTGAAATTTTATTTTGTAAGTTAGCTATTATTATTTCTACCATTTCTATTCTTAAGAATGTTTTCATGAGCCAAACTATCAAATTAGCATTTTTAATAAAAATAATTTTATATATCTATTTTTATTTCAATCTTAAGTATTAACATTAATATTTTAATCTATCTTTCTATTTATTTCATAGATCTTGTCTTATAATTAATCAATAAAGAAGGGATTATATTATATTATCTTTATTGTATCAATTAGAAATTTGCAGATGTTGATATAATTTATTAATTTACTAACTAAATATTAATAATTAAAATAATTATTATATTAATTAATTATTCTTGTAGTCTTAAAGTTATTAAAATTTTTAAAAAATATTTCAATTTTCTTAATTTTTTAAGAGAGAATATTCTTATTCTATATTTTCTATTGGAATTATTTATCAATAAAAACAATTTTATTTATCATAAAAACAAAATTTCGAATATCCTTAATTTTTAATATAATAATATAATATATTTAATATAATTAAAATTTAATATAATAATTTTAAAAAATTAATGAATTTGAAAAGAGATCTTGTAAATTCTAATTATCTTACAGATTTCTTGCATCTTGAATTTTAATCATATAGATCAACTCATTCGAGCAAAATTATTCTACACCGAGACATGTCCTAAAGCATGGATCCCTTGCTGGCTATCATTCATGTTATTATAGGTTATAGGGTGTATCTACAATTTGAGTGGTTCTAATCCACGCGTGCATCCCGCTGCATTTTATTAGCGTATTTACCGAATCCCTTGGGATACTGACAAAAGTATCGGTATTATCGGTTGTTCGTGTTCGTACATTTCGTCGTTTCTATCATCACAGTGACAGAGCTTAAGCGTCTTTGCTTTTATATCTATCGATGAATTATGCAACAATGAGATGAATCAATGTTGCTTGCAATGTTTTCTCTCCGATCTCTCATCGGATTTGTTTCATTAGTGCTAAGACATAAAGATAAATAAAACTTAATTTTTCTAAAAGCAATTAAACTTATTTATCACATTTAATAATATATATATAGATATATTTTTTTAATCGATTAAATTTTAGATTATATTTTTATAAAAGAGCTTTAAATATTATTAATATATATTTTTATGTATTCTACTCTATTTTTTATAGCACTTCTTTGTTTTATATTTTTTACAAAAAAATATATATATTTAAAATTTTAAAATGTGAAAATGTTAAAAAAAATTATTGTATATATATATATATATTCTATCAAATTATATCTATCATTTTTTAATATAATATAATATATATATATATATATTATTTAATATTAATTTTAATAAAATTTCCAAAAATTATTTTTTATTATATTATTACGTATATTTTAACGTTTTAACAGCCATAATTTTAAAAATACACAATTTGACTTACTTTTTATCAATATCATTATTATATTCAATTTTTTTTTATCTTTTTAAAAGTATATATTTATTTTTGATAATTTTAAATAATTTATTAATTAATTAATAATTTATTTATCAATTAATTTATTAATTAATATTTTTAGTTTTAAATTAATAAATTATTTAATTATTTATAATTATTAATAATAATTAATAAATTATAACTAGTTTTTTATAATTATAATTAAAATCAAAAAAACAAAATAATTTTGATGATTATTGTAAGAAAAACTGATTTTTTTAAATAACATTAAAAACTATTGCAAGATATAATTTTTGAAATAAAATGGAATTCTAACACTACGATATAAAATAAATAAATAAATAAATAAAATGGGAAATAAAATTATTAAAGTTACAGAAAATAGAGAAGATCCATATAATAAAAAAGAATTTTTGAGACAATCTAATATGATTTAAAAAATATAAGTACAATAAATCAAAATCAAAATTATTGATCTGTATCTGTACTAATTGTAAATATCACATGCCATTTTCTCGTTGACTGAATTTTACTTTTGAACTCTTGTAGCCGTTACAGGTCTTTTCTCTTACTCGTTAATCGCCTCATTGAGCATCACTTTAAACAGACGCACCTTCAATCGCTTGTAATTAATAGCTCGCCTAACCCCCTTATAACTCCAAGCGACATATCCATCGGGTGACTATGGTAGCACGGGATCATGCCATTATCAAGTCCTAAGTAAGGGTTGCCTTTTCTATCAAAAAGTCTCTGTGTCACGGAGAACGAAAGTCCGCGAATGTATGCGTGTCGAGTTCAGTATCGATGGATTAGCTTCCAACTAGTTATGATTAGAGGAGACAGTTGGCTCTCGACCGGACTACTTCATATTCCAATACTCATCGGCGTCAGGCGAGCGCAATTCGGCCGTGTCGGTGTTTCGATGGAAAGGGGGCAGCGATAATACGCACTGACAGCCGCGCACCCTCGACAACCCTGTCGCTGGGGGGTCACGAGTGAAAGGAAGGGCGGATGGGTGCCGTAGGAGAAAAGAAAAACATATACAACAACCCGATAGAATGAGCATCGCATGCGCCGACGCTTGTTCCCTCTTCTGACGGCCTGTGCGCACAGAATTACCCACTGATGTTATAATCCTCTCGTGTTACGCCGTCGCACATGCTGTCCTGTAAGCAATACATTGTTTTTTTTCTTTTCTTTTTTTCTCTTTCTATCTTTCTGATCTTTGTGCCTGTTACATCTTTCCTCCCTTCCGTCGTTTTATGACGCCAGATTTATCGATACCCATATGCACATTTTGCCATCGCCAACGAGAAACACAGTATAGTTTGTTGCGTTGCTTGCTGACTGGGACAGGTCTTTGTTGAATCGAGACAGCCGGAATTAACGAACGATTGACGTTAGTGTTACTTCGGTGTCAATGCCAGGGAATTTGAGCACGTTGACAAAAACGAAATGACAGTTGGATGTGATATTTTTAGAATTTTTATTTGAGAATTTAAGAGAGATGAGCCAATTTTTTGGAGAATTGATTTATGTTGTCGAATAATCATAAGAGAATTAATTAAAATTTTTGGATTTAGATTTTATTCTGAAAAATATGATAATTATTTACGAAAATGATCAGCCTCCGTGACTTTTAAAATATTTTTTTACACCAAGTATAATATTTTTTAACATTTATCTTATGAATTATTGTATTATTGTATATGTATATTAAAAAGTTCATATTCTATATGTATATTCATAAAGATTTTACTAATTCTTAATTTTCATTAAAAATTATTAATATAACTTAATGTAACTAAATTTAGACTATAAAATCAGAAATTAAATAAATAATTTTTATTGGCATCAATTATGTTAATTTAATTTTACTTCATATCAAAATTAAATAAAAATTCATTTGATATAATAATTTGTATTAGATTTGGGCTAGTTTTTCCAAATATTATATTATGAAGTGGCCAATTATAATTATCTGCAGTAAATTTGATTAAAATTAAATTTAAATTATTTTATTCTTAAGAAAAATCTTTAATGAACAATCATTATATAAAATCTTTATTATACCATTATTCATAATAATGATTTTAATAATATATTAAAAAATTATCAAAATTAGAGAATAGTACTTTTTTTATATAGTTATCGAAAATATTATATAAATATTATTTTTAAATGATTTTTTTTGTTAAAATATATAAAAATAAAAAAATGCACAAAAATAATATCTATTAAAATATTATAAAAAATTGTAAATATAATATCAGCAAATAAACAATTTTTTTTTTCAATTTTAATAACTATAATAATTCTTATATCATTTGTATTTCAGATATTTAGTAGCAGGAGGATTAATAGATCGAGTATCTTGTCATAGTCGAGCTTTGATCGAAAGCGATTTTTTTGTGGAGCAAGACCACGAATCGCTAGTTTTATTATCCTCATACGACTTGCTGTTTCGCATCTGCTGTCATTTAAAGAAATCAACGGATCAAGAGATAGGAATTATTAATGAGAGTAATAACAACGTTGAACAGACCAACGTTGAGTCGCATCTTCTCTCAACGTTGTCTTCGACTGAAGCTGCGGGTGCGATTAGTGCACTCTACGCAGCAGTTGCACTCACGCCACAAAATCAGAAAGGATCCTCTCCTACTCCTAATCAAACTACGATATCACAATCTACGAGGATTCTGATTGTTCGCAGTCTTAGGCTACTCAAATCGATCGCCGGATTAAATATTCAAAAATTACAGGTAAGATTAGATATAATTGCTAAAATATAGTAACTAATGTAAATTTTATTTAAAATGTGAAGATTATTGTCTATAAAATTTTTCTTTTCTTAAAAAAAAAGAAAAAAAGAATCAAACAAAAAATTAAAACTAAAAAGTTCTAAAATATTTAAAAAAGTTTAATTTGTTCATAATGATATTCGAATTAACAAGATCAAATTAATAAAATCATTATTTGATATAGAAGAAAAAACAAAAGTTGCTCAATTTGTCTTATACAATAATTAAAATCTTTATCGTAAGAATTATTATTTGTGGCTAAAAATCTAAATTTATTTTCAATATATATTACAATATTCAAATTGTATATTTAATAATTTTATACATTTATAATACAATTATAAATACATTTCAGAAAAAAAAATTTTACCTAGAAAAACAAAGCTTGATTCTTTCTTCCCAAGCATCGATAGTCCTCTTTATTAGATTGAGTACCGTAAAAAGTGCAATAGAGATATATCGTGTATCAGAGGGGTTCGTCTGTCAAGATGGAAAGCCCTCCCGTGAAGTCTGCAATGATCAAACCACGAATTGAATCGAAAGCTCGCGCCCCCATCCACAAAAACCATAAGGGCTAGCCTGTGTCCCATAGGAAAGCCTGCTGAGTCTCATGGGGTACCGTCTCGATTATCCTTGCGGTCCATACAGGCAACGTTTGCCGAAAAACCAACGTTTATTATCTATTCTCTTTGACTTTCTAACAACGATGTCTGGCTGTTCTTTAATCTCTATGGGAATCTGTCTCTTGCTCCTCAAAGAGATTCGAATCGTTGAATAGAGGTGATAGTTTATGACTTATCGTCATTTTCTGAATTTTTGCATCGAAATATTAATCTTTTAATTATATAATTTAATTGGAATTATAAAATAAATAGAAATATAATAATTATTGGAAACTGAAAGCATAATATGATGATAACTTTGAAACATATTGTTAATGATAAAAGAATGTTTATGAAAAATCAAAATTTATGAACAGATTAAAAAAATCTTTAAGAGAGACTTGTTTCATTTTTCATGCCATAATGTTTATTAAATTATGAATATTTTATATTTTTTTACATGAGTTATCATTGAGTATTAAAAAAATGAAACAAGTTTCTATTTAATTATTATATTCATAATAATTTGATTTTATAAATATCCGCAGTTTAATGATAACAATCTGACGATTTTTCTTTATATATACATTATATTATGCAACCGTTTGGGATTAGAATTATAATCTAATAAAAATCAATTCAAATTAAGTTATTTAAAACATTAAAAATAGAACATATAAAATTAAACATATGTTAATCTTAACTATTTTTTGATAATAATTTTGTAAGAAGTAACGAAAAAAATCTTCTGAAGGTCACATAGAAGATTGACTTTGATAGCGTATATCAAAATTATATTATAGCGTATATTAAAATTATCGGAAATAGGTTTCCTTAAGCTTTGGTCCTTTCTCTAAATAATATTTATGTAATATAATACTTCAAGATCATAGCATTTATTCCATAATTTTCAACCTTTTGAAGCATATATTATATAATGATTCTTGATATATTAAAAGTTATATTTATATTCTACATCAAATTTTTTTGACTTGAGGAATTTTTCTCTAATTAAAATATGATAAATATTTGCAATAATAATGAAAATTACATAATGTATAATTATATAAATTACATAATTTTCTTAACAAAAGAAGATTAAGTCATCTTATCAAATTCAAATTTATTTAAAAAATACTTGAAGCTTTGAATCTTAAATTTTTGATGATTTTTATAAAACTGGTCTGTACTTGAGAATCTCTCAGAAATATTTATAAGATCAATTTATCTTTTAAGAGATAAGAGATTTAAAATATCTAAATATTAATTTTTATTTCGAATAATTAATTTTTTAATATTAAAAATATGAAAAATATAAATAAATGTTTTATTTTGCAAATTTTATTGTGAAAATTGAAAATTAAAAATTTTTTAAAAAGTATGATCATATTTTTATATTTTTAAATTTTATTAACCCATCAAAATTTTAGCTATCAAATAAATTTTTATTTACCAGATCTTTAAAATGAATATATCTCCATTAAGCAAATGGAGTATCTCCAGTAAGCCGCGTTTTGCTATTATAGAATTATACTCAATAGTAATTTATATTTATCAAAAGATTTCACTATTTTTTATCAATGATATCTTTTTTGATAATCAGATTGGCATTCTCGATTGTTTGTTTATTATTTATAAAAATATGTCATTGCTCAATGAAAATCACGAGAAAATGATGGTCTTCCTACATTAGGAAAGAAAGCATTAACGAATCAAGAAAATAGATAGTATTTCTATTTAGGAAAAAAAGAAAAAATGATATTTAAAATTATTTCTTTATGCTGAAAATAATCATTTTAAGTCTTACATAAAAAAGAAATTGGATATACAAGTCAAGGAAATATTAATTATTTTATTTGATATTTATAATATATAATATAATTATAAATAATTATAAAATTTAATTAAAAATCTCTTATTCTAATGACTAAATATCTCTTTATTAATATTATTCATTTAGATTTTATATGAAAACTAATATTTATTAACTGAATCTCTGATCACTAACAATAATTTTTCACAAATTAGAACTTCTTTATTCTTAGGAATTATCAATTTTTATTATTAAGTTTCATAAAAATAATTTTCCTTTTATTAAATTTTAAAATATCTTTTTAAAATATCCTTCCAATTTTAGTTTTACTGATTGGTTCAAAATACAACAAGGAGTGCGATTGATATTATACAATTTTTCTGTAATGAAGATAAAATATGATAACTTAATAAGATGTTTTAAAAAGAAATAATTAATTTGAAATATCTAAATTGAATATTCATACTTGAATTTTAGAAATTTTATCTTAACTTTTTGATTTCAGAATCTCTTAGGAGCAGAAGGTACCAGCTTGCAATGGCGACTGATAACTAGTCATGTGATAACTCGATTATCACGAGATCCAATATCGCACAAGCTGGAAATTGGATCAGCGCAGAACACTAGTAGTACTTACATTCTGTCAGAATTATTCCAGGTTTTAGGATATTTTGCAGTTAACAATCCAGAAAATCAGGTGAGTGCATGTTTCATAAGTAATATGAAATAAGAATATTTTTGCAAATATTAAAAAAAATATTTTAAATTATCTTTAATAGAAAGTATCTATTCCTGATGAAAGAAGAGAAGTTTTTTTTCTATATGTCAAATCAAACTTTCTTATTCATGTAGATATTTCTAAAATTAATAATTATTCATAATTATACATTCAAAATATATTTTTATTTTTATAACAAAACATAAAATGATAATTATAATATTAAAATCTTTATAATCAAATCCTTAGAATAGTTTTTTAAAATATTTTAAAAATTAATTTTAGAATGAGAATAAATTCTTTATTTTTATGTTCATGAAATATGTTGAATGAAAAGTTAATCTGTATTTAATATAGAAAAAATTATGGATATATATATATATATATATATATATATATATATATATATATATATATATATATATGGTTAAATAATATATGTCTTCAATCTAAATACTTTGGAGATTAATGATGAATTAAATTTTGCTTTCGTAATTATCAATACCTTTGAAATTAATTCAGAATTATCTTTAAAATTAAAATGCGGACGAAATATTATGAATAAAATATCACTAAATTTTTAACCCAATTTAAGGAATAACAAAGATAGACATGAGACAAGCTTTCAGTAATATAGTAAGTATAGTAATTATAGTAAGTATAGTATAGTATTCAGTAATATATATATAATTATACTTTTTCACTAGAAAATTTTATATTTTAATAATAAATATAATGAAATCTTAATTAATTTGCGATTAACCGAAATCTCGATCATCCAAGATCTTGATTATTCTGTATTTTCAGTTTAACAAATAAGAATACGAATATATTTTAGAATAAAACTCTCGAAAATTACTATCAGGAATTATTTTTTACTAAAGGATATTTATTGAAAATGATTATTTTCGAGAAATTGCTCTTAAATATTCGCACCTTTATACTTATTTCATATCTTTTCTAGTTTTTTAATTTAATTTTTACTTTTCATTCATTAAATTTCTCTCTCTTATTTTGAGTTGTTAAATATATATATATATATATGTAGATTTAATTATATTCAAAATGAATATAATTGAAAAATAAGTTGAAAAAGAAAGAAATTTCTACAAAAAAAAATACATTTTTAATTATTTTTTCATGGCCATGATTTATTCGAGCTGTTTATTCATTAATTTACCTTTATATCATATAATTTCTATTCGACAAATATTATTCATAAACTATTTTATTCGATCTTTATATACATAAAATTTGGAAATTAATATCGATATTCAATTTGAAATAAAAGTAAAGAAAGAAAAAAATTACCAATTGTATTACAACTTCAAACCGATTCTGATAGATCTCAAAAAAAAAGAAAATCAAACATAACACGCATAAATCGTGCAATGTCGTTTTCCAATTGGTCCCCTCGCAATTTACCAGCCGGCAGTTAAAGGTTAAAAGCGTTTTTCCGCCAGTTTCCCCGTTCCATATCGGATGCACTTTCGGTAAGCAAAAGCAAGCAAGCAAGCAAAGCGGACCTCCTTAAAAAAGGCGGCGAAAGACGAATGCGCAACGTCGTCGGTGCACTCAACGCTACACATCCCGATGCACGCAGTGGATTGATGCACCCTCCTCGCCAGCGCGATGCAAGCGCATCGTGCGCCTGCACGAGGCTGACGTATGGAATGGAACCGAGTAAATATATCTTAACTACATTCGGCCGTATATTGATGGGAGGTCCGCTGAGTGTGTTGTGTCTAACAGCTTCTTCCTTCTTCGCTGCATGTTGCGGACCGCATTTCACGCGAATGTACCGGGTGACCCAATCGCCCATTCCATGATGGATGATGTCAGGTGCTCTGGTTGAGTTTTAATTTCGATCCTCCAAGCATTGCTAGATCGTTGCAGATAAATTTCCAACGTGTCATCGATCGATATTTTCCTCGATACGCGATATTAAGATTTATTAATAGAATGATGGATTTTACAGGCTTTTTTATTTATTTAATGCATATAATATGTATTTTTTCTTCTTTACAGTTATTCGGAATAATATGAAAATTTATATTGTTAATTAGAAAAATTTTATACGATTTTTACAAATAGAAAATTGAAGATGTCACGAATATTTGATGAAATATTTAAATGAACACCTTGTTAGTTTGAACGGAATATTTCTTGAATGGACTTCTAAGTTAGCATTATGCTCGTCTTTTTTCGATTAATCTATTCCTATTTTCATGTTATTTCAAATTCAAGATGGTCGAATTCTTAACTGCTTTTTTTTTCTTTTTTTTTTTTTTTTTAGAAATGATCTAAATTTAATTTGTTTTGTCGTATAATTCTTAAATACATAGATGCGGGTAATATCGTAAAGTGTTCTGAAAATTAAAAATGTTCTTTTTATAAAGTTTTTTCTAAAATTCTTTTTATAAAATTTTTGAAATTAAAAATATTTATTTCAAGAAATAAAATTCATTGACGATTATCGACATCATGCATTTATTTTTTTCATTCGTTAATTATCGTTTGTTCTTGATACCTCATTCGATCGTCTTCTCTAAATTCCTCTGAATATTCTTGCAGTTGGTATGATTTATTTCTGTATGTTTCAGTATCAATATATATTATTACCATAATGTATGTGAATATATGATAAACATATATAATTTCAAAACTATTTGATAAACTATTTGAATATCTATAATTATTCAAATTATTTATGAATTTAAGATAGTCAAGTATATAACTAAATATCAAGAGTAATTGGATCTTATCGTATTGTCGTGTTAATTTATATTTTATATTACAAATGAATTGAAAGATTAAATGTAAGAACTAGACAACTCTATTTTTAATAATTTTACAAGAATTAAAAATATTTATTTGAAAAATTAAAAAATGGTATAAAATATTTTTTCTTATTAATTGTAATCTCTTTGATAAATGCATTCTACTTTATAACAAGATTTTTTGTATTTATATAACAATAAATAAATTTTGAAATCACTTAGTTTTTTATTATTTTATTAATTATATAATAAATTTATGTAATAAATTTTATTAATTTAATGTTTTTTATAATTTTATTTAATATATATATATATATATATATATATATATATATAAAAATATTAATATATAATTAATATATAATTAATATATAATATAATAAAATATATATATACAAATATTTTAAAAAAGCATGAAAGTTTATATTTATTACTGTGTTGTTATTTATTTAATTATATCTTCATCTTCTATTGATTATTTTGATATATTTTTATAATAGTATATAATAACTATCATTATATTTTGAAATTTTGTTTCCTTATATCAAAATAAATATATCCAGATGATTCCGTTTCCATAAAGAAATTAAAAATAAAGAAAAGAAATTATAGAAGGAAATTATTAGAAATACATCATGAGTCTTGAACAGTAATGTGAACTTTTTTTTTCTTAAATAAACATATAATAAATTCTCAATTTCAAAAAATGAAATTGTTTCTTACATTCAATTCTTCAATTATTTATATATTAATATTTAAAACAATGATAAATTAATTCTTAATGAAACATTTTTAAAAATACTAAGATAACAAAAATTCTATGAGAAAAAAGATATGAGAGATTAATGGTAAATGGTTTTCTCTCGTATTCATCGAGATATTTCCAATCACAAAACAAGTATGTGAAAATATCTAATGGTCTGACGCCTTTCAGAATGTCGCGACATCCTTTTTTTCCGCCCGACTATTGAATCCCATTTTTTGATATCGAATTCTCCCTAATCAGTGAGGTATTCAATCTATGTTGGATGATATAGAAAAGGAATGGAGAAGAAAGATTAGATTTAATACAAAATGTTCCTCGGTCGTTTCGTCGCGACAGCTTTTGTCTATCATCAGCCTAATTGTTCCACTTAGAAAATCTTCTTTTATTTTTAATTGTCTTCTAAAATATCAGGTAAAAATGTATCATCGATAGAAATAAGAGAAATTGGAGAAAAATTATATTTTAGTAACAGCGATTTAAAGTAACTTTGAAAATTTAATTTTCAATTTATTTAAAAAAAGAAAATTAAAAATAATATGAATATAATTGAGAAGCAAATGATAAAAATATGATAAAAATATATGAGATACATGGTAATCGTAAATGTTATAAGCAATTTTATACTATATAAAAATGATCTTAAAATAACACGTAAAATAATACACTAAGAAAAATTTATCAATATAATGTATTTTCTTTTTTTATAATATAAAATAAAAATATTTTTTGTAATTATTGAAAAAATTTTAGATAATAAATATAATATTATTTTTAAAGAGAAACTTGTAAATTCTAGTTTTGAAATACAGATATATTTATTCAGTTTCTTTTAATTCATTTTAAAATAATAACGTTTTTATAATAAAGTCTCGAATGATTCTTAATTAACTGAATTTATCTAATTGAAATGCATATTTGAAAAATCGTTGAAGCATTGCAATGGGGGTAATAGATGAAAAAATAAAAATTTTTGTAATGTGGGTATTTCCTGTACGAAACCTTTTCACAGGTGCAGAAACTTGATGGTGCATGTAGACACTTGTTGAACCGCAGATGTACTGCACATTTTCTTGTTCGTCGAACTAGCTTGTTCCGACACCTGGATTATAGATGTATCGTTTCTCAGGATATTTAAAAGAATTAATGAGCTCGATACTCGCATAAGTTGTTTTAATTAACATTTTTGTTCCTTAACGACTTATTTGCTAGTTTCTTCATATGGGTATTTTGCATAAAAAACAAATCTTTCAATAAACATTTCTTTTAGGAAAATTCCATATTGGAGATAATCAATTTATAATTAATTTCTTTTTTAATTTTTTTATTATGATATTTTATTAAAAAATATTTTATTATATATTTATAAAAAATAATTTTAAAAACTGACAATTTTTTAAAATTTTAAAATTATATTATAATAATTGAATAATCTAATAGGATATTGATTATCAAATATCTATTGTTCAATATTTAATATTGTTAACAAGAATTTTATTATTTATTTAAAATTTATTATAATTAAATATATATAATATATATAAAATTTATTATAATTAAATATATATAGTTTTGGTATTTAAAATAAAATTAATTTTTTTCGTAAAAAACTGGTAAAAGATAAATATAAAAAATGTGAAACATTGCTTTATTAAAATATGTTTCAGTTAATACTTCAATCAGCTGGGGCTGGTCCAAGCGTACTTCAACAACTATGCACTCTTCCATTTCCATTTTATGGAGCTCCAGGATTAACATCGTACATTTTTCCAACACTTTTGGCAGCTACGCACCAAAATCCAGAGGCTACAGCAATTCTTTCTTGCGAATTATCTTATCAGGTAAGTCTATTATTTTATAAATAATTTTCTATTTTTATATTTTTTTTAAATTAAGAATAATTATATAAATATCTTTTTTATTTATATTTTTATTATTTTTTTATTTTTTTATTTTATTAGATATTATTGTTGAGCAAAAATTATAATTTTGACTAATTTAATATATTCAACTAACATTTGAAAATAAGAAATATAAAAATAAAAAAGAAAATATAAAAAAAATCTATTTCACAGCTACTGGAGGAATACAGAAATTCAGATGATGGTAAGCTGAATACGTTAGTTCGTTTGCTGAAGGACTCGGCTGGTCCATAACTGTTCCAATTAGGATTCGATTACTGTGCTTAAGTTTCTTTAAGTTTTTTCATTATACACGATGAATTTTATGGACGTAATTAACTGCAGAACCATTATTTTTGTTCCGTTTGAAACAAAAGGTTCGAGTAACAGTTGGACGAAAATTGTTGTTA
Source organism: Apis mellifera (assembly GCF_003254395.2). Taxonomy (NCBI): domain Eukaryota; kingdom Metazoa; phylum Arthropoda; class Insecta; order Hymenoptera; family Apidae; genus Apis; species Apis mellifera. The sequence continues at coordinate 5,834,341 of NC_037644.1, read as the reverse complement.
GGTACGTCCATCGTTGAAAAGCTGTTTCACATGTATCGAGGCTGGTACTCGACACCGATATATTGTGTATATTGAATTAACTTCCATTATGCATGGAAGATAATTCCGAAAAATTAAATTAAAAGATTGGCAAAAAAATTGAAAATGAGAGCTAAATTTTATATTACGATTAATTATATTCAATAATCAATCAATCGAAGAGTTTTTTGCAGAAAGTGATAATTGCAGAGAAAATTAATTCGAATGGATTTTTTTTCATTCGAAACGCATTCATATATTAAATCTGTAATGGCTATTACAATCTTGTATCAGGAATTAATAATGCTGCTAATGATTGTCGATTTATAAATTTTTTTTCACATAAAAATACTTTTATGTTAAAAAAATGAAAATTTAATTCTTGTTTCAATCATATATATTATTTATTATTAATATTGTTGCTTGAAAGAAATAGATATTAATGTTTTTTCAATTAGATATAAATTAAGAATTTTAATATTATTATTTATTTTTTATTATATTTGAGAATTATTAATTACTGGAATTTTGAACGTAAATATGCTAATTATCGAAATATATGTTAATATATCATATGCATTAAAATTATTTCTAAATTATTTCTTCATACTCATATTCTGATATAGTTTCTTTTTTGCATATATTCTCGTAAAATTACTTCATAATATAATATTTAACTTAAATTATATTTGAAATATTTGAATATGTTAAAAATAATTTTTCTTTTATTATTATTTCAATTTATTATTATGATAAATTATCTTCTATCATTGAAATTTATTTTAAAGAATTATCGACAATTTTAGCAGTACTTTGATAAATTAATGTTAAATAAATTCCATTTTATATAAAACTAAATAATATAAGAATATTAATAAAAATATTTGAAAATATTTTTCTATTCGCAAAACAGATATGATTTTTTCTCTATAATAATTTATTACGAATTCTAGATCTGTAAATAAGATAAGCAAATAGTTTTGTGGATTGACTTTCTCATTTTTTGTGATAAAAAAAAAAAATTTTGAGATGATTCTTTTTTCTAGTCGATTGAAAAGTGACTTTCTAGTGTTAGAATTGGTTTTAAGAACATTATTTACAAATAAAATAATATTTTATACAGCTTTTTGTTTAATTTCTTAATGATTTTTCTTTCTCAATATGATTTCATAATATATTACTCGATAATAACAATGATAAATATTGATTCTTATTATTTTTTTTCTTTTTACAAGTTTTTAATAGTTAGTCCTGAAATATTTATTTCGATTGTTTCATAACATCAAATATCTCTAAACTGCAAGACGATAAAATTTAAATAATATCTATATTTATATATATATATTTAAAAATCTGATATATCGATCTGTCATACAATTGGTAGATAATAGTATTAATTATATTAACAATTGCTAAAAAAGAATTGGTATAATAGTATATAGTTATATTAACTATATTTACATATTTACATATTCTGTAAACTTGAAATAAAGAAGTAAAATCTTAAAATATTTGTAATTTAGCAAATAAATTATAATATTATAATATAAAAAATTGAATTTTTCATATACATATATTTGCTCAAATTGTATAAAATAGAATGTTAAAAAATTAACTTTTTTCTTATTCTATTATAAATTATATGAAAAAAAAGTAAAAAAATTGTTAATTAATTAATTAATTAATTAATTGTTGCACAATAGCTTAAAATCTTATGCTTACAAACATTTGAAAGAATTTTTTTTGCAAAATTTATGTAATTTATAAATTCTTAGAAATAATATTTAATCGTTCGTAAAAATTATATTTATTTTAGAAAAGAATTTTAAAAAACTTTAAAAGAAAGAAAATGATACAATAAAAATTATTGTAATAAAATTCTATGATTAAAAATATTTATGAGTGAGACAAATATATTATGAGTTTATATTAAGACTTTTTATTTATAAATTTTTTAAAAAATTTCTCTATTTTTATAAAAAATAAAATAATTTTTGCAAAATGATAAGCATATTATAAACATATATTGATAACTGTGAATTATAATAATTAAAATTTTCTTTTAATATAAAGATGTCGATTTCATTTTTTACTTTATTACATTTTTTACGATAATTTTCTTAAGGATTTATGAAAGAAAAAAAGAAAAAAATAAAAAATGTAGAATTGTTTTGGAAATTTATATCTAGAATTTATTGTGATTTTTTTTATTTAAGAAATTGATTTTAAAATTTCTTATGATATTTTATGAGGAAATTAAATCATAAAGAATTTAGAAGAAATAATTTTAAAATTAGATAACATTAATAAAAAAGTTAATTTATTTCTGTAGAAAAACTCTTCGGTTCTCATTTAATTTCGTGATGGACGCACGTAAAAAAAAAACAATTTTCATGCATGCTTCAAATTTCATCGTTGATATTACCATTATTATTTAATAGGTAAATGTAATTGACATTAATTGTACAATTGCAAATTAGAATTATCTGTTAAACAAACTTGTATCACTATTTCAATGTATGACCATTTACTATTTGTCGAAGATACAAAACTTAACAAGTCTGTTTTATTTAATAAATGTATTCAATTGTATTCAATGTATTCAAGAAAATTTTATTACTAAAAAATTGAATTTATTGACAACAAAAACTTTCTTTGAAATTATTTATTCTTTTTGAAACATAATTGATTATTTAAAAAATGATGTTAATTTTGAAAATTCACAACTATCTATATTTGAAATTATAAATTCTAAATATAAAACAAATATTTCAAATATAATAATTAGACTAATATAACAAGAGAATTAACTATAGCAAACTTTTCATAAAATATTTCTCTAGAATAAAGTAATATTGATAATTAAATAATAAATATAAGCACTTTTATACTAATTTAAAAAATAAAAATTTGGGATTTCATTAATCTCTTATGACTATTATATATTTGTGACTATGACTAAAATAATTTGTAATATATATATTTAAAAGAAACGTTTCAGTAAACATTAAAAATGTATTTTTATTTTCAATTATAGCTATTTGTGCATTTTTATTCAAATATTACGAATACGCCAATAGAAAAATAATAAAGAAAAAAAATTTGAAAACAAGATTAAAACGGACTTGTTCTTTTTTGAATCTAGTCCAATCGACGATTCACAAGCTTTATATCTTTAATTACGATCATAATTACATTTATACATTTAATACATAGTATGTATGTATGTATTTGTTTCTGTCATTTCCACGCGTGCCAATAATACGTGCAAATGAACGTGTCTTTTAAACGGGCCTTTCAAACATTTTTAGCCGTCATGTAATAATCGAATTGCGATTATTTAGAATTAGAATAACTATTTTTGTGCGTATGTAAAACCACGTGAACCGTATCGAAATAATGCTAATTTTTCTTTTTTTTTTTGTCGTGTAAAAAGCGGCAAATACGGAAATTATTAATGATATTATTAAAAAAAAAAAGTGGAAAAAATATAATACAAAAAAAAAGCAAAAAGAATATTTTATTATAAGGTTCATTTAATTTTGATTTTTCTCTATTTGAAACATTTTACATTATAGAAATGTAAAAATTGCTATATTTCTTAAGTGCACGTCCTTCTGCTATGTATTTTTATTCGAATTGAATTTTTCGTTTATTATATGATAAAGATATATGACGATGATACTCAGTTTCTAACAAACTGTCGATTATCAGAAAAATTGTATACATATAAATGAATATTCATGCGAACATAATGAATTATTATAATTAAAAATCGATTTAAAGAATTCATATTTTTAATAAATTAATTAATTTTTTAATAAAGAAAAATATTCAGGAAATTTTCTTGCATCATTTATTTAATTATAATTATATTTTTGTATATTGCAATAATCAAGCATAATGTATGCAAACATTTAATCAAAATGGATTAATAATAAAAATTCATTAAGTTTATTAAGAAGATAATTTTAATTTATGTTTATCAATATTATATTCAGTGCTACAATTTTGTATTTCTTTTATTTTTATTTATCTTTATTTATAAATTTATATCTATTACTTTTTCGATTTTATTTAAATCTAATTTGTTTTTTTTTTGTTGATAAATGATATTTATTTCTAATCATAATTATTTTGTTATAGTATATTTATATATATATTATATATATTATTTTTTTTATTATATTGTTAATTTATTAAATAGATAATAATTATTAATTATTAATTATAACATGTATTATATTTTTTTAACAATTAAAAATAATTAAAATTTAAATTTATATGAAAAATCATTATTCATAAAAAAAATTTGAAATTGATATAAATATTTTGCTAAAAATTACTAATTTATATTGTAATTTATTTAGAAGAAATAAACAAATTTTCTTATAAATATGTATAAGACATAAATTTCAAGAAAGAAATAAAATCGGAGATAGTTATTTACAAAAATTGTAACGCTGAATTTGTTGATAAAATAATTACTAACATTAAAAAAAATAAATATTCTCCTAATATATATTTATTTTTACATTATATTTATCATAGTTATATTTATCATATAATATTATACATAATTGAAAGAAGGACGAATACATAAATAGTTAGAGATTACGTGTTTTCGTGGTTGCAGCGAACGCACTTGTGCAATGTCCTGCCAATGCAATTAATATTCAAGTATTATATACAATGTATACATATATTTAGTGAATTATTTAACAGCGTATTATAAAAAGAATCGTTTAGGTTAATACTATAGTGTAATTTTTCCATAAAACTTTTGTCGTCCGACAACTAAGTTAAAAATAAAAATCATATTTAAAAAAATATATAATAGTAATATATATATAACATTACAGATTTTTTAGTTATTATTTTTTAATTTTATTATAAATTATTATATCGATTAAAAAACCGAAAATCAGTTTTATTTTAATTTTAAATAAAATCATTACAATTCATTTTATTATATAAACCTAAAAATGGTGCAATTCATTTAAATAAAGTAAAATAAATCTATGAGTATTGTTTAGTTTGATCATTTTAAAACTTTATTATAAGTTGTTAGAAATGATAATTTAGTATTGTATAACGTTAAATATTAAAAAAAAGAACGACAAAGGTTTTATATAATTTCGATATAGAAATAATAAATAATCTTGCAATAAATTGTACAAGCTTAAAATATTAGAAATAAGAATACTTGTTGGTTTCCGTATATTCCAGAAGCGAATGAAAATGTTATTTCTGATTGAGAATAGTAAAAATTTATTCTTACAGGGAAAATTATTTGAATGATTAATTTTTCTAAAAAATAATTCTAGTTGGAAATTCTATTATTCTATTTTCTAATAACTAAAATGAATATTATTTGTTTTTTCAAAATTTGATATTAGTTATTAAAAAAAGTTTTTGCTTTCGAAGTCCGTCATAAATAATTTCAAAAGTATATAATATTTATAATAAGAAGATATAATAATATTTTTTCATTTCTTTTTATTTATTTTTTCATCATATATAAATAAAATAACTCAAATAAAAAAGTAACTTTCGATTTCAATTATGAATATTAATCATGTTTTTTATTTTGTTTTATCCTGAGCTTGAATTGCATGTTACGCTTATAAAATTATATGAATATATGTAAGTACTTATATATGTGTAAAATGAAAATGTATAATAAATAAGGAAATATTTGTCATCTGTATATGCATTCATATACTTTCATAAGTATATTATTTCCAAATGCGAATTTCAGATAAGATAAATAGAAATCATTAACATTTACTATTGAAATTGACATTCCACTTATTTCATTTATATGCATCTAAGAATCTATTATGTATCTATCTAATGTATTTAAAAATATTATTATATATTATATATTTTCGAAGTTGATCATGGCAGATTTTAACGTATTTTTGCAAACAATATTAAATTGTCTAAATAAATGATATTTTAGCTATTTATTATATGCAATACTAAAACTTTTTTTTTTAATTTTTTTTAAATTAATTGATTATTTGAAACTTTAACTTGTTACATTTATTTGCAATTTATACGTTGATTAGATATAAAACAGATAATAAATAAATAGTAAGATAAATTATTAAAATAAAAATATAAATAATATCTCAAAGAAAAATGAAATTTTTTACAATATGAATACATTTTACCACATTATATTCTGTGATAATTTAGTCTAATTTCCATTTTTATTATCGCTTCATTCTCTTAAGTCTATTCTATTATGTTTACTATAGTATTATTAGCAGAAATTAAAAATAAAAAAATATTTACTATTTTCATTCTCAAACACCATGTTTATTCGTCGTAATCAATGTGTTAAAATCATTCGTCACTCCAACAAGTGAAATGACGAAAAGGAAAAAAATCTAAAAAAAAAAACGAAAATAAAACAAATGTTATTTTATCATCGCTATAAACTAATGTTTAAGAAAAAATTATTCTAATCAAAGTAATCGTGATCCATTTATTTTTTATTTAGCTCGATTGTAATGCTCTTTCTTATAAACAATTTTTTAAATTCTGTAAATCTATGCTTCGGCGCACGAACTGAAAAAGAAGTCTCGAACAAACTTAACATAATATGTATGAAATATATACTATACAACAGCACAACGGTGTGTACTTGGCTGGCGCACGTGTTCGAAAGTTTCGCTCTCGAATCTCTGCGATTTCTAGCTATTCATCTCGTTTATTTCAACGAGATTAATTCGCTGATCGATTGAAAAAATAAAAATCGAACATATGCTTTGTACGTTTCGCTAGAAATAGAGAATTAAAACTAATAAATTTCGAGAAAAAAACTTTTTTTTTTTTGGTTTATATTTTTTTAAATATCCTTATATATATATTGAAAATATATCAGAAAATGATTTTTTTTCAATGATTTTTTTAATATGTTATCGAGTTTATTACATTGGATAATGAAGATGTTTATTAACAAAAATAGTTTGAGTTAGATTAAATTAATTCATTGTTGATAATAAAAAATCATTAATTTAAACAAACCAAGCCTAATATAAACTATGAAAATAAAAATTAGTAAATTTTTGTTTGACAATATGACATGTATATTAATTCTAAGTTTAATTTCAATATTTTCAAAAATAAAATTTTTCTTGAAATTACAGAAATGATATTTTTATAATTTTTTCTAATTATTCGTATAATATATAATAGAATAGAATAATTAAAAGAGATTATTATAATTTTTTAAAAATTCAAAAAAAGAAAAATAATTATCTAAATCATATTAAATTAGTATTTATTTATTTAATTAAATTGATAATTAATTAATTACATTATTAACTTATTAAATATTTACTTAAAAAAACTTTTAAAAAATTAATCTTATATTTTAAAAATTATATTATATTATAAATTATATATATATATAAATACAATTATTTTTTAAAAATCAATAATAACAATAATACAAGGATTATGTTATTGGTATTTTCAACAAATAATTTCACCTTTTACGTTCATCCTTTAATGTTATGTTTAAAATTTAAACGATCTTTCTTTCCCAGTACTTTGTCCAATCGTAATAATAACCACTCTCCCTACAAATTTAAAATCGTCATTCATATGCAATTTCACAAATTTCCCACGACTTGCCATTTCCCAAAAATGCTGACTAATAATATTGCGTGAGGTTTAAATTTACTGTCTAAATAAACATAAATAAAATACATGGTGTCATGAAAACATATCCGGTTTTTCGGATGGTATGTCATTCATGTCTGATCGAAATGTAATACCGAGTTATTATTTGGCCAAAATTCGGATAAAAGAATTCATAGATCTTATTTGAGATGGAGTCTTTTTTTACATTGTGCTTCGTAAATTGATTCGTACGTTTATTCATATATAATATGATGGAATCTTTATTATCTGAATTCTAAGAAATGAAATTATTCGAATAATAGAATAGATTAAATATTATTTTATATTTTAAAGATAGTAATGCGCTTATTTAAAAAATTTAGATAATAATAACAGATAAAAAACAGCTTCTAATAAAAATCTTTTTTTTAATTACCAAAATTTATATAAATTTTCTATATAAAAAAATGCACTTTATAAATAACTTTTTATTTCACTATTCTGCTTTTGCCAATTGGATTGGATTTTCCAATATTATATACTTTTATCAATTCAACATTTTCAAGTACTCTTTAGAACAATATAATATTCACTCGCTTTCTTATTACGTTTATATTTTCGATTTCCTTTTAATAGTTCGAATGCTAAATATATGTTTACGTTTTGATATTATTGTATGAATTATGTGAATATGTCAATTTCAAATTAAATTTTATTTTCACTTCTGTATTAAGGAAAGATATTTAATAATAATAATACATACGATGCAAATAGAAACAATTCGAATAACAAAATAGAATGCTTGCTATTAAGGTATTTAGATAATGGGTATTGAATAATGAACTTTGTAAATCGTACATGTAAATACATTTACGGAAGATTCAGACAACGATTTTCATAATATTCAAGATCACAGAAAATTTCGATTTCATGTATTTTTGATTCCGGCGACTTTCTTCGAATTGAGACAGTTGAACATAAATAAATGATAAATAAATGATATCATTTATATAACAATTACACAAATATCTCACTTAATAAATGACAGCAATAAATGGAAGATAATACTATAAAATTAAATATTGGATAATATTGGATTGTTTTAGGCTAAATATTGGATATCCATTTATTGAATATCTATTATATGCCAATATAGATGAATAAGCATTATAATCAAAATATTATACAAATACATGCAACGATGATACGCAACAATGATATTATTCTGTAGTAAATTGATGTACACAACAAACAGATACTCAGTCTTATATTGAATACATATATAAATTCTATGTGAAAGAAGAAATGTTAATGTAAAGAAAAATTACTTTTTGGAAAATATGAGATCGAAACAAGATATTTGAAAGCTTATTTAATTGATACGAATATGCTGAAATAATTGAATTTTGAATTTAATTATTTGAATTTAAAAGAAAGTACTTTAAAAATGTAGAAAATTACTTTAAGATAATATTTCACAATTTTTTTAAAATCACAAACTTTCTTTATAACAACCAAATCTTTTATGATAGCCGTGATCTTTCTTTTATTTTCATATTTATATAAAAGACATTCAGATTTTTTTATTTTTTATGTATTCTGACCTAATATTTAATAAAATTAAAATTCAATGAAGTTTTTTACAAAGATAAATATTAATAGAAAAAAGTCATTTTGCTATTCTTTTGGAAATCGCGATCTAAAAGATAAAATATATAAAGTGATAAGCTAAGCTTTTCTTTGAACTATTATAAATATTTATAATTTTTTAATTATATACAATAAAAAGAATGTTTCATAATAAATGTTGCTACATATTTGATAATGAATATTTATTATTTATTATATATTTATTATTTAATAATGAATATTTTATTATCTAAATAATAATAATTGCTAAATAACAATAAATTAATTAATAATAATAATTAATATATTCTATTCTATTTTATTTAAAAATAATAAAAAAATAAAAAAGGAAATCTTTTGAATCTCAAAAAATTTGTTATTATAATAACAATAACAATATTATAAATTTGTTATATACAATTAATCTTTATGAACCGTTTAATTTAAAAATATGTTAATAATTTCGAAGAAAAAATTAAGCTTGTCACATTTCGTGTCTCATAAATATATAGATATATTAATAAATATAAATGTTTTCAATTCTCCATCGAAAATAAAACATGGTACAAATGATTCATAAATAATAGAAATGATGTAAATCCAATTGATAGAAAATAGAAGTATATATGTATGTAACTATATATTTTATAATTTCACATTATTTTTAATCGATATAAGTTATTTCGATATAACTTAATTACTGAAAATCCAATATTGCAACCGGAGAATATAAAAATATTAGTTTCTAAATATGAATTTCTTAAAATAATTTCCACGTAATTTATGATTCTCAGCCTTTAAAATATCGAAAAAAATCACTTTTGCTCTTCGAGAGTCGAAGATGGCGACGTCCGGCCGACGGAAAAGCAGCGCGGCGCCGCGCGAAGACACTCGTGCTTACGCGTGTGCACTCGAACGAGCCACGGCCGAATGACGTATGGAGTGCATAGGGTAATCTTTTTTCTGAAACGTTTTAGCGCGCCGCGCGGGGTCTCCACTTTTTCCCTGAGTGTAATCTATAGGCGCACTTAATACAGCTGCTCGTCCATGGAACTTCTCCCCGCGGGTTCCTTTCCCTCCTCTCGTCGCGTCCTTGTGCTTCTTCGTCACTTCTGTCTCTATATTCTGTTCTGGGGAAAAGAAGAAGGGAAAAAGAGAGGCCGTAAGAGAAAAAGAGAGTGGCAGCTTCCACTTAGCGGGACTGTACAATATATCAAGCATGGTCGCTTTTACCCTGTGAATTGTGGAGCCGCATTTCGCGCGCAGCTATATACGACCACGCGTTGCTGCTTTTGTCGCTGCTGAGAGAGAAGCTTCTTTTCTGAAAGAGAATAGGAAGAGAATAGGAAGAGAAATTGTTTATGCAAGATTGTTTATGGAAAATTTCTTTTATCTTGGTTATTCTTAATTGATTTTTGAAGATAATATAATCTTAAAATTATCGATTATATTTATGATACATTGAAAAGAAAGAGAATTATTGAAAAGAATATATTAAAAAAAATTATGATTTTTAAATTACAAAAATTGAGATTATTTTAATACGTATATTTAATATACAAATTCCGTAACAAGAAGAAATAATCTTGTTCAACATAAAATTATTATTATTAAATTCACTTAATAATCAATACAATTAAAATTGAATTTATATATTTTAATTTACACTGAAAGACAAAAATATTCGCATATCCTTCAAAATAAAATAATTTTAAAATTGAACTGAAGTGAATTGAATATTTTTGAGATTTTTTAAAAAAATTAGTTTATTAAATATATATAAAAATGTGTAAAAAAAATTTGTTAAAATTGATTAGAATTATGAAGAAAAAAATAAAAATTATGATTTTTAACTTTTTTATTTGAATTTATAATGAATGAATTTAAAACATATCTTTTATAGATTTAAACACATAAAGAATCATAAGTTATATATATGCACAAAATTTCGTCGAAATCGATTAATATTACAAATAATGAATTATAAATAATTAAAAATAATAAAAATTTCAATTTTTGATGATTTTCATAGTCTATAACTATAACTATAAATCTAAAAATTATATCTTTCAATGTCTTTTTTTTACGTTTATTGATTTAGATGAAACTTTATGCATATATATAACTCTTTTCGATTTATAAAAGATAGATTTTAAATTTTTTATTAATTTAGATAAAAAAATTAAAAATCATAATCTTTATTTTTTTCTTTACAATTCCGACTAATAAACAAAATTTTAAAAACTTTAAAAACTTTAAAAATTTTAAAAACTATTTTATTATTATATATTTAGTAAATATTTAAAAAAAAATTCGAATTGTTTTAAATTTAAAAAAATTCGTTTTAAAAGATATGCTAATATTTTTGTTCATCGTTGTATAAAATTTATTATCTCATTAATAACCAAATCAAATATCTATATAATCCTAATAATTTTTCATTTTCTTTTTATTTAAAAAAAAAAATTTAAATCAGAAAAAACTTCTATTAATATTTAATTTGAATACAATTTCATTTATAAAAAATTAAAAACATGCATCAATAAAAAAAAGAGAAAGAAAAAGGAGAAAAGAGCCGCAAGAACAAGCGTCAAAAAAGCAATTATCGGCTGAAGTAACATCGATCGAGTGGAGAATAGCATTTCGCGTAATCGGTTCGCGATGTTCGAACGGGAGTCCACGTTGAAAAGTGGGTAGGGGAGCCGGTTGTAATGGCTGGGAGTGGAAAAGAAAAATCGAGGACAAAGAAGAAGCGACCGACAGCTCGTTCTTGAAGAGAGAAAATTCCCGAGAATGGAGGCAATTTGGTTACCTGGCGGCCGGACTGTTCCAGGTCGGGTGTCGATCGATGTTCATCCACGTAAAAGGGTGGGTGGTACGAGGGAGCGGATGGTTAAAGGATAGTGGCGGCGGTCGGGGTTGTAATAAGCGTAATGGATATAGCAGGGCTGCACGCATGCCCTCGCCTCGCGACGACCGGCGCAGCGTGTTCACGCAGCAAAGGGTTGCTTCGTATAATCGTGAGAACGCCCACCCCTTCCGCCCGCCACCTCCTCTTGTCGCTGCCTCTCGGCCCATCGTCCCTCAACCTCGCGTTTATTCCTTTCGCTGTCCAGCGACGCCGTTATTTTCATTATGCCTTCCGTTTTATTTCGATCTGCCGATGCACGGGAAAAAACTCGCGGGGTTGGTGAATATTCCGGTTGGAAGGGGCGCAGAGTAACCGTTCGGCTTGGGGGGAGAACACGCTAGGTGTTTTAGGATGAACGAAGATTAAATAGAGTGTGGTAAAAATAGTCGAAAATCAAGAATATTTACGCATGAAGAATGATAAACGGTTTGCGTTTATAAATTTGATGAATGAATATACGAGATATACGATTGGTGACTGCACGCATGATGAATTAGTGGAAGATTGATAATTTTAATGAATATTGTATATTATATTATAATGATTGAAATGATGTACATACAATTTGCAAGAAAGCATAAATTTAAATATCGCATGGGAAAATTTTATGAATGTTTAAAATAAAATGTTTAAAGAAATTAAAGAAAGAAGAGATGAAAGAAGTTAATGAGAATAATATAGGATTTTTTTATAATTTAACTAACAGGTGAGTAATAAAGATAGATTTAAATAATTGCAAAAGTGTTGTTAATAAAAAATATACTTATTATATATTTGTTATATATAATTAGAAAAAAAGAAGCCAAAAAAAGTATTTAATAATATCATATATTATATACTATCTTTGTTCAAGAACATATAAATATTAAAAAACAATTTAGTTTTAAGATCTTATTATGCAACTCAATTTTATACAAAATATATAATAGATTATATATATAAAATAAAGAACATTTATTTATTTTAAAATTTTTCGAAATTCGTCGCAATCAATCTCATGACTTTTAGTTTCTGGGTTCGTTTGACAAGAACTGGAAAAAGCCACTATTGGTCATCCTGGATGGTACACGGTTCGGGTTCGTGGCGGTTTCCGGTGAAAAGTTCGAGTTGGCTAACTCGATGTACCGGTTCGCTAGGTCACCGGAAGCTTTTATTGTTTTACAAGTTTACTGCGGTGGAGACCGACTGACCCTGTCGGTAATTCGATTGTCGAAGATGTACTTTCCTTAAAGACGTTTCGCTTCGTTGTCCCCGGTTATCAAGGACGACCACTTTGACGTCAGATCACACGCTCGTAAAGGTTCATTTTCAAGTAATTTCAGAATTCATACGCCTAAAACGAAGTTTGATACGTTTCAAAAAAAAATTATTAATTTATCTTTATATGTATTTATATATTATTATATTATTTACATATTATTACATATTATTATATTATTACATTTATTATATTTATTATATTTAAAATATGTAATGTAATAAATAAAATATTGAAAGAGAACTTTTAAAATAAAGATATCTTAATGATGCGTAAAAATATTACTATGTAAAAATCATGTTCTCAATTATTTTATTGCTGGTAATTAAAAATTTTTTTATATTTATATTCTAGAATTTGTAGCAAGTTCATTTTTTTTTTTTGAAAAATGATATTGTATTTTCCTAAAATATCTAAAATTATTTTTTCTTTTTTTTCTTTTTTTTATATTTACGCTGGCTTTAAAAAATATTGTATTAAACGATAACTTTTTTAAAATTGAAATAAATGTTTTAATTTAGAAAATATTTTATGAAATAAAAAGCATTAGTTTATTAGATAACGTGTAAAAAAAAAATGTAAATTGTATGTATGAAAAAATTATAATTTATTCAAGATTTTTTTATATGTTATTTAAACTAATTCTTATTATTTAAATTAATTCTTTTAATTTCTCGAAACAAATCACCATATTAAATTCAATTAAAAAAATTGTCATATTTAAAAATATATGAATACTTTTTGAAATTACTGTATGACATGTACTAAGTCATACTAAATTAATATCTTTAATATAATAGTTTAAAAATTATATTAAATTATTTCACAAAAATATTATATAAGAATAATGTAATAAAAGAAAAATAATTAAGTACTTTTTATGAATAATAACACAATATTAGCTATAATGTAGCTTAATTAAATATATACATTTTGCATTATTTTTATTTTCAATGATTAGTAATAATAAAAAATTACAAACAAGATTAAACAAAAATTACAAATTACAAATAATTATTTTGCTTCTTTTTTCAACTATCTAGTTCTTCGAATGGTAAAGCATTTGAATTCATCAATGTTCGCGGTACATTGAAGAGCAGGAGGCGAGATCGATTCTTTCGCCGTTTTTCGTTTGTCTCGGGAAGGAAATAAAGCAAAGGGCGTGTTTGGTGTTTCCATTTCTATGGACGCTTGACCTATTGTCTCAGAGGTTTAATTTTTAGCCCCTGCCCTGCATGGGCTTCTTCTCTTGCGGCCCGTGCGCGTCTCCCTCTGTTTCGGTTACTCCCATGTCATCGGGAGTCTTGCCAAACGTATTCACTATTCGTAAGCGACAATGCGTCGTCCTTGTTATGGGACAAGGCATGTACAATGCGACAGCAATCAGAAATCGCGCCCTTGTCAGCAGGATCTATCTCCCTCCTTCCTTCCCTCCGTGAGGTTTTGCCTTCTCTTTTTCTTTTTTTTTTATTTTCTTTTCTTTTTTTTCATTTTTCTTTTTCTCTTTCTCAGTTTTTTTCTGCTCTTTTCATTCAGAGTTCCATGGAACACGTTGCTCAATGGGACAGATAGGGGGTGGGGGAGGGGGGCAGATAAGAACGATTCTTTTTTTCTTTCGGTTCGCAGCGGGAGTCAGTGATTTCACGAATCAATTCCGGGATAAGAGATTGTGAAGATTGTGAAGGAGGCTGGACGATGGATAGATGATGAGAAATATTTTGAAATCGACGATTATCGAAATCACTTGATCATCTCTTGCTCAATTTATTTTCGACGCAGAACTCGTTGTAGAAAAATTATAGGATCTTCTTTTTGATTTTATACGGCTTTTTTTGGGAGAAGATATAGGATAAAAATTATATTGTCATATTGAAGAAAATAAATTTCATTATGTTCGATTTTATATAAAAATCTTTTATAATTTAAAATAAACTATTATTTTTAAATTATAAAAGTGATATATAAAGGAAAGATGAAATGGAATGCAAAAAAAAAAAATTTTTTATATAAGAATCTTAAGTGAACTTTTGATCATGAGAAAATAAAATTTAACATTAAAAAAATATTCAAATACAAAGAAAAATAAAAGATTTTTAAGATATTGAAATAATTACTCTCTAAATGATATTATAAATAAGATATTACACTTTCATAAATTGTTTACATTGCAAAATTTTTAAGATCAAAATATTTTTAAAATCAAAACTATTAATTTATATAAGATATAAAAATAAATAGTACATAAATAAAAATATAATACAAAAAATATTGAGATTAAAAATTGGAGATAAGCTATAAGCTATAAGCTATAAGAGAAATTTTTAATGAACAATGTTGATTAAAGTATATAAATTATTTTCTTTTTTTTGCACTGATGCGATTTTCATAGAACAATCAATAATACAATTTAATCTAATAATTTAAAAAAATAAATAAATATGTATTAAAAGAAATATTTCTCTACATTATACATATATAATTAACATATTTTTATATAATAAATATTCATTTAAATTCATTATATAATAAATATGTATAATTATATATAAATGACATCTCATTTATGATAGAATATTATTTTTAAAACATTCTATATTACTTGGCACCGAGAGGTATTTTAGAAAAAATTTAATATTTAATTTTCAATTTGATAAAAAATATGTTAAACAACTAAATTACGTGAGAATTATAGAATGCAATGACCATTCGTATATCATTAACGGTTTCTCAATATCTAAATTAAAAAATAGTTATTATGCTAAAAATGTTTATACTTTGAATTTTTCGCGCTCTAAAAAACATAAGAACGTCTTCACGGAACTATAATCAATCATAAAATGCTTCAACAATTATCTACATTTATATTTAGATTCATATTTAGATTCATATTTTGCGACATCTTTTCTTATTAAGCAAAATATAAAATACAATATCTATTAATCTATTAATATCTATAATATCTATATCTATTAATATTTATATATACCTATTAATGTTTTGCTTTATTTTATTTTCCACTAAAGAATTTTGATTTTTTTGCATAATATGTAAATTAATTAGTTTATTTAACATTATTAAATTTTACTTATTTCTTTTATTATTAATTTTCTCTTCTTGTATATTTTATCAATTTAATATTTCCGTTATATAAAATATTTGATACATACCTATCAGAAGAATGTATATATATAGGATTTCCAGATATAAATATTCTAATTATACATAATTATACACTATATAAAAAAAAAAAGAAATGAATGTTTTCAAAAGGAATATAATCTAGTATAATTTTTTCTATAGATATGCTGGTTTTAAAAATTATATGAAAATGGTATAAATTTTTTAAAATGAAATCATATAGTTTTAAATATAGTAATCTATTCATTTTCATAGACATTCTTTATAAAAAAAATTTTAACCTATTTATATCGAAAAATCATTACAGGATATTGTAATTTGAAGTTTAGAATTTCATTGTATAAATTAATCAAACTCAGCTTTTGTTTTTATGTCTTCTTGTTCTTCGTACAATAAATTTTATAAATTTTAAGTTATAATATTTTTTAAATTAATGATTTTTCGACATAAATTTTGTTTTTATATTGAATACCAAAATGAATGGATTAAAACTAATGCTATGATATGATTTTAAAAAAAAATGTCATTTTCATATGATCTTTATTTGGTTATCTATCTAGCTACAAAAAATCTAATTATATCATTTTATTTTTTTTCATTCTTTTTTTGTCTGAACATTTTTTCATATAATGGATAGTAATTGTATCTTTTGTTTATAATCGAACATTCTGTATATTATATATAAAGATATGTATATTGAAATTGATTAAATAATTTATGAATTTCATATTTCTGATATCATTATCTTCTATTAATAGATTAAAAGAATAAATTGATGTGTAAAAATAATATATTTTATTAGATACGCTTATAATACAAAATGCATATTTAATTTTATTTATATATACATCATATTATTTTTAAAATACTTTGCCATATCTATATATTATTTTTCGATTATTCTATTATCGAAAATTGCATATTCCAAAAATAATTCTTTCATTTCATAAATATTCAATTTAATTTTATTAATAAAAATGAATGTCTATGTTCTTACATGTATTATATAAACATAAAATTTTTCAATTTTTAAATAAACATGACTTTCCAAAATTTCCAAATAAAATTAATCTGAAACAAATAATTATCATTTTTTTCAAATTGTAAATATAAACAAATACCTAGTACAAACTTTTTAAAAAATAATTATTCGAATTCAAAATCTAGAAAGCTATAAATTTTATTTTTTATAACAGAAAAGACATTAATTTGCCATAGTGCTATACTTGATTGCTATATTTGCAATAATCATGAATCTAAGTAAAGCGTATACAGTCGCGTCAAAGTTGACGATTTGAACGAAAATAAAAATCGCTCTCTTTCAGGCGTGGAGAAAAATATAAGGAAGGACGGTTCGGGAGTTAAACGAGGATTTTACGGAACTGTTGTAATGGGGCCGGGGGGCGGTGTGTTTGCCCGGTCCGTTGGATGGATAGATGGATGCTTTGCTTACGCAGGGAACGACGCACTGGGTAAACAACGATTGGGTTTCCTCTTCGACCTCGTCCTTCTCCTATAGACTTTCTACACGATAGATCCTGTATCCAGCTCGTCGAGGAAAGGGTATTCTCTGCAGTTAGCAGAACCGATCCGATTTCGGGGGAAGAAAAAGTGGAATCGACGAGCTATTCTTTTTCTTCCTGTTCTCACGTTTTCCTATTGAAAATTGTCAGTTTTCCATCATGACGTTTCTAAGATGAATACTTTGGAAAAAGATCTAGGAAATTTTAGTAATGGATGGAGTATGATATCTTCTTCCTTTTTTTTTATTGATACATTTTATATTTATAATATATGCTAATTAAATTATATTGTAAAATACTCTATTAAGTTAGAATGTGTCAACTATTTTGATCACAATATATTGGTTTCAATATATTTCAAAATTAAACATAATTAATAAATTTATAATAAAAATATAATTTTTAATAAAAATCTATAGTTTACTTGAGTTATAATAGAGTTAAAGTTATAATAGAAAAAAATCGAAACTATGATTATTTTCTAATATACTTTTAATTATCTTTCTGGATTAAGTAACAGAAATCAAGTTTTTACAAAATAAAGTTTTGAGATATAATAAGATTATTAAGTAGTTTTAGTATTTTATTATTTGCTGAATATTTTATATTTAAAAATATTGTCGATTTCAACGAATATGAAATATGTTATCATTTTGAATAATATTTTCTTTATATCGTTACCGCCGCTCGATTTTAATTTCTGAATATTTGCAAAAAACTTTTTTTAAATTTACTTTATGAATATATTCATCATAATATGAATTTCTGAGGTGAATTATAGGTAATTGATAATGACAAGCACATTTTTATATAATATTCTAAATAATTTTATATTTATAATTTCTATATAATTATTTAAATAAAGAGAAAAATTATTTAATTATAACTTAAATTATATTAGCTTAAATTACATTGGTTTATTGTCTAGTGACTTTATTCTTATATAATAATATAAATAATAAAAGAGAAAAAATATATATATACATATACATAATAACATATACATATATACATATAAATAAAAAAAATTAATATTATAGATTTAATTGATTATAGGTTTAATTGATTTATTATATTTTATAATTTATTGCGATCCGAATTATTTTTCATTTCATTAAAAAATATATCAATCATATTTTCGCAATTATTAGGTTATAATTTTGTAATGATTAAATTTCTTAGTCTTTTATGTAGAATAAGAATCTGCAAAAAAATATATTAATATATTAATTTCTTCCTTTTGAAACTATGTAAATAATGTAAATGTAAATAAAATTTTTTTTAAAATGCATTGTTTTCGAGATAATGATAAAATTTCAATTCAATTATAAAAATGAATAATTTTAATAATTTTCATTTTAATAATCTTCCAATTTTGACAATATCATTCTTTTTTTAAGCTTTTTTTTTTAAAGAAATTGATTTTTAAAAGAAATTTTTTTGAAAGAATATGATATTTTTATTACTTTTATGAAATATCAAAATCAAATATATTTTAATGTAATCTATATATACATATACTAAATAAAATATATTTTTTGTAAACACAATTTAAGATAAATTTAATTATATTTCATTACTTCATATTCACTACTTCATACATATTATATTTTCATATTGCCAGAATACATTTTGCGCCATTTTCGCTCATTAAATATTTTTACTATTTGAACATTATAAATATGTTCATGATAATATACTTATTAATAAATTATATATATATAACTCATAGATATATATGTATTACAAATGTATAAAAAATTTCAAATGAAGCAAAAATCAAACATCTACTTAAGATTTTTTTTTATTCTAAAAATGAATAAAATATAATAATTCTCTCTTCTCTAATTGAAATCTTATTTACCAATGAAATAATAAAATTAAAAAAAAAAAGTATAACAATATTATTAACATTACGGGAAAAATGCAATTTTCATTTTATTGGCAAATATGAAAGAACTTAAAAAAAAAATTGACTGAAATAAAAGTAAAATACTTCGCGATAAATCAAGTAACGAAATTGCTTTAATCTATAATAAAGCGAATTATTGAAACGGAAGAATAACCCTTATCCAGTAGAAATTCATGACCTTGCATCGAGGATCATCGGGTAGGACAAGAAATAGAAGAAAGAAAAAATTTAGCTACGACCTGTTCACTGTCGTTCTGATCCACTGACTTGGAAGAAATACTTCCTGACCGGAATGAGGGCGAAAAGAAGGGTAGACGCCCTCCTGTTTTTTTAAATTTTACCATGGTATTCATAATGAATACATTGCATACGAATCATTCATCGATGATTAAAAGCTGATTTTTCTTATCTCAATTTTAAAATATACATAATATTAAAATAAAAGATAGATCATTTTATATGAAATATTATTTTATTAAAATTCTATTTTACATAAAATATTCGATATAATTTAAAAAATATCTATATTAATTTTCTGATTTCTATGTATTTTATAAGTACTATAATACTTATAATACTTAGTATTTTATAAGTACTATAATACTATAAGTACTTATAAGTACTATAAGAAATTTTATAATTATTGATTTATATATATTTAAAACGCTTTGATAATTTGATTGTTGATATATTATAGCGACAAATTTGTATCATGAAACATTTTTAATTATCTTATAACGAGACGAACTACTACTCATATGTTTATATTTCTTTTGGTATTAAAATAAATTCAAAATAGAAAATTTTATAGATACATATATATATATTATATATATATATATATATATATGATAAAATCATAATAGTTGTATGAATTAAACGAAAAAGTAATGAAATATAATACATTTGCTTACAAAAATATAAAATATACATGATTTTTTACTTACTTAAAAGTAAGACATAAAATAAAATTATATTATATATTATTCATTATATGATATAATAATAAATAAGTTATATTGTTATTCTTTTTTTTATATTTTTATTATTATATATATATATATATATTATTATATATTATATATATATATATATTATTATTTAATTTTCTCTTATAAATGTTAAATATGAAAATGATTTCAATATTTTAAATGAAAGCGTGTTATAAATACAATTTTTTCATACAACAATACAATATTAATTCATTAAAAATAAATCATCGTAGCAAAGAAATCAGGTGCACGAAGGAAGCAGTCATCCAACAAAAGAACGTCTCGAGCGCGAAGTCTTCAAGTTTGGAAGAGAATTCAGCCCCTATGCAGGAAGTATTTCTTCCGAGCCGGTGATCCGGAGCGGAAATGAAAATTTCACATCTGAATTTTTTCACCAGACGTCCCATTCGAAGGGGGTAGGCCAAAGGACAATGGAAAAGCCAGCCCAGTGTCACCCTTGCGTTAATTTCTAACGGAGTGTTCGTCTCTCCTCCCTTTATCCTAGTGCAGACCGAAACCATCCTCCTCTACTTCTTCCCCTCTCCTCGCTCCATCACCATTATAGGGACTTCTTCGAGTACATATCCGGTGACCTGATTTAAACGTGGAAGAGGTCCACTTTCTTTCTTATTCGAGTAATCACTTAATCGATAATCGATGATCTATTTTCGAGCTCTTCATGGAATAAATTTCATGTTAAAGATCATCATTAAAAAATATCTTTAGTTACCTCATGGTTCGAATTTTTATTATTTTTAAATAAATTTTTATTTTTATTTTAATTCTATTAGAAATCATCAATTTAAATATATAATAGATAAGAAAATTTTGATTTCATTTCTTGATGTATTTTAAATTAATTTGAATAATGAGAAAGATCATTTAAACACTTCCAATATCTATAATTACATGACACAATCATTACAAGTATTACTGTATCTAATCGTAACGGATGGGATAAGAATGGGTTAGACCTAGTGGAAATTGGTCGACTAGTATTTTCCACAAGCAAATCCCACGTCGAATTCATCCTCTCATGGTGGCGTTTCCAGTAGAGCGTCTGTCATCCCACTCACGATGATACCCCTAAATAGTAACCCCCATGGAGACAATCAATCAGCTGGTCATTGGACCTTGACTGTGTCCACATTGCGCTTTCTGCGTTACGCTCGTTATCTCTCTTTCTCTCTCTCCCCCTCCCCTTCTCTTCTCTCTATAGTTCGTCTCGCAATAATGGGCGTGAAGCCTTTTCTCTCGTTCGATTTCTCTCTGTCTTTTTCGCTTTATACGTAACATGCCAGATCGGCGAGTAGACATGGACGGTTAGAGGGGCGCGAGCCTATGAAATAAAATAACACGTAGCTATGAATGAATTGGCGCATCTGCGATTTTTGACGGTCCATCATTGGTCATCGAATATCATCCCTCTTTTTTCTTCTTATTGTTCTTTATTACTATGAGATATGATATCCTAGTAGAAAATTCAAGAATTCGTTTCAGAAAATATTAATTACATTATTATATTATTATATTATTATTATATATAAAATTATATTATTCCGGATATATCTTGCACATTCAATATATTTGGTAACGTAATGGTAGAAGAAGTTTAAAAGCCGTTATAGACATTGGATACATGGATATATATTGTGATACATGAACTCAAGCGATGAATTAAAGTCAATGGTTCGTAGAAGAAATAAAGTAATGTTTCAGTGTGTTTCAATGTTTCAGTTGTGAGCCATTGACTTAAACGCATCGTTTAAGTCGATGCTTACATCACAACATATTCCAAAGTCGTTTAAATTATTATTAGTGTATGGATGCAGATACATCAAATACATAAAAATATATAAGAGTATTAATTATAAAAAATATGTTTTTTTTTTCATCATCTGGAGATAAGAATATATCTATTTAATATTTTTCTTTTTAAAATTTTTTAAAATTTAATGATAATTCATTCTCAATAATTTCTTCATTCATCAAATTAGATCATTTAGATCATTTCATTTCATTTTATTTTGCAAAGTAAGAATTCTTCTAATGAAGTTTTTTTTATATATTCGCTATGAAAAGAAATATATAATAATATATGAAAACTTGTGTAAAAACTTCTTATTTAAATTAGATTAATTTAAATTAGATTACGTTAGATTAGATGATTCATTTATCTGTTATAACTTCATTAATTTTGAAATTGATGAAAATATTTAAATAATTGAGGTTGAAGAAATGCTAAATAGATTTATAAATATAAATATCTGTGAAGATAAGTTTTCTCAATAGTTGAAAAGATATAAATAAATCAAATAATACAATCGCAATGAAATAAATCCATTTGAGCAATTATTATAAATCATTCAACAGAATAATATTCTTCCGATATATGCATATAAATAAAGAAAATTTGTTTTATACTTTTTGCTATTTCGACATTGGATAATTTATATAATATATTTATATCTTTTTATTGATGTTTTAACAAATAATCATCATAATCATAGAAATCGCTCGGTTTTTATAACGAAAATTAGTCTAAATTATTAATATTCAAATAATCATGCAAATTTCCTTCTATTAAAAACAAATTCTTTCTTCTATTATCATATAGATAAATATATTTATCTAATAATTTATTTTTAAAATCAATAATGATGATTCATAACAATTTCTTAACAGATTTAAAATGAATCGGTAGAAAAGAAGAAGAGGAAATAATAAACATTTATGATGATTGTATACTTTTATTAATTCAATTTAAAACAATGTCGGACAGAATTTTTAATGAGAATATATTTTCCAATGAAAACACGTAAAAAAAACGTAGTAGGACGAGCCTGTAGACGAAAATGAATTGTAACTCAAAACAATGACTCTATGTAAAATGTCAGCAATGACTTAGCGTCCCCAGGCAGCTGAGCGCGAAGAAGCGGTTCCTTGCACTCTCGCAGAATCCGCTCCTCCCACGGGGGATCGTTAGATTGCACGCGTTCAGCGCAAAGTTGACATACAAACAGACGGCCAGTGTTGTAATTAACCGCAATCATCGACGGCAAACACACATCGCTCTCATCCCCGTGGGATATCATTGACTGAGCTGGCAAGATGTATGTATCGTAAAGAGTGCATACGCTATTTCTGATCAATATTTATGACCAAAATCCAAGGGTGGATCCCGGTGTACGAGCCTATGGTTCGAAAGATACAAGAATCGCGATCAATATTTATTGATGATAGAGAGTAGAAAAAATTCGATTCGTGACAATCTGTGATTATATTTGTTTAGTTTCTGTTCGTGCAAAATTTCTTTTGCACGACTTACTGATTGATTTTAATAGAATGAATCATGAAATCATGATAATCTAGCAGATATTGAGTTGAATTTGACAAAGATTAAATTATTAATCATTTTATGATTTTTAATAGTTATTATAACATTAAAATAAAATGAAAAATTGGAAATCACTTAAAATCCTTCAAAATTTAAAAAATTTCAAATTCTTAAACTTCCTTTTACTTTTTATTTTTTCGAAACTTATAAAATTCAAATAAAAAATAATTTGCATAAATAACTTGCGAAAATATTGTTATAATATATATAATATGAATTTATTTTTATATAATAATAATAATCATCTAATTTGTGTTTAAATTTTAAACTTATTTAATTGGTAAAATTTTATGAATCTAATAATTATAATTTATAAGAAAAAATAAATAGTTTATAGATAAATACTTAATTTTATTCTATTTTTTTTTCTCAAAAAAAGACTATTGATATTGACTACAAACTTTTGAAGAATTTTTCAGAAATCAAAATTCTCAAAATCGATATTTCTTACAAAAAATAAAAAAAAATCGCATTAAATATTTAAATTTTGAGTTTTGAAAATCAAAAGAAAAATAAAATTTCGATGTATCTTTGTAAAAAATTCTTAATAAAATATTTTTTAAAACTAGAAATCTTCTTACGTAAATCTGAATTATCTTCTAAAAAGATTTCATCGATTAACGATCTTATGTACGATTCCATATTCTTTACTTTCTCCGAGTACTTAAGAAATCGGTCCAGCAACCTTCAGCTTTCCCTTTTTCTCTATTTAAGTTCTCCCGCGCTGCACTCATACATCTTCTTTAACGCGTTCGCTTTCGATACCCTTTTGTTGCTAAACTAGTAAATGTTTTATATACCGACCTCCCCCCGGTAGGTTGTACCCTCCCGTATGTACTCGCAAGACGACACAGATATGCTTTTAGCAGGAGCCAGGGGTGGAACGGTGCGTTTCCCGAGCGCACGCGTCTTCCGGCTGGCTATGTGCGTATAGTATACGCATGGACGCACACCGAGATCGAGCTCGCATTAAGGCGACAACTCGACCAGCTCCTGCTACGACGAGGGAGAACACCGCCAAGAAGGGAAAGCCCCGTGTCATTCCCATATAGGGGGTTGCTGATCTACTTGCGCCCAGATACTTCGACACCTGAAAAATTACTCGCTTCTCGGTGATTTTACCAACACCAAAGGTTATCGTTTAAGGTTCTATCGTTGTCCATCTTCGTTCAAGCTGGGTTTGAGAAAATCTTATTCCTTATTCTATTTGCTCTATTCTTCAGAGTTTCTAGATTTCGTGCTATTCGTAAATTTGACCCAATTTATGAATATTATGGATAATGAAAAATAGAATAACTGAAATAATATGATAAAACAAAAATTACTATTAAATGAAATTACGAATAGATGAATTATTTATTTATGGTTTGTATCATTAAATACAATTTTTGAAACAAAGATTATATTTTTTTTCATAGTATTTATTATCTTTATATAATATAGCTATAGATTATATAATATAGTTATAGATTTTATATAGATTTTATATATATATTAACAATATGCAACAATGAAATAACTAATAGATAATATATATATAATAGGTATATACATATTATTTATTATTTTTTATTCAATAAATATTTATTATCACTATTAAGAAAAAATGATAATAACACATTTTGTATTGTTTTTATTGAAATATATTTTCAATTAAACATACTTATTTTCAATTTTCTCAGAAAATAAAATCTTTTGTTTATGAATTATATTTATTAAAAAAATGTATTATTTTTATTTTTTTAAAATTGAAATGTGATATTTCTGACGAATTTTCTGATTGCGCGAAATGATATTTTATATACAATAAAAAATATTATTATTCATGTTAAAGAATAACATATAATATAATATGAATGTAGTAGAATGGTACATTTTATAAAATATATATTATTATGAAATTATTGTAAAAAATAAATGTATCATAAATGCATTTGAAAATATCATTCGACTGAAAAAAACATGTATCAATAAATGTACAGAATTATTATAGTAATATTATATTATATTTTGTATAAAAACTTCATAAAAAACGAAAATTCTGTATTAAAATCCATTTAAAAAATAAAATCATATGTATATATATTTATCAATATATATCATATATTTAAATATATAGATATGTATATCTATTTTTAATCTCTATATTATATTAAATAATCTATTTTAATTTTTCCTCCTATAATCTATGTTATAATTAAATAATAAATATTCAATTGATATTTTTTAAAAAATAAATTAGTAAAATTAATCACAATAAATTGCAAATTTGTACATCTATTTATTCCATTAAAAAATGGTGAAAAAGTGAAAAGGTGAAAAGATCCTGGAATCTAAGATGGTCCATAATTCACTCAAGATCTATCACGGAATGGCCCGCGCTACAATCGAGCGCAAAGTGCAACATGCTCCAGATGGAAATCGAGATCAAGGGTGCATTGTGCAGCACCTGTTTCAGTGCGGTACACTCGTAGCGACCCCGGCCACTCCTACAGGATCATGATTAAACCTCTCTGTCCGGTTGTCCCCCGATCTCATCGTCCCGAGTATCATAGGGTCCAGCTTTCGATTCGACATTTGGTGTGATTGTCGTAAGGCAACGCGAGGGTGCAGCGTGGTGCAACTGTTCTCTAATAATGCTGATTTAATCAAAATTTTAGCCTCCACTCTGTTTGCCACGGATTTAGCCAAAGCTATTCTTGTAATCATAAGTACTTTTTATCTTGAACATTCTTTCTTTTTTATTTTTATGATTGCATTTGAAATTATTGAATTATAGAATATTATATGAAAAAATTTTTATTTTTGTAGAAGAAGTTAATAAATAATGAATAATAAATAATAAGTTAATAAATAATGAATAAATGATAAAAAATTTAAAAATCAATCTATATTTTATGAATTTAATGTTTAGTAATATAAATCAAAATTCATTTAAGTACTGTTTATATATAAGAATTTCAATTTATTAATAATTTAAAACAATATATACATATTTTAACATCTAATTTTTTGATAATTATTGAATTATAGAATATTATGTGAAAAAATTTTTATTTTTGTAAGAAGTTTTGATAAAAAATTTAAAAATTAATTTTATTTATGTATGTATTATATATTATGTATTATATAATTATATTTTATGTATTTGATGTTTAAACGAATTTTTAGTTTATATTATTAAATACTGTTTATATATAAAAATTCCAATTTATTAATAATTTAAAACAAAACATACATATTTTAACATCTAATTTTTTGATATTTGTTTAATTTAAAAATTTTAATTTTCAAGCTATAATTCAATATAAGTGCGCCAATCTTAAAATCAATTCTTCTCTAAATTCGGCTACGTAAAACTATCTTCCCAAACATAACTAGTCTGTAAGTCTACGGGGATACTCGCGCGTGCAAGGGGTGCATCGTGCACATATGGCCTGTATACACGCCGATTATTGCATTACCCATGTAGGTCTAAGAATAATAATCAAAGGGGACATTGATTCGGTTATCAATCGTCAACGACAATATGTAATTTTCAATCGATATATTAATCTACATTCGATTTTATACTTACATTTAAGTAATTTTTATTATTTATTATTTATTTTATTTTTTGATTTAAATATATAATATTTAATTAAAATATATAATATCAATTTATGTAATTTAATTCAAATAACTCTTTTTTTTTTTAATTTAATTAATTTCAATTTTAATTTAAAAAATTAAATTTCCGAAATAGATATTAAATAATGAAAAATTTATCAATAAAAATTTATCATTAAAATAAAAGACAAATCAAGACAAAGAAAATAATCAACAATTTTTCAAGACTAGCGAAATGATACATATATTACTACTAATGATAAATATTGTGATGAAATCTTATAAAAATTTCGATTCCTCTTAAAAGGATTGCTACTGATTCGTCAGAGGTGTTGAACAGTCGACATGACGATTTTATGTCAGAGTTGGTTGCGCTTTTGCGAAACGACGAAATCGAATTTATTATCCGGTACGAAGGGTATGCGGTGGGGAACATGTTTGTAGGGTCTTAATCGAATAAGGCTGGACAATAATCGAACCAGACCAGTTACTTTTACCCAGGTTCTGCCATGGAATGTGTCAATGGTATTAAAATGTATCACTAGAAGAAAAATTACTAGCGATTTCCTAATTTTATTACAAATACATTACCAAACACTTTCAAGTAATAGTGAATTAAATAAATAATTATTATTACTTAAATAATTCATTATTACTTAAAAGTATTTTCGTAATAAAACATTTGATAAATAAAAATTAAAATTACTTCCACTTATTGAAATAATAAATAATGAAATCATTCAAATTATATAAATAATTATATAAATAATTTAATAATCAAGTGCTTCTAATCAATAATATAATACAATATATTTGTCATTTATAGTGCATTAGATACTTTTTATAATATGAAATTTTATCGATAAATATAAGTGGATGATAAAAACTAAAGTGGATTGATTCATATAAAATTTAGATGCTCAATTGAAATTATATGAAGTGTTTGAATGATAAAAATAGAAAAAAATTTTTAAGTTGATATGCAAAAATGTTGAAGTTTATTTTTCAAATTATTTTTCAAATGAAGCAAAAATTTCATCATAATTTCAATTTTTTGAATTATTTTTTATGTTTTATTTTATCTAAACAGAATATAAATGTAAAACAGAATATAAATCATGATAAAATTGGGATATATTGTAGATTGTTATACAAAAAAAAAACAATAAAAAAATGCCTATATATATAAATTATTATAAATATAAATATTTTATTTAAATATAGTACTAAAATAAAATTTAACAAAATTTCTAGTTTTGCAAATAAAAAATCTATAATTATATCTATATATATAAACCAAATATTTCTAATTTGAATAATTATGCTAGTTTCAATATTAGATAAATTTATATTATTACCTATATTTCACAATAGTAATTTATGAAATAATTTAATTCACTTATTTAAAAAAACATATTATCTTAACATTTTAGATTTATTGCTTTTAATATTTTATTATTTACGTATTACATTTTTGAATACGCATTCCAAAATAGATAATCATTGTTTATAATTTTATATTGGGCTAACTTGTACTTTGATAAATTAAAAATATAAACTTTTAAGTTTCTTCATAGTATATTTTTTCACAAAAGAATGAAGCATCAACTCGAGAAACCAAGACTTTCAAAAAAAAAATTCTTCGATCGGCCATCGCGATGAGTTTAAGGTCTTACTTTCACTAAATCCTCGAATTAGTAGCCATTGAGCCGCGATGCAAGATAACGAGGATGTAGATGGCCCGTTAGATGAAGAAACGATGGTAGGGACGAAGGATGGTCGTCGAAGAGGTAAGAAGCGAACCACAACGAGAAATGCAGCAAATGAATGCGAGAAAAAGAGCGGACTGGTCAGTGACGTGGCAGATGCAACCGTTCGATATGGGATTCTCCTCTTTTTCTTCTTATATTTTTTCGAACTGCACTAAAGGTCTGTCTATCCTGCGCATGTCAATTGTCACACGGTATATTCCAACGAAACTGACCAAAACAAAAGACTTGGAGGATACAAAAGAAGAAGTTGCTCGCTATATAGTTTTTATTCTATGAAGCAAGTTGAGTTTATTATATAATTAGTTAATTATATAATTTTCATTTCTATGAAGCAAATTAAGTTAGAAAATTAAATTTCATGAAACTTAAATTTTTCATATTTTTATTCTATTGCAATTAGTAAGTTATTTTATAGTAGAATAAAAAGAGTTGTTTTTTCATTTATTCAACCAAATCTATCTTTGAGAAGAATAATAATTAAATCAATTTAATAAGATGATTCCTCTTATTTTTACAATTTTATTTCATTATTTCAATAATTTATAAAGATATTATTATGTTTTATATAGTTCATTACACAAATTGGAAAAATGATATTTTTAAAATACACAAATGATAATATTATATGCAATATAATATACAAAATGTATCAAAACATATATAAATACAATAGAATCTGATTTTATTATTATGAAGAAATAAAATGTTTTCATTTGAAATTTTCATTTTTGAATAAATCAAAAAAAATTTTTCAAAAAATTTTTAAATAATAAATTGAATAATTTATAAATAAAATTTTTAAATAAAATTAATTATGAATTAATTAATTTCTCAAGTTAAATACGAATTAATTATCGATAAAAGATAATTTTACATATAAAAATAGAAAATACATAGAATAAATTTTTTTCATTCGAAAAATTAATTTCCGAGAAAATTGAGTTTGAATTTGCCTATTATATGAGTTTTTGATTGTATATATTTTCAATTTCGAATTTCGATTTTCTGCAAAACATGAATTTAAACAATAAAATTTTATTCATTATTTTTTTATTTTGTAAAAAATAATTATTTACTAATAGTTTATTCAATTTCATTTGTACTTGAAAAATTTTCAAACTTAATTTATTCGAAAACGAAATTTCAAATGAAAAAATTTTATTTCATATTTTTAAGTTATTTTTCATATAAAATTAGCCTCTGTCATACTTCCCACGTAGATTTATCTTGTGTATAATATAATATAAAATACTCTTAAAATATACAAATTTTCTTGAATCTTAAAATTCAATACTAATATTAAATAAAGTTATAAAAATCTTAATGTCCTCTAATTATTTTTAAATTTGAATATAAAATCCTTAAAGTTTCTCTTATGCAAAATATATTTTTATTCGCAATTCCTGTCTTTTAAATTACGCGAGGAAACTCTACTGGAGAACCAATATCAAGTATCACTTCTGATACAGAAGGACACAGTTGCGGGCACCGATGAAATTCGCGGAGAAGAGCATAAATCAATTTGGTGGACAGGCGTGCATCACGATTTCATTAGGAGGCCGCGATCGTGCGCTCCCATGACACAAGTTTCGTAGAAGATACGTCTTGCATAATAGAGGGATGCACTTAGCGTTTCGCCACGGGAACCGCGCCGTGGCGAATCTCTTAACAAACATGCGGTAGTCTTCCACGAGCACCACGAGACGCATCATCTGCTCCATTAGACGTTTTCGTCGAATCGGTCAGCGGCCGGAAGCTGTTGAGTCACTCACTCGTGCGCCATTGATCCCACTACGTCATCACCTGCTCTTAACCCATTGCCCATATTATGTTTTAACACCATTTCAATCTCCACGAAAATTGAATAAGCGGTGGTTCATGATTTAGAAGCTTTACTTGAAACAATTTTTAAAAGATATAGAATGATATGATAAACAAAATCTATTGTAAATAATAAGGAAAATAAGTTAATAATTTTAATAATAGTAATGTTCATATACTATGAAAATAAATTTCAAAAGTATAAATAGCTTTTTATATCACAATATATATAGCGGTAAATCGATAATTTTTAATAACTAATATTTCTATCATTAATGAAAATGATAGAAAAATTATAATATTTTTAAACATGAAATAATTATTTTCACAGTTTCATTAAACCATTAGAGAAAAATACTTATCCTTCATTTTCTTATTTCAGAATAGTTACAAATGAAAATATAGAAAAAAACTAATCTAATATGAAAAAAACAATATGAACATAATTTATTGCTTTTCTAAAAACAAAATATTAATTACAAAATAAATCAAAATAAATTCAACTTAAATATATAAAAATTATGGAATGCAAGAAACATTTATTTAAAAAATAATAATAATTATTATGAAAGGTCGTTATATATATAATCTTATATATATAATCTTTATTTTATTTAAATTTTAATCATTGCTATCTCATTATTATATACAAATTAAAATCATAATTTCTCATATTTCTATTCTTTTTCTCTATTCACTTGGTTCATTTTTAAAATCAATTTTTAAAAACAATTCCTTATATCTTTATTTTAATTATATTTATTTTTTTACCATACAAAAATACAGGAAAACATTTTCATAAAAAAAAACAACATCAAACAATCATAAAGGAAATGTTCCATTCGAATTTTCTTTCGAACTAACTTCCGATGGATAATGGATGACCATAACGAAGTACTCGTTCTCGATGGTTTCTATTTCAAGTTGAGGGTGATACGGTGGGAAAGCGAAGCCGAATGATTGCTATATGGTATGCGGGGGAGTATGTACAAAGGGTGCAGTAATAATGCGACATTATGCCAGACAATATAGATCATATTCCATATATCGACGATCGTTAAAGGCGACAAGCGTGAGACAAGATGCGATAGGTACTTGTGGATTATTCTCATTAAAAATTTATCAAAATCCAAACGAATAATACACTTTCAACTATTGCTTGAATGCTTCTTGCAACATTTATATACGTTCCACCTCGATAGTTAAATTATATAGATAGCTTGTAATTATAATACATGTAATTGTTGCCATTTGGGACTGTTGCTTAATGTATATAATACTTATATATAATATGATATACCTATTTCGTATTTATAAATTAACCAAATTATCAATAATGATGGTAATGATGAAAAATGCATTTGTTCAAATTTATGGGACAAAATCTTTTCTAAAATAATTTTTTCAATTCAGTATATATACAATTAATCACAATCTCGTATATCTTATGAGAATTTAATTAATAAGTTATATTATTAAATTAAAAATATATATATTTTTTGTGTTAATAGAATATTATTAAAATCAACTCTTTAAATTCAAAAAAATTTTTTGCCAAAACATAAATTATTCTATAATATATATATACAATCTATTATACACAATCATTAAATAATTTTATTATCATTAAATCATCAATCATGATTTTCATTAAAATCAAATTTTTTAAGATTAATATATATATATATATATATATATATATATATATATATATATATAATAAATATGAAGTAAATACAATAAAGAAAATTGCTTTAAAATTGCTAATTAATTATATAAAAAAAAATCTCAATCTTTCTTGAAATTATTATAAGATTTATAACTTAATTATAATTTTTATGAATAAAATATGAATAATGTAATGAGTATGAATAAATATGAGTAATGAATATGAATAATGAATAATGAGTAAATTCATCTATACAAAAAATTAAATAAATTTTCACAATGCAAAATAAATGTTTCCTTTCTATAAACTTACATATAATGATTAATCATATAAATAAATAAAAGTCTTACGAATATTTTTTAACGAGAAGCAATTTATGACTCACTATTGCACCGGTTGGTTAAGTGCTTGTTGAACAAAGCTTTCACGATTTTTCACCTCGCCTTGAATGATGAGTGTTGCCGTACTTTCCATTAATCTGTCTCCTTCCTCTCTGAGCTTTTCTTTTCGGTAGAATTGCTTCCATTCCTACGAGAATCCTACGAGAAATCAAAGTATCAGAATGAATTTGTCTAAATATCATATTTTGCTTTTATTTGTTGCTTTTAATAAAATTAATGATATTTATTTTTTACATTTATATTAAATAATTATTTTTTAAAAATAAATAATAATTCTTCAATAGTTATAGAGTATTGTTACAATTCTATTTTAGCACATTATAAATAATATTTATTTAATTAATATTTATTTAATTCGATTAAACATTGATTAAGTGGGTATAAATATTATTAATGTAGACCATTTATCAATATTGAAGCTATGTAATGTTTATTTTTGCATAATTTGTTTGAAATTCACTTTAAATTGATCACTTCAAACAAATATTTATATTACGATAAATATTACACATTTTGTCATATTCAAATTTATGCCATGTCTCTACTTTCGTATAACATATATTTGTTTATAATTCACTTAATTTCAATTGAATATATGTACCATAGTCATAAACGTACAAAGATAAATAATAATAGCTCTGTCGAATATTGCGAGGTCTCATTTCATTGTGTAAATAAATTGGCGTACAAATATTTATACACAGATTTTACGAAATAATTACAAAAATTTATTGCGTAAATAGATTAGTCTAATATAAATAACAAAGATAAGAATTAATTATTACAACAAAAACATATTTAAATGTGTTAAAAAATAAAAAATATGTAAATATAAGGTTATTTAAACATTGAAAAATATTATCTCTTTAAAAAACAAATAAAAATTTTTCATAAAAGAATATTATTTCTTAATATTCTTATATTCTTATATTCTTAATATTCTTATAATATTTAAAAAAAATGGTAGAATTGTTACAATAAACAATTTCACGAAAGTTACTAGAAAACTTTTAACTAAAACACAAAATTCAAGCGATGTATACACAACAGGTAGCAAATAAAAACAATAGAAATAAAAATAAAAAACAATAAACCAATATTGTGTAAATCAAAAGGTGAAACTACGTAGGACAAATCCGATCGTACACGAATTGTGTAAAGCCGAGAATTGTACCAGTTAGTTAAAAATACTATTGCTTTCTCTTCAGTGTACTAGCTATATAACCAATTTTTTTTTATCTAAAAATTTTATTTGATGTTCTTATATAGAGAACATAAATAAATAAATTGATTATTTTATTTAGTTTTAGAGACAAGAAATAATTTTAATTTAATTGAAGTAATAAAATAATAGAAATTGATAAATAATCATGATATTACATATTCTCTTTAAAAAATATTAAATTTATTATTTTATTTTTTATATGATAAATTTTACAAAATTCAAGATAAAATATTTCTTATATTAATAATTTTTTATTAAAAATGAGTTAATATTATTTTTAAAAACAACATCGATTATTGATTAATTAAAAAAATATATAATTTAATTTAAAAAAAACAAAGTTAAACTTCAATTTTACTAATATCATTACATATGTCTTCTTTACATATGTGCATCATTAAATATTTATCTAAAATATTTCTAACATTATCAAAAATAAATGAGTTATTCCAAATAATTAAATTATATTGTAAATTATATTGTAAATTATATTATAAATTATTTTATACATTGACAGATATACAAATATATTTTAAATAAATATAAAATCAATCTTATGCCATTTTCAAAAATATTATTTAATAAATCCAACAAAAAAAATTGAGAATAACAACAATTTATTAAATTTGCAGTTAATTAAATTGAATAATAAGCTTACAATAAATAATAAATTGTAAATTAATCTTAATTTTTGATTATATAATATGATGATGCTAAGAATATTCTTCCTCTATTAAATTTATCCGTGCTATCTAGACAAATAGGAAAACATGTAGACATTTGAATATCCGGATAGGATCGCATAGTTGCTGAATAATTAGTCGATTGTCCCGTCCGTGGCCGGAACCGAACCATCAATATTTTTATTGCTGGGTGACCCTCGTGAAGCGAAAAAGAGGGGCAAGAGGTCGATCGCGCAACCCCTGCGGTTCCCTTCTCTCTTTTTCTCTCTCTGTATCTTTTATTTTCTCCTTTTTTGCGCGTGTCACGGCTGCTAAGGGTGGGCAATGCCAGCTAAGTGATATCCTTCATACGTGATGGAGGGAGCGACATCACGCAACGCGGTTCGAGGATCCCGTTTGCGAAGAATAGATCCTGCTAGGGAGAAAAAGCGCCACACTATCGAGACTCTTGATAGATTAATGGATTCCTAGGACACTCGTCCTCGTCCATATTCTCCTCATCTCGAGCACGGAAAAAACTGAAAAATCTTAAAGGTGTTGTGATGTTTTTTCCAAATATTTAGGAAAAAAAGAAATTCAAGTTTCGAGATTTTTGAGTTGCAAATTCTTGCAAATCGAAAAAGATTTGAATTAAAAAGTTGAAAGAAGTGAATAAAAAGGATACAAAATATAGGATAGGATAAGATAGGATAGAAATAACGAATTGCATGTTTTATTCTGGCTAAAATTATTCGTAAGCTATTTGGGAACAGCGAAAATATCGTGTTCATATGAGAATATTGTATTTTGTTCTTTGCGAAGACTTAAGCAGTACAGATGCAGCACTAAATTTGTTGAAGTCATTATAATGTGTCTGAGCTCACAAACAGATCCTTTGATATACTGCCTCTCAAGCGAACATTATTCGTTATAATCTGTTCAAAATGTCCACTGCCGGAGATCATATTTCGCGATCTGTTTTCAAACAACAGTATGAATGCGATTATAAATCATTTAAAATGTTAAGATATATTGAGAAGAGAATTAGATCTATCAATAATATTTGAAAAATCTTTATTTTATCCTGATTTTATTGATAACATATTTAAATAAATTAATATAAATTTCAAATATTTTCATTTTTTTTTTATGTATATATCCAATTTTAAACATATGCTTTAGATCTATATATAGAGAGAAAGAATAAGAAAACAATATATAAATATTATGAATATTTCTTAAATCTTTTGTTATCAAAATTTACAAGAAACGGAGCATTGAAAAATGAACGAATCTGCGATAACACGTATTATAGAGTATTAGAGCGGCTGTAAGTTGGCAAACGGGCTAAGTCGCGACACGTGACGTCACGGTAGCGTCAATTAGGCGTCACGTGGCCGAACGACGACACGCGTCATTTGTCAGCGTCCCCGCGAGAAGTGTGCATCCAGTTCCTGCGAACACGTAACGGGAAATTTTTACTCCTGGGAGTATCGTTGTGAAATAAGAAACAAAGAAAGTAAATTTTGATCGCTTTTAACTCATAATTTTTTTCTATATATATATATATATATATATATATAGATAACCTTTGATATTTTTCACATATTCTATAAATAAATGAATGAAAAGAGATTATTATTTAATTTTTATTAGATAATCATAATAACAAAATCATAATAATTTTGAAAGTTAATCGAAAAAGAAAAAAATACTCAAAAAACAAAAAACCGATTAATATTCGAACTTTGAGTTCACTCATCAGAACGGTCTACAAATTTTGCAGCAACGAATACAACTTTTAGCACAATACCGGTTGATTGGAAGCCACGTGCCGGTGGCAATGAATTCGAATATTGAGGTCACGTGTCGAGCCGCGTTTCCGTGGACGACATAGCCAAAAGTCACCCTAAACACGAACCCCAAAACGCACCCTCTAGTCAACGTGGCTTCCAGGAGGAGTCCGTTTCCGTGATCAAACCGAGATAGTTGCGCGCTTGATTTGATGTTCCTCTTTATACTGGTATTTTAGAGAAAGAAATAGGTCAAAAATATGAAATAAAAATAAGGACAATTATTAGTTTAAATAAAAAATAATGATTTTTTTTACGGAATTTTAATAAAATATGTTTATTCTATCTATTATAAAAAAAAAATATCTATTAGAGATTAATTTATTATTATTAAATTAATTTAATAACTAATATTTTCAATTCAGTGAATAAGATACAGGAAATCAAAATATGTTATTGATATGTTCTCTATTGATTTAGTAATTTCTCTAAGATATTTTGATTTTTTTTTTTCAATAGTAATATTATGCGCTTTTATAATTCGATTATGAAAAATATAAAAAATTTAGAAATGGAATTTTTTTAAAAAGATATTAATAAAAAGATATATTATTAAACAAAGAACAGATAAATTTTGAAGCTAAAGAAAATTTGACTAACAAAAAAAATTGGATCAATATTCAAAAAATAATATGATAAAATTTAATCTTAAATTTGATTTTAACAGTGATTAGATTATAATTTACCTGTTTTTTATTTTCAAATATTTTAAATTATATAAATGGAAAAAATTAACATTTTTGTTATTAATAAATGAAATACATTAATACATTATTAAATTTATATAATATAATATATTATCAAAATAATACATTATTTTTTATTCTAATGAAAAAAATATTTATTTAATTATAGATAATAAATTGTTGCATTCTTAATAATATGAAATTCTATATCGCAGAATGTATCTCTCATATTATAAGTGATTTTATAATAAATATTTAAGATATATATATTATAAAAGATATATATATTATAAAATATATATTATAATATATTTATTATAAAAGAATAATAAAATTTAAATATTATATTGCAGTAATAATGCATAGAATGAATTTTTATATAATAGAATGTTATATATAAATTATGATATTTATTATGAGAAATAAGACATATATAATTAATATAAATTCTATAATTAATTCTTTTAACATAAATTTGATTTTATTATTTATCAATACTTCATGAAATAAATTTCATATTATAAAATAAGTTCCTTTAGAAAATAATATTTAGAAAAAATAATAATTACAAGAATTAATTTAGAAATATTTACTTATTATATAGTTCAATTTAAAATTATTTATTATTAATATAGACAAAAATTATTTTATAAATGCAAATGTAATACAACTCGTTTATAATAAATAATTTAATGTCTTCCTTCTCCCGTTGCATTGTAAAATCTATGGATCATTGATTGAAATATATTTTCAAATATCGATTATTCAAATATTCTAAATTTGGATATAGATATATTTTTACAATATACGAATAACGCTTATCTTATATTTAATATTAAATAAATCCTGAAACTTTATTCTATATTTATATTTATAAAATAATCTTTTTTTTCGATATTAATAATAACAATATATCAATCTTGAATTAATATATTTATAAACTAATTTTTTTCTTTATATTCAATATATTGTGAAGAAATTCACAATATTGAATATTCGTAAATAATAAAAATCAATTTGTTCGAAAGGATTTATGTTTATTCGATAATTTTTATTTTCCCTGATGATTATTATAGTCTTGGAATTTTGAGCTATTTGAAACTATTATATATTTAATTAAAAATAGTTATTGTTATTTAACCATTAAAGTATTATATTGAATGATTTTAAATTTTTTTATGTTTTTGGATAACAAAGGAATAACAGAAATAAACGGAATCAAAAAAAGGGTAATGAAAAATATAGGGTAGTAATGAATTAATTGGCTTGTGGCAACGCGTGGCCGGATGCGCAGTAGATCGTTCCCGATTTCCGGTCGTGGTGATTCTTTCCCTTGGTGGTTCCGATCAAAAGCCACAAGAATGCTCGAAAGAAGGACAAAACGTTATAGTTGCTCATTGTCCTGGAAAATATTTATTGTATCCGACGTATGGTACGAATGACTTGAAAGCTAGATTCCTTGAAATCCTTTTGCTTCCGTTGCCCCGCCCTGCTATAAATTCTTCACGATACCGATCAAGTATTATTATTGATGCCACGTGCTGAAATTGCCATAAATGGAATCATTAGTACGAATCTCGTGGTAGCTAAGTTCACGAATGAATTCAAGACAATGAAACTTGTTAGCTGCAAAAATAAAAAAGTAATATTTATAAATCCATCCTCCGATCTTGATGATTTTTTAAAATGTTTTCATATTAAGATTATCATATCGATTATTGTGATAATAATATTGTAAAAATTTTATTTAGCAATTGTTGCTTATTAAAAAATTAATCTGAATCAAATCAATATAATCAGAAATTAAATAAATTTTTGTTTGATAATTAATTTATATTTTGTTTGATTAATTAATTTATATTATTTCTTAAATTTAAATTTATTTTAAATCAAAATTAAATACAAATAAATTTTTGTTTGATAATTAATTTATATTTTGTTTGATTAATTAATTTATATTATTTCTTAAATTTAAATTTATCTTAAATCAAAATTAAATACAAATTTATTTAATAATTAATTAATTTATAAAATAATTTGCATTGAGTTCAGATTAACTTTTAAATCTGGTGTCAATAAATTTGATTAACCTAACTTAAACTGTTTCGAAGAAAAGTTTTTGTTAATAAATTTTTAATGAATAACTGTAAAATAAAATCTTTATTATAACTACTTATTATAACTTTATTATATTATTCAAAATGATGACTTGGGAATGTATTTTAGCTGTAAAAATTTATTTTTCATAAATAATTATTATAAAAAATTCTAAGAAAAATAAGTGTTAAATAATTGATGAAAAAATAATTGATTGAAAAAATTTTATATTTTAAAAATATAAAACAATATTATATAAAATTTAATGATCGCATCATCGATTACGCGTTATCACTTTACATTTTTCAATCTGCAATACCGGAAGAAATAAAAAAAGAAAAAAGAAAATAGATTTCCAAATAACAACTGTCATTTCCGTTGAACGACAATCCGGCCAATTCAGCGTAAAATCGTAGTGTGGCTGTATTATTTTCGTGTCCGGTAAATTTACTAAGCATAGTCTCGATCCAGTCTGGTTATCAACGGCGCGATCTCTTATCAGATGTACCAGTATGAGGGTGGCTCGGTGGCGAGAAAGGAGGAGACAAGAAACGAGGCACATTCGATGGGTGCCATATGGCTGAGAAGGGCAGCTGTTGATCGGATCGTAGGCTCATCATCGTTGCTGGCCTTAGCCAGCTCATGCTTGCCGTTTCTACTTGATTTGCAGATGGTATAATTTGTACATTCTCACGTGGGAGGATGACGTAACAATTCATACTTCCTGATAGAAATTCCACCATAATGAATGAACTGTGTACGAATATATCTTTATATCAAGTTACGTAAGAATGTTTTTATATACTCGCATATGGTTTGTTATTAAATTAAAATGTATGATTTATACAGATGAGATGAAATTTCATTTCTCTTTCAGTGTATATTGTAATATGCAAAAACAGAATTATGGTATTGTAAAAAATTTCTGAAAAAATTAATGAAAATAATTATTATTTATTAGCTTTCAGTTAAAAAATTTGTTCATTAAATTCAAATCTTAATAGTTATTATTATAAAATTGTTTTTATTCATTATCATTAACTCTCTATACTAAATTTTTGGTAATTTCAAGTTACATGGATATATGTTTTATATTAACATAATTATTAATATAATTAATATTTTTTTTTCTTTTAAAATATGTTTCAAAATATTTAAAATATATAAAAAAAATCATAATTGAAAAAAAAAAGAATAAAGTATATATAAGATGTAAAAGAAGAAACAAAAATATATGATTTTATAATAAATTTTGTTAAAGATTATCATTTTATAACGAAAATTTTAAATAACTTGAATGAAAAATTTATAATAGAATATGTTATGATGAATGAATAACAAACAAATTTTGATTTTTATTTCGTTCTAATATTAAACTCGATTCCATCATTAATAATTATTAGTTTAATTTACATATATATATATATCAAAATAATAAGATAATTTCAACTATAAATGCAAACTTGAATTGAAAATTCTTCAATAGAAAAGAGAAACCGATAATGGGAACGAGTTTGCTCGTTCGATTTCTCATGGTTTTACGAAGCAAGATAAAAGCATTTGAAAAGCATACGAAAATATTAACAGTTGCGCGAGTCGATAAAAGAGATAACGAACGATCGCGTGCATGAAAGGACAAGCATGATAAAATGTAACGGATGCCCTGTTTGCCCAGATAATCCTTTGATCCCTTTTATGTTAGCAAACAAATCCATTCTCAGTGCGGTAGCTGAGCTTCGCAAACAGGTGATTCGAAATCCGTGCCCTTCTGGAGCCTCCATTCAATCACAATTGCGTTATGTTGCAAATTTATTCCCGGTTGGCTTCATTGACTGACCTTCTATTGACGAATTTTCAAGTGATTAAATTGATATTCAATAGATATATCTCTTCTGCGCGAAAACTGATAATAACTGATATATTTTTTAAGCGCTACTTATGGTGTGATGTGATGATAGTAGATTTTATTGACTTACAGATTAATCCAAATCTTATGAGATTATGATTTAAGTATTTTAAAAAAATAAATGACAATAAATTTTATTTGTTTAACATTTAGTTTTAACTTTGAATTATATATTATTTATTCGATTATTGGATATTTGAATCTTTGTACTTTTTAATATTTTTTGTTACTTAAAATTCTTTTAGAAATTTTAAACAGATAATTTTAAAATTTCTTAGATGTTCTAATATTATGGACTGATGATACCATATTAATTTTAATTTTTATAAAAAGTTAAGATATTTTCAATAAATTAAATAAAATTATCTATCACAAAATAAATTAATTATCTATTATTAAAATATCAACGAATTTTTATATTTATCAAAATAATTATATTAAAAATAATTAATAACAATAATCATGAAATAGATGAAAAAAAAATTAACATTGCAAATCAATATATCTTTTTCACCAAACAAATAGTTATCGACGATATATTTTTATAAAAATATACAAATTATAAAATATTATCATAAATATTATCTAATTATAACGAACAATATGTTATCAAAAATGATAAACTAAAAAAACGAAATAATCTAGGATCTATCTGATAGCACCGTGACCGCATGCATGCACTATAATTAAAAGAAAATCATCTTGAGTTGTGTATGTAAATGGACAATACCATCGATATAGATGAGCTGAGCCATGTAACGCGGAAAAGCATGCAACGATTATACAGAGTTGCGTGTTAGATGCTCGTCTACGTTCTATCCTGACACACCTAACTATCCTGGCATCATTTAACCATTTGTTCAACCCCTCAGTCACCCCCGACCATGGTCAGTCAGTTAGTCAGTTAGTCAGATCCTTGCACGCGATGTACGCATTTGATTTTTCGTTTGAACGATCTGATCCGCCTATTTATTTATTCGTCTGTATCTTCTTTTTTCTTTTATTTTCTTTTATTTCTTTTTTCTTTAAAAAAAACTATTTCTTCATTAAATTATAATTTTCCATTCGTGTATTTCATATATATATTAATATAGATGTTATAGAAAATATTTATTTTCGATTTTTAGATTTTAAGATTTTTTTTGTAATAAATCGATAACTATTTTTCAAATTGTAATGTATGTAATAATATTATTAAATTAAAATTTAAAATTAATATCATACATTAATATCATTAGAATGCACTATGTTATGCTATTACAGAATTAGTAATGTGTTTTAATATGTGTCTTTTTTTAGTTCAGTTGAGATCAATAAATCAAGATCAATTATTTTTCGTTTGTTTAATTACAGTAATTAATAAATTGACATATTAATATGATTCTAAATAAAAGGATTGAAAGGCACAAACTAGATTAATTGCCAATTAGTTAATACAATAAATAAATTATAAGATATTGAATTACTAATAATTTTATGTAAATTTTCTTAAATTATAAATAATAATGGAAATATAATATATATTTTAGATTAATAACATATCAAAATAGATGTAATAAATAAAGGGTATCCCAAAATTAACGCAAGATTTGAATTAAATATAAAAGAGAGTTTTTAGATATTCTTTAGATATTTATTTTTTATGTGAATCATAAAGTATATAGGATAGGGTTATTTATGGAATAACACATCGGGCAAATGACCTCCACAGCTTTGCTGGCACATACGCACCCTTTCGTTGATATTTTTCATGACCTTTCTGCATAATTGTGGTTGAATTTCATTGATGCAGCGTTTAATTTCCTCTTGTAATGCACGTAATGGTTGTGGGATTGTTGACATAGACGTTTGATTTCAAATAATCCTATAAGAAGAAATCTAATGGTATTAAATCATAT
Source organism: Apis mellifera (assembly GCF_003254395.2). Lineage (NCBI taxonomy): Eukaryota > Metazoa > Arthropoda > Insecta > Hymenoptera > Apidae > Apis > Apis mellifera. Next base: position 5,790,326 of record NC_037644.1, on the reverse strand, counting down.
GATCTAGGGGGCGAATTCTGATCACCGAAATGAGTGAGTACACGACCAAGAAATGTCTCATGCAGTAATTGAATTGTTTCATTGGCTATATGGCATGCGGCATTGTCTTGTTGAAACCATATATTGGCCACATCAATATCATTAAATTTCGACAGAAAGAACTGTGTTATTATATCGCGATATCGAGCACTATTAACAGTTGCTGCTTGACCAGTCTCATTCTCAAAAAAGTATGGTCCGATGATGCTTCCTGCCCAAAATCCGCACCAAAAAGTGTCACGTTGTGGATACATTTATTTTTCGTTAATCACACATGGGTTCTCCGAACTCCAAACATGGCAATTTTGACGATTAACAAAGCCATCGAGGTGAAAATGTGCTTCATTGCTTAGGATTATTTTGCTCGAAAAACCAGCATCCACTTTTTGATGATTAATAATCCATTCCACGTTGTTGTATCGTATAACGCTCCATTTTTACTAACACTAAACTCTCAGCTGTCAAACTGTTCTTTTTTCAGGGTTGCCAACAAATTAATGCAAAAATAGCGGCAAATTTATATCTTGCGTTAATTTTGGGACACTCTTTACATATGTTAAATATCGTTGTAATATTTAATTTCATAATTTTATTAGAATTGATTCGAAAGTAAAATTACAAATAACTTAAAATTTTTTATATTTATATATTTTCAATTTTATTGCAAATTATAGATATATGTATAATAAAATTATAATTATAATATACATATCCATTCTAATTATACAGACAATTTTAATATATTTGTGATCGATTCTAAAAATTAAAAGAAATACAAAAATTCATATAAAAAAATGATATAAAATTGATATAAAAAAAAATGATATAAAAAATATTGATTGAAGTTTATTTATTAATTTTTTGTAGATGACTAATAAAGTTACAATTAAGTGAAATTAAATAAGTTGAATCATATAATATTCATTATAATATTCAGTTACTAGTAATCAAACTTTCACAAAACGTATTCTTCTTTAATTCTAATATTTATATCTTTAATTTATAAATTAAAATATAGGTATAAGTATAAGTATAGAAAATATCATTGATTTGCCAAGAAAAGAGAGAGTACACTCATCTGCAAACAGTTAAGCAATTTAAGTTTGTGTTGAATGAAGCAAAACGGAGAAGTAAAATAACGGAGAAAGAGAGAGAGAGAATGACAGAGTGACAGAAATAATACGATTTATAGAAATGTAGCAATGAAAATTAGAAAAAGAAACATATCTAAACTTAGTAGATTTTCAAAAAATTTTTCAATTTTAATTTATATTTTTTTTTTATTTTCTTTATTTCCAAATTAATTTACGTCATCTTATTATCAAAATGAATAAATTTATATTAATCAATGATATAATTTTTAAAATCATTAATTAATTTTAAATCGAAACAATTTTTTAATTTACGAGATCGAACAAAGTTCTTCAAAAATAAGATGCTAAAAAGAAAATGAAAAAATAAGAGGAACAAATGTCAAGATTCTTTTAAGGTTTTTGTCTACGAGTGAAGATTGCGCCTCTGAGCGTGAAAGGGAAGCCAGTTTTACTGGTTCACTTTGCAGATGCGGCTGCAGATGCAGCTGGTAGGATGACTGCATCTATATAGATAAAGCAGTTATGTCTATATGTCGTGTTTCGAGACGCAGGACCGTGGCTTTCTCTATCCAGCCGACAAAAGGGCAGCCACGGATAAATATGTAACTATAAAAAAGGATAAATACTCACGGTCAAGAGTCAATATTGTGAAAGAGTCCCTGTCAGACATCGTTGTGTCTGAGGTGGATCCTGTATTTAGGAAGCACCGCGCGCATTTTTATCCGCTTTCTAGGAAAGTATTTTTTGACTTCGTCGTCAGTTTTCTTGAAAATCTTTTCTTTTTACTTATTTTTCTTTAAACGATAGCTTCATTTCTTTTCATTTCTAGATTTAATTTTAGTTTTTATTGAAAAAATATTTCATCGAAATAATATGTAAAAATAAACTTCATTATTATTATCATTATATTATTATTGTAATTAAAAACAGTATGAGTTACTTTTACAAAACATGAATATTATTTTTAACTATGAAAAGCTATTGTTATATGAGCAAAAGTAAAATAAAAAAAAAATATTAATATTAAATTAATATATTAAATGTTAAGTAATAAATTAAATATACATATATATATATTAAATAATTCAAAAAATATTTCTATTATAAATATTTAATAAATAATATAATATACTGTTATAATATTATAATAAATAATAATGAGATTTAAATTAGTTCAAATAGATATTGTATTTAACTATATAAATAATAAATTCAAATTATTTTCAATTATCTTATTGTTCTAATTCTTAAAAAATTCTTAAAAAATTTCAGAATATTGATTTTCTTGGAAAACTTAGAATTCTTAATCATCTAGGAAATATTCAAAGTTTTGATCGATTGGAAAATCTTAAGAGCTATTCTATCTTAGTCGTATTATCTACTAAATACTTACTGTTTTGCCTTTAAGCCAGAGTTAGAGATAACATTGACTAATTCTTGAAAATAACTAAGAATGAGAAGTAGATAAAATACCAAATGCAAATAAGACAGAATAACTTTCTGAAGTTTCGAATCTAATAAGATTTTCAGAACTTTCAAGATTTTCAAGATGATCAAGATTTTCAAAACTTTTTAGGACTTTCAAGAATTTTAAACTTTCGAATCATGTTCGAAGTTTTTGTATTTTATATAGAGATTCGAAATATGAAATTTTTAATTCTTCGTTAGAAATTTAAATTTATTAAATATTTTTATGCAAAGTATGTTTCTTTTTCCTAATTTTTAAATTAATCTTTTTAAATGTAAATAAAAATAATGATTTTATATATTTTATTGATATTTGTGAATTAAATTGAAAAATATTATATAAATATTATAAAAATAAATTGAAACGATTATAAAAATAAATAGAGATCGAAAAATAACGTAAAAAATATTATTGCCTTTTTTGCTTAACAAATACCAAATGAAAAATAAATACAATGCATATGAAAATAATAATATTATGTTTATATATATATATATATATATATAAAACATAATTTATATAAAAATCTTATAATTTTTAATTTCTAAATTATTTATAAAATAATTATAATATAATATATATAAATAATATAAATAATATTTATTTATATTCATATTTTTTTATAATTTAGTTTAATATATATTTTACTTTTTTAAAAATTAAAATTAAAATTAGTTTATTAGTTAATTGAAAATATATGGATATATTCTTTCCAGTTCCGAATTTTTATTAATAACTTTATATTTTTTAATTGCTATATTATTATTAATTCTTATTTTATATTAATTGTATTACTTATTATTTATTATTATTAATGTAAAACGAAGTTTTGTTTTAACAATATCAGATAAGTATATAAAATTTTTATATCTAATATTTATATATCTAATATTTTCTGAATTATCATATTTAATTCAAATCAAAATGTTAATTTAAATTTTCTACGTCCTATACCCACGTCCTATACGCATGTCATATAACGAATATGTTCAAATAGTAGATCGGAAAGCATACGTAGTGATAAAATCTGTACAACAAACATAGCAAAGAGATAATGAAATAAGCTCAATCGACGCAAAAGTTTTCCCGTTAAAAGCTTTCGAATCGCTGGTAAATTTGTCACTGACTGATCATGGTGGGCAAAGAGAGAAGGAGCGGTATAATCGCCGGTTCACATTAGGGATCCATTACGTGCGAGGTTACGCGCCCAAACACGTATTAACCCCCATGGAGTTTTACATCACGGAGAAAGCCCTTCTTTACATGCACTAGATTAAGCTTGTCAACCTAGAAACCTGCTGTGCTTTGAGCTTCTCCCCCGCTTTCTCGATTCATTATTTGCGATATTAGATCTTTGTTTAAAATTCATTAATTGAATAAATCTCGTATAAAAAATGAATAAGCATTATCTATAAATATATGTAAATTAGATATTAATTAACATCAATAAATTAAATATTATCATAGATATCCATAGATATTAAAAAATATTAATATTTTTAGAAAAATTTCAATAATTTTAAATTAATGAAAAAATTTATTGAAATCTTTAGAGACATTAGTACGTATGCGTATATTTAGTTTTTTTAATTAATATTATTATAAATGAAAAGAAAATTAAAATAAGAATTATTGAAAAACTTTTCACAGAATCTTTTAATAATAAAAATGAAAAATAAAAAAAAGATTAATAATATTTTATTTTGTTTGACAATCTTTGAAAATATTATAACGATACCTTTGATCTTTTATAATATCCCCGAAAAGATTAACTTTATTTATTTTCATGATAAAAAAATCAATGAATTATAGATTATAAATATTTAAATGAACATAAATTATTTCTATAATTCGATAATTTTATATATAATAATTAATATTATAAAAAAAATAGATTTATAATTATTTTTTGGTATTACACTTGCTATAATTTAAGTTCAATTTTTTATCGTAATTGTTAACATAATGTGATCATTAATAATTACCTTTGCAAGCTTTCTGGTCATTAAAAGATGCATTATCTTTTTTAATATGTAACTTTTTATATAGAATGATTTAATTTAATCCTTTACTTCGAATTTTATGCTGATAATTTAATTTTTTATCTTGTTCAGAATATTACATTTCCTTCTATATTATTACGATATATATATGAATTTATTTCATTAATTAATCACTTTCTTATAACACTTCTTAATTACAATGTTTCAACATGAATGCGTCAAATATTGGGTTGGCAACTAAGTAATTGCAGATTTTTTTTAGAAAAAAAAATCTTTTAGAAAGACAATTTTTTCATGAAACTAAATAACTTTATTCTGTAATGTGTTGCCCATTTTGATCAATGACCTTTTGCCATCTTTCAGGCAGCATCATAATCCCACGTTTATAAAACTTCTGGTTTTTATTAGCAAAAAACTGAATCAGGTACGATTTGATATCATCATCATTATTAAAATTTTTACCATTCAAGAAGTTTTGTAAAGATCGAAACAAAAAGTAATCAGATGGTGCAAGTTCAAGACTATATGGTAGATGTGGCAAAACATCCCAACCAAGCTCCAATAATTTTTGCCGAGTGACCAAAGATGTGTGTGGCCTTGCATTGTCATGATGGAATACAACACCTTTTCGATTTGTCAATTCGGGCCGCTTTTCTTCAACTGCATTGTTTAATTTCGTTAGTTGTTCAATGTAGACAACAGAATTGATCGTTCGGTTGGGTGGTAAGAGTTCAAAATAGACAATTCCTTTGTAATCCCACCAAACTGATAACAAAACCTTCTTTCGATAAATATCAGCTTTTGATGTTGTTTGAGCTGGTTCACGTGGCCTGCTCCACGATCTTTTCCGCTTGATATTGTTGTAAACAACCCATTTTTCATCGCCAGTCGTTTTAAAAATGGATCATTTTCATTACGTTTCTTTAGCAAATCGCAATTAATGCGTTGCGTTAAATGCTTTTCTTTCAGTTCGTGAGGAACCCATATATCGAGTTTTTGAACATAGCCAAGTTGTTTTAAGTGGTTTTCAATGCATGTATGTGATACATGAAGCTTCTCTGCAATCTCAGGAGTTGTACTGTGACGATCCGAATCGATTATTGCTTTGATTAGGTTGTCATTAACTTCAACTGAACGACCAGAGCGTTTTTCGTCTTTGAGTGAAAAATCACCAGAACGAAATTTGTCAAACCAATTTTGACACTGCCGTTCTTTTAAGGCTTCATCGCCATAAACAGCACATAACTTTTTGTGAGCTTGCGATGCGTTTTTCCCTTTGCGAAAATAAAAAAGCAAAATATGACGATAATCCTTTTGATTTTCCATTTTTCAACGAACGCCAAACGAAAACTACACAACCGATCAAAAAACTTTTTTTACTGATTGACAGCTGAATTGCCAACTATCAAATAACAAAATGTATTTTACATTTGGACTACGCCAACAAACCTAAAAATTTAATTGAAGCCATCTATGAGTGAAATACGCAATTACTTAATTGCCAACCAATATATTAATTTTTGAACTGAAAATAAAATCAATAAGAATGAAACCTTGCCTTTTGCCAAGATTAAAATTACTCTTAAATTATGTTCAATTATTAATTGAATTATGTTCAATTATTTTATTAATTGTTAAATAATTTTTTTATTTGTCAAGATTTATGATTTGTATTTTTAGAAAACTATAGGTATTTTACTATTAATTATTCATGTTGAAACATCAGTTTTAATTAGATAATGATTATTTTAAAATAATTGATATCAGTCATAGTGATTAATAAATAATTTTATTGAATTTAATGGTTTTTTAATCACAATATGGAATAAATGAAAAATTATTAGTATCACAGAAGATATCTATCTGGGAAAAATCAGAAATGTTTTTAACCCTTTTTTAAATTGTAAAACAACATTTGGCTAATAGAGTAAATCTCTGTCTCATTGCCTTGAGATACGAATGTTTAAAATTTTATCTTTGCAAATTATAAAATTGTACTCTTATATTTCAAAATAAAAATTTTTTTATAATTCTTAATAACTTATTATCGACTTTAATATTTCAACTTTATTTCATTATTCTCACAATAACATTGAGATTTTGATCTTTGTAGACAAATTCAAGAGGTGTGATCTCGCACACAATTGAAAATAAAAATCAGTTAGATTCATAGAACGATCTATCTATTCGAAGTATTATTTCCGCAGAATGCAGGTGTTGCCTTCAGTAGACAGGACTGGAGATCCTCGAGTAGAGTGGCATCCTACCCTAGATCAAAGATTTGAGCCGCTGTTCTATTCATCTGCCTAGCTAACAACCTCAACGAGTATGCTGTTATAGTATACTGAGTGACATTCTACACCTCCTACACCTCACTTATCATTATAACTTCTGTTCACTCGTTACTATTTCGAATTCATGCTAAAAAAAAAATGTATTTTAATATTATCAAAAATTATTTTTTAAAATTAAAAAGAAAAATAATTTAATTTTTTTTCTTGTATAATTACTATTTATCTAATTATATCATTTATATTTTTCAATTAAACATTTAATTATTTTGTTATTATATAAATATTACAGATATTATATTATAAATAAATATTATTATTATAACATTGATAGCATATTTTTTTCTTTTAGAAATAGTTGAATTAAAAAAAATGACTTAAAGAAGATATTTATTTTCGTTATATACTCTTATTTAAGTGAAATGACGAAAAATGATACCTTCGCACGAAGCACTACTTTTACTGTTCTTTACTTGGATTATTTTCAATAGTATTTTGTGAAATATTTTAATATTGATGAAATTTTTCAATATTTTTCTTTTATATAGATATTTCATTTTTTGATGAAAGAAGTTAGTTTTGTATTTTATGAATATCTACGTAATGTGGAATTATGCATCGCATTTTTATATCTATAAATAATATATAATTCTTTATAACTAGAAATTTTTTGTTTTTAAATTTAAATTTATACAAAATAATTTTACAAGACTAAAAATACAAGACTATTTTAATATTTAATTTAAAGTCATGATAATGAAATTTTTATTGGTATCTATTCTATTGGTAGATTCTAATAATGTCGTTATATTTTTTATTAATATCTAATTTAATATTTATTTGTTATTAAAATTATATTCTTTAGTATAATAATTAACAATAAAATAAAATTTATAACAGACAATAATATCTCAAATTTAAAAAGAAAAAATTTTTTATTGTGATTATGTAAAATTTATTTAAAATTTTTAGTGATATCCAAGTTCTTTTTTGTCTTCTCATTTTTTATTAATATATAATATAATAAACTTTAATATAATTTAGAAATTGTGGGGATATTAATACTACTTATAAGTTAATAAAGATATGAAGAAAAATTTATACATATACATATCTACTTAAAGAATACAATTTATTTATTAATGTTTCTTCTATATATTTAGAAATAGATTTTTTTTAAAAATCTTATTGATATAATTGTTATAAAACACATGAAAATTCGAATTGAAAATTCACTTCAAATATTAAAATATTTTAAAATTTTAACTGATATAAATATAATTTTGTTAATAAAGCTAACAATAAGTGGAATATAAATTATTACGAATATAAATTTCGATTGAAATTTCGTTGTTAATTTCAAATACACTCTTAAATTATATTTTGCGATGAAGTTTATTAGTTTTAAATACTAATAAAATTTTTAAATTATATTTTACGATAACGAAACAATATGAATGTATTATCACACATAAAAGGATTAGATGTGTATTTTTTTTTACGATTTTAACGGATTATTCAATTTATTGTAATAACTAAAAAGAATAAAAAATAATAAAAATATCAATTTTATTTCGAATTATGTTTTAGGTGTAATATTATTAAAAATAAATAAATTTCAAATTTTATTATAGATGGAATATTTTTTTCGTTTTAATAATTTTTAGTACATATATATGTACATATAAGTACAAATAAAATATTTTATTTATAATTAATAGTTTAATGTTTTTAATACCCTATCTAATAATTGAAGTATAAAAAAATAGTGTAAAAATATAAAAAAATTATATTATTACATATATAAAATTATTAAAAGTGAAATTATATCTATTTATTATTTTAATAAAATTTCAAAATTAATTACTTTTAAAATTAAAGAATAATATTGTTTCTTTTTGAAATTATATTTTCATTTTTCTAAAAAATACAAAATTACAAATATGTAAAGTATTCATAATCTTAAAATATTTTTAAAAAATTATAGTCTGAAAATTATCAAGAAAAATTAGAAGCCTTTTATTATTTAAATAATATTTAACAAACGAATATTCATAACTTATAAATTTTTCTTTCAATTTTTCAATATCTTTTTTAAAATAAATATCATTCTCGTAAAAATTACTCTTAATATTAAACTCACTGCATTAAAACCAAATTTGCATTTTTATTATATCAATCATGATATGAAAAAGCCAATGTAAAAATCAACAGTAGTAGAACAATGTACATGATGGTCATAGGATGATGGAGTTGCAGAATCATAACGCTTTCATCGGAATTCTCTTTCTGCGATCGCCATTTGAGCCATGAATTTATTATTCTCAGGCATGAGTCGCAGGTTTAAGCGGCCCTGGAAACGACCGATCGATAAACTTCGTCCGCGCAAGTCTGTCGCTTTTACGGTAAATACCAATCCACCTCCGCGTGGAATATCGAAGTACGCACGCGTGTACACGCATATACCTCGATACACACCTGCGGCATTTTCGGTGACTTCGGGGGAGGCCCATCCCCTGTGGCCACAGGATTCGATCCGACCAAAGTCCTTCGACCGATCATCTTTCCCTACGACCGCCTTCTTCTGTCAATCCTTCATTTTACACGCGTATCAAAAAGGAGAAAGTTCTATTTTCCACAACATATGGTTCGAAATAATGTGAATTACTTAGAAATTAAATTTTTAAAACAATAATAACGATAATAAATATTACGATTGAAAGAAACTTTAATGAACAATAAAGTTTTATGCATTATATGCATAAATAGATAGAATAGGATAATAGTTATTTATGAATCGTTTTGAATTTTAGATAATGAAAAGACTTGGAATAATATTTTCAGGATATCATAATTTCTATTGTTAAATTCTGAAAACTCAAATTTTTCCTTTGGCATTAAAAAATATCTGCAAAAATATCATGGCAATTTTACTAAATATTTGCTTAATTATTTTTTAATGAAAAAGAGAAAAATGAAAGGAATTTTGTTTCAATTTCAGATTTAATCTTTTAACATTATTTTAGTTTCTATTGATGATTTCTTATTTTAATTAGACTGACGTCATAGAATCTATATGTTCAATAATTTTCAATTTTTAACGATGTATAAATATAATGTAAAACATACAAAGAAGCAACTAATTTTGAAAATATGAAATCATCGCACATTGTAATTGCAATCAAAGATCATTTATTCGCGTCGGGCGAAAGAAACGCGAGCTGAAGTATGGAAGAGGAATCGATTGGGAAGAAGGAGCGAATAGGTGAGGCTGGTGGAAGAATTTATACAAGATATTAATATATCTATTCGTGGGTAATCTTTAGAATATCGATTCTAAAGGCCAAAACAAACACAAACGTTATTATTCAAAAATGTTATTAAATTATGGGCAATTTAAATTTACACTGTACGAAGTGAGACAAAATCGATACAAAATAATCGTCTCATTCTATTTTACTTCTTTAAACACAATCTCCAATTGTCTATAATTTAAATAACTATAAATTTAATTGATATTATTGTACACCAACTTTTGTGTCCGTTTTGTCATCTTGAATCGAATCTCCGAAGGTGTTCCACGAATATATTAACACCCTGTATAAAATGGCTGGAGACATGGGTATAACAAGATGTTAAGTAGTCGGTTGTAGCGTTTTTAGGAGGTTCGTCGGCGGGCGAGCTGTAAAAAAATTGGGACACGCGGTCGTCGTCGACGAGAAGACGAAAGAAGAGGAAGGTGGGCGCGGGTCCATAGGAAGGGAGCCAGGAGGCACGGACCAGTTGATGGGGAGAAGCTTTTAGCCCGGCTAGATGGTGCCGAGATAACGGCACGGCGAAGTGCAGAGTGCGCCGTTGCTCCGCCACTCCCTCGACACTTGTGTGTGTACCACGTTAAATCGGTGTGCCTCTACACGTGAACATACATACACGCACGCGTCAACTATATTGCTCCACTTTGAGCATGGTTCGGCATCGCGTCTGTTATAATTTTGACAATAACGCGCGCCAGCGAGGTCTCGGCTGCGTTAAGCTTCGAATGTGACCGATCTTCGCAGCTAAATCGGCCCTTAAACGATTCGTGACGCTCGATCAGGTTGATTGGAAGGCTGTATTGGTTGTAAAGTGTTCGGTTTAATCATTGATTGTTCATCGAATGATGCTGATAAAATTCCAATGAATTATAAGTTGATATTTTAAGATGAGAGATAGTTGAAAACAGTTTTTTAACATGTTAAAATAATAGATGTGCTTATTTTAATCGATTTTTTCTTCTCTTTATTTTATTATTTTATTATATATATATATATATATATATATATATATATATATATATATATATCAAGTTGTACATCATTGTCTCGATTCAATAATTTTTTACAATAATTTCTCAATTTTTACAATAAATATAATTATAAATAATTTAGGTATTCTGAAAATAATAGAAACAATTCAAGAAACGTAAGAAATGCAATTATTGACAAATCAGACATAAGTTTTTTTATTATTCAAACATCGAATACTGATAGATCAGAAATGAACTTTGTTATTTTATTATTATTGAAAGATTTTAAAAAATAAATAATAAGAAATTTAATATCAGATTCGCCAGATTCAGATCAGATATTCGCCATTATTCGATTTTGATTATAATGGTTTATATTATTATTTGATCGTTAATATTAGATAATACCTACTTATATGTTGATAACATCTATAAATTTTATAAAATAATAGAAGCATTTTAATAATTATAAAATACTTAATATATATATATAAATAACTTGTAACTTTATTAAAAAATTAAAAATGTTGAAGGAAATATATTTTAATATTTTTTAATTTTATAATATACTTTAATATTTTAATTTTTTTTAAATTAATTTTTCCTTATTTTTAATATAATTTTTTTATTATACATCTATTCGAATGAATTTTTAATTTTTACATAGATATGTATTGGAGAATGCAATTAATACATAAAATTTATAACTGAAATATCACTACGATAATTTACCAATCTTTTTAAGTTTTTTATTATTAAGTAATAAGCTTTAAGCACTTTCTATTTTAATCCATTCGTTCGTAATTGTTCTATATTAATTATCTACGTTCTTGAAATAGATCAACTAGATAGGAAAATAATTATAATATTGAATTTACAAATAATATGATCTATTATTTACTGCATTAATGATGAAAATTTTTTAAAAAATTGCAATTCATAAATTCTAATGAATTTTTATTGATTTATTATATATATATGAATTTTTCATATGAATATATTTTAATTATTATATAAAAACATTTATATTTTTACTCTTATTATTATATCATTACAAAAGTATCGTATCTATATCTAAAAATATTAATTAAAAAAAATTCAGTAATTTTTTATTAAATTTCTATTTTAAAAGAAATTAAAAGAAATTAAATTGTTATTTTAAATACCAAATTTTACAAAAGCTATATTTAATATTAAATTCCTAGAGCTATATTTAACATTAAATTCCTTTCATACAACTCCTCTCTAGTTGTTAAAATTTAATTGTGATTTTATCTAAAATTGCACTTAACTATTGCATTAAGGAACTATTAAGTGTTTATTGAAGACTAAATTCGATTAAATATAATAAATATCATTTAAATGAATAAAAATAGAATAGAAATAATTTAATTTATGATAATTACTTCAATTTGTTTAATACATTTATTCTAATTATATATTACCATTTTTATTTATTGTTCACATTTATATATAAAATATTTAGATAAGATTTTCATTAGTAAATAAATTGAATTGCATTAAGTTGCTATTATTTTATTCATTCAACTTTAGTAAATAATCAAGAAACAAAACAAAGTTTCTATTATAAAATTAACTTTATTAAAATAATATCTTTTTTTTTCTATGAAAATAATTTTAAAATTTCTTTTATATTACAAATATCATATTATATTAATATATTTTAAATATGCATCCTTTCAAAAAATTCACAACAAAAATTCTTAATTCTTCTCATTAAATTATATCGTACATTATTCTAGCCAATCATCTAAAAAAATGTCAATATTCTTCAATGATTTCCTTCGTGATAAGAGAATCTTTGTTACATTTTCACGAATCCTCAAAATCTCTATCTAATTAGCCACATTTTACGACAGCCAACGGTATATTTTCAGATTTACAACAAGATCCCAAACAATCCCGAGAAAAATTGTACGATTGACTGTAAGTCTTCTTTACCTTGTCTCTGATGGCAATTGTCCGAGCAATGAGAATTGCGACAGGTCGGAATAAGCCCAGGGCAATAAGTACTGATGCCTGCTACCACTATGGGTAAACGTTTAAGTGCGCGTCGTTGCGTCTGGCGCCACGCTTTATGACGCGTATCCTGTTCTCATGTTCGAGGTTCAGGTAGTCACCGATTTTTCCGACACTGCACCCGGGAAGGACGTTAAACTATGCCGAATGTCAATCGTAAATAAGGTCACAAATCCTCTTGGCTATGTTGCTTTTTGCCGTGGTCACGTGGAAAGTGACTGAAGGAAAGCTTTTTTCGAAGTGATAATAACTCCAAAGGCATGGTTAGCTCTTCTTTACTGAGAACAATAAACGATAGGCATAATTCTTAGGATTAAAATTTTTATAAAAACACTTAAAACTTTTAAGTTTCAATTTCAAAATTATTAGATTTATATAAAGATAATATAAAAAAAATATTAGAGGAAATAATAGGAAATAAATAGTAATAATTTTTAAATTTAATTTTTTAATAATGATAATCTTTAATTTTCAAATAATTTTCAAATCATTATCTTGCATTTTTTTAAATAAAATTTTAAATAAAATTAACTTATTTTTTCTCTTTCCTGAAATTGTTAAACATATCTGTTAATTTATTACACGAAAAATAATAATATAAAATTTAATATCTTTATTTAAAAAATTTAATAATTACATTTAATATTTTATCATATTTGTGAATAATTAAATAAAAAGAAATTATTATTATTTTATTATTATTTTATTATTATGTCTTATTATTTTCATTGATATGTCATTATTTATATAATTAAAATAATAATCTTTTAATAATAAAAATATATTATTTCTTTCCTAAATTAAAACTTTTTAATTAATAAAAATAAATAAATAAATAAATAAGAATAGTTATGACATTAATCATTAAAATCTTAAGAATTTAACAAATAGATATATTTTTTAAAAATCTATAATTAGTTTTTCAATATTAATAAATAAATTTAAGAAATAGTATCACAAAATTTTTAAGTTTTTAATATCTTAATAAAATTAAATATTTTTTAAGAATTTTAGATAAAAGAGTTAGATAAATTAAAATAAGACATTAAAAAATTTTTGTTTAATAATTAACATCTATTGAAATCATTTCAAAATAATATTAATATTGCGAATATTTCGGTATTATAAACAAATATTTGCAATTCTCTCATATGGAAGGAGCCTCAAATGATCAAATGAATGATTAAATAAGCCAAATGAACACCGATAGCTGTGAATATAGAGAAAATACTACATTTCGATAATTATTAAATTTACCCAACGATTAATGTTATTTGTCGCGACATTATTAACACCACAAATCTCGATGTTTGAACGAAATATCGAAAGTCCATCATTCAATGTTCGCAATCATAATACTGTTGTGACGAAGATTCATGCAATAATTACTCAAGCACGATACATTTCAAGATCAAAATATTGCGGATATACTTCAGGCTATTTTGGAATTTACAGCATTACCTGACCTTCTAGCTCTTCTACGGTTACCCTCATTAGTACGGATTTATCGATAATTTTTTCACGGCACAGACCTCTTCCATTCTTTCTTTCTTCGTGTGCGGCTAATCCTCGAGGATTGAGATCGTTTCCGGCACCCAGGAATCCGGAAGTTACTATACCTTTCACTTGAAATTGCATAAAAATATTATCCGATTTTTCAAAAAAATGATATATTACAATATATAAAATATTGTAAATAAATATTAAATTTATACTTTCTCTTTCTCTATTAATTAAATAAAACAAATAGCTTTATATATTATCTATCTATTGTTATTAAAATATTGAGATTATATTATTTGATAAGAAGAAATATTTTTTTAATTTCAGATTTTTCAATGGTTATAATTCTTAATTTATTTATAATTAATTAATATTTGATCATTGATTAATGATCAATGATAATATGAGAAATGTATGTAGTATAATATGAAAATAATTTTTTCATAAATAATGAGTCATAATAATAAATAATAATAGTTAAATTATTATACTTATATTAAATTATAATTATTATTATAATTATAATTATAAATTATTCTAATAATTGTTATTAATTAATAATAGTAGTTACATTATTTTTTTTAATATGAACTAATTCTTTTTTGTAATTTAAAATTTTATTCTAATTATAATATATAATTACATTTTCATATATATTAAATTATGCATGTTAAAGTATTTCTACATTTACAAGTGCAGTGAGTAAAATGATAGGTATGCATTTTTGATGTGATTGAATTGATATTCACGTAACGTAGAATGTATAAATTGCCAGAAAAGAGAATTATAAGTTCATTCGTCAAATAGAATATTTCTTCTTCCAATCCATTTGATTTGACACGCGCATTTCCTATGTCACATTTTAAAAATTATTATTTCAATGTAATACAATTGGAATTTTATTAGTAAGTAAATATATTATCCATCTATAAATTTTCTCTTCAATCCATTCAATTAATTACTTAATAATTTAATAATGTAAGAAGAAAATGAAAATGATAAATTATAATATGAAGTAGAACATGAAACAGAGTTAAAAATCGATAAATATATATATTTTTTATAATTAAATATATATATTTTATATAAATTTACGATTAGAATAAATTTTAAAAAGTAATAAAATAAATTAATGTATTTGTAATAAAATAATAAAATAAAATAATATATATAGATATTTCTTTTTTAGAGATAATTTATTCAATTAAGAACATTAAAATTTATTTTTTATTACAAACAATTGAATAAGAGAAATAAAATCATTTAAAATCGATAGAAAGAAATGTCTTTAATACAGATTAAATTTTTAACGAGAAACTCGAACTTTTAAATGATAAAATTTCAAAATAATTTTAAAAATACATAGAATAATTACACAATTAAAACAAATTATATTTTAAATTTAATAAGAAACAGAAAAAATTATGAAAAAAATGAAAAAAACATTGAATAGATTATAAATGCAATGATTTCTATTTTTCTAATTCTATGACTACTTTTTTTTACAAATATAATAACGAATTTGAAAAATATAAGTGCGTTTTTTTTAAATAAAATTACTAAAATTATATTTTTTTTTTTTACTCAATTAAAATATTCTGCGTTAAAAAATATTAGATTTTAACTTTAAAAACTTATATATTTTATAAGATATTTTTTATTTCTGATAAGATAAGAATTTACTTATTTAATTTAAAAATATTCAAATTTCATCTTTATATAAATTTTTTATTCACTATTTCACATAATATATATTTTGCATAATAAAATTAATATGATTATTGTTTATATTTGAATAATTTTTATATTGTAGAATAATTGTTTTCTTCTTCAGAAATTTTTTTCAGAAAAAATAGTCCGGAATATGTTTTGATTAATATTTTGCTATATAATATTAAAATAAATTCATTACAGTTAATTGATTATAATTGATGCATTATATGTTGTTATATGCATTTAATAATAATGTTTTAAATTTATTGTATAATAAATATAATATTGTATAATAAATTGTATTTAAAAAATATGAATAAAATGAAATTGTAAAGTTTAAAAAGTATAAATATAAAAATATCAATTTCACTATATAGAATGTAATTTCAAAAGAAATACGGACGAAAAGTGGAATATTAGATATCTAAAATATGGGAATAAATAAATATTATTCAATAATATTATTAATTTATTTATACTTATAAAAAAAATTTTATCATACTTGTCTTAAAAAATTGACAAAATTGAAGATATTAAAATTTGATTTTCTGGATGTGAAATTATTATTATTGTAAACGGATTTAATATATCTCAAAAAATTCCAAATATCTTTGATTTTGATGTAACTTAATATTTGTTTACATAAAATGAAAAATTAATTTGAATAGAGAAAAGAAATATGCAGTTTCAATAAAAAAAAAGTATATTTACATTTTTTCAGATATATCGTTGCATTTATGAATAAAATTAAGTCGTAAAAAAATAGATATTAAAATTTCATTCGATTTTTCCTTTTAGTTTTCTATTTTCTTCTTTATTTTTTTTCCATTTCTTTATAAACTTGAAGCTATAATTTATCTATATATTTATAAAATGTATATAAACTCGTAAAAAATAATATAATTTAAAAACTAATGTTAATGATAAATATTAAACAAAACATGTAATTTAAAAGTTAATTTTTTACAAAACTAATTTCATTAACTAATCACACAAATTATAAACTATTCTAAATTAAAAACTCTTGCTACTTTTTCGTACTTTCAAATAAAATTCATAAATATTTTAAATATATATATAATTTTTTATATATCTAATTTTTATTCATCTTAAAAGAAAAATGAGATAAAATTTAAAACTTTTATTATCTCCTCGGTCAAGATAAGTAATCCATTATCAATCAATGTAACTTCAGACTTTCGATTTCGCTCGATAAGTCCAAGTCTCTCAGTTACATTGGAAGAAAAATTTCGGTGAGTTTCGCGATTCATCAGGCACGCGTAATCCGGGAAAATCCATCGTTGACCGAATTAACAAGTGGAGCAACGAAGTGATACAACAGAATTCTCGCGGCAACGAGACAGTAGCAAGGGTGAGAAGAAAAAAGAAGAATGTCTGGGATCGAGCCTAAGGGGAGTGGAGGGGAAACAAGGCAGAGAACCTACTAGGGATTAAGGCTTTCTTCCGCGCTCAGGCGCCCGAAGCAACCGATTGACCTCCATATTTCCAACTGCCTGAACCAGGAGCAGTTCTGAGCCGCTTAAGTAGGTAGGATTTGGTTTCCTGCATCGACGAATGCCTCGGTGAGCTCTTTTACGCGGGCAGAAGGCGCCATCCGATGTTTTTTCCTGTTTTCTCTCGCGTATAATCGCTTACGGGTTCACTCGACGCTTCTCCGATTTTATTCGTCCATGCTATCGACGATTTAAAAAATAGCGCAACTAAAGTTGTTTGCCTTTAAGCACTATAGTTTAGAATTTATGCAATGTATTTAAAGCGACTTTTACAAAAAAATTAACTTTCAATACATTTTTCTTTTTATTCGTTCTTTTAATTGTAATTTGATATTATTATTAAAAATATTGATTAAAGTTACAGAATAAATTTAATTTTTATTTTATTGAATAATTTTAAGAAAAAAGTATTTATGATAAATTTAAATTAAAAATCACTTTGCATTTTGAAATTTATCTTATTATAATATAAAATGAAATGAATTTTGGGATTTAAGAATTTTTGAAATTGCAGAATAAATAAATTTAATTATTAATTCTTATTTTAATCAATAATTTTAAGAAAAAAGCACTTATGATAAATTTGAATTAAAAAACACTTTACATTCTGAACTTATCTTATTATGTAGTATCTAGCCATAAAATGAAATAAAACGAATTCTGGATTTGAAAAAAGTGGTTTTTGAAATTATGATTCTTGATTAATAATGTTTAAATTGATGCTAAATCGATACTATTAGGCATATATTTTGAAGATAATTTATTTATTGATTTTTAAGTTTATGCTCAACGTAAGTAATTTATAAAAATATAAAAATATAAAATATATTTTTACCGACATTTGTATTTATTTTCAATAGACATAATCAATATTTATATATATTATATTATAATAAATTTATATAAATTTAAGAAAGAAAAAGAATAGCAGAAACCAAATACATTCAATTATCAATGTAATCTAATGAAGTATGAGCCTCAAGAATTTAATTATTTAAGCCGCCTGCCAATAAATTTCATTAAATCGCATCGTAATTTTACAGACATGCATGAAAATTCTGAAATTTGAAATTTATATCTCTACGCATCCTCATAATTTCATTTTTCTTTATCTACAACTCGACCATTTTGAAATGATCAAGAGCATGAAATTGAATTTTTTACGAGAATTTAAAGACAGAAATATGCAAATTTGAACGTTTCGAAGGATTCTCGAAACTTGTATCAATCATTTCGATTTTTACATAGGAATAAAAGTCCTTCGAGCTTCTCTGGAATGCTAAATACTTATATTATAAACAGCGAACAGCCAATTTACTAATCATTTCATCTGCATAATAAAGGAGGATTGACGATTCGAATCTCGAGAAATATCGAAACAGCTAAATATTACATATGTCGACGCTTGTATACACATGTGTATATTTCTTTATAACAGTCACCATTTATAGCATGACTTTGCTTAAAATTGAGGAAACATTCTTTATCATACTCGTATAGATTGCTTTTGACTCTTTTGCTTCCTTTCCTTTCACACTTTATGGAAAGATCGACTTCTTCAGAGCGACTCAAAGACGAGATCAAACATCCTCGAGGTAAGTGTAGGTTGATTTCATAGATTTTTGAAAAAACAACTTCAAGAATAAGACAAATATAATTATATACTAAAAAATTTTATGAATTCTAAAAAATTCTATGATAAGCATCTCAAATATTTTTAAACAAATAATCATTTTATACATAATATTTTATACTAATAACAATTTTATTTTTTTTCATAAGATAAATAATATAAAATATAAATATATATTTTTAATTAGTATGTATTTTATTTGATTCTAAATAATTGAAATATTTGATTTTTTAAAATAAAAGAAATTATTTTTGATGGCTAGATATATAATAGCGAAGAATATACAAAATAAAATAAATATTTAAAATTGAATTTATTCCAATTAAAATAGTAACATGATATATTTTTAATAAAATACTAAATCTAGAAAAAAATCTTCGGTATAAAATTTAACTAAAAATATTCTTCAAAATATATGTAAAATTAATCAATACTTAAAAAAATAGAGTTTTGTTAAAAATTCCAAAAAAGTAAATTAAGTACTAAATTCAGTATTTAGAAATAATCAAATTTTTTATTCTATCGATATGACATTAATCTAAACACTGTATTTAGAAACATTTGCATCATGATCTGCATATTCATGCATTTGCAATATATATCTCATCATTGTTTTTCGAGTGCCATTCGAACGAAATTTCGACTCGCCACCCTTTTCGAGCCGAGTTTCGCCCTATTCGAGATTCTTTCCGGTTGGAAACAACCCTGAGCCTAAAGTGACGAACAACAAGCTCTTCGCATTTTTCAACGCGGCGAAAATTACTCCATCGAACGAGGCCGGTGAAATGCTTGTTCCTC
This sequence comes from Apis mellifera, assembly GCF_003254395.2. Taxonomy (NCBI): domain Eukaryota; kingdom Metazoa; phylum Arthropoda; class Insecta; order Hymenoptera; family Apidae; genus Apis; species Apis mellifera. The sequence goes on along the minus strand of NC_037644.1, from coordinate 5,769,945 downwards.
CTCTTCGAATGTTTTAGAGTTTATATACGTATACGAGGGACTAGTGAATTATTACACAAGGTTCACATGGCTTCGACACTCGAACCAGCTTGAAAGAGAACGATAGTCAGGAGGGAGGAAAGAGAGCGAGAGAACGAAAGCACAGAGCAAAGGGAGCATCTGCCCGGGATGCATTCGGCGCTGATAGCTTTGTCGGCTTCTCGCTCGTACACGCTCGTACGCGCTGAGCCGCTTAAGAGGCCTCCTCTTCATCCTCTTCCTTCTTCGCCGACGATGGTAACACATTACAAAGGAGCATTCTATATGGGTGAGGTAAATACGTATATTTATAAATATACATATACTGTAGATATACTGTGATATACTGTGATATCGAATAAATCGCAAATTTGGGAAATAAGAATGGATCTTATGAGTAGAAATAGTAGAATGAGTAGAAGATAAAGATACGGATGAGGTGTAGATCTTTTATGCAATGGCTATTAATTAATTATTGGAGATAACTTGAAAAAAGAGAGAAATGTTAGATAAAACAAGTTTTTTTTTTAAGTTTGTTCTTAAAAATATAATGAAGGAAAAGATTAATATTTCTTGTTTTAATTCGAATTCCAAATGGAAATTTTTAGATTTTTAGATAATTAAACAAACAATTTTAATTTAATTTATATCGATGATGTAATTGTAATGACTTTGACATTTAATCTATTTATATCTATTAATATATATTTCTTATAAAAATGACAAAAGCTTTTGAAATATAAATAAATTTTAATTATAATGTTATTAATAATAATATTAATAGAATATTATCTGTTGTTTCATTTCATTAGAATTTTTATAATATATAAAAATATATATACAAATATATACAACTTTTATAAAACTTTTTTCATAAAAACATTGCATTGCAATTCTACAGAAAAATAAATATTTATATATTTATATATAAATTTATAGGTGTCATTGAAAATTCATTTGAAATTCCATTGATTGTGGAAATAGTTCTACGATTTTTAAAAAATATGAAATAAAAAAAAATATAAAAGTTTTATTCTCGTTGAACAATGATAGTCGATTTTCAATTACAAAATGTTAAATAATAGACAAAATATTTAAATTATTTTTATTCAAAAATGTAATCTAATCCAGAATTATTCTAATATCGAACATGAATTGTTCTATTAATAAGATAAATAACTTTACTAAAAAGTAAATAATAAATATAGTAAATAATAAATAGATGAAAGATAAATAGATAATATACAAATAATTTTTGATATTTCTAACAAAATGATTAAATGTTTTGAACCATAGAAATAGGGCGTGAAAATTTTGTTTCTAAAGTATTAACATGCGTATTCAACTGTATTCAACATGGATCTCTACGGTATTCAGGCGGAAATTCCTCCGTAAACGCGACACGAAAGATGGTTACGCAAAAAGAGCAGCCTCGAAGTGGCCAAGCGTGATTTGTCCTGTGAAAAAAAGGACAATCTTTTGCGGTTCACCGACCGCATGCATTAACTAATCCACATTGCACCAGTACATTCAACCGTAAATAGATCTCGATGCGTTGAATCTGTTCATTGTTGGGAACTTTTCGTTTCTTTTCTTTCACTTTTCATTTATTCTTCTCTAATTCTGTAAAATGTCATGAAGAAGCATTTACAAAATATTTTTCATTTGTAAAAATGTTTCAACCATTTCATACGTACCATAAAATCATAGAATATTGAAATTTGATGGATAAATGGATAATATTTTTCTTTTTATTAAAGAATGAAAAAGATAATCTTTCATTAAAATTTTATTAAATATATTTTTATACTTTTATCATACCCACATATTCAATATATTTGTTAAAATTTAATATAGATAAGTATAAAATAATGTTGAGAAATATGATAAATCAATCGATATAAAATATTGGTCCTATTAATTAGTTAGATTGAAATACAAATCTTTTGTTAATACAATAAATATTTTTATATTTTGTAAAAGTGATATTTTAAAAAAAATTTTTTTAAATAAATAATAAACTATAATAATATGTTTAAAATATATTTTTGAATCATATAAATATAAATTTTCATCTCAAAAGTTACAGTGTTGCAGAAACATAATTAGTATTTATCAAAATTTATGAATTATAAAAATTAAAAAAGTTAATGCAGTTTTGTATTAATTAAATATAAAATTATTATAATAATATATATAATAATAATATATATTATAATAATTAAAAAATTATGAACATGAATTTTTCGAAAACTTAACCTCTTTTTAATTTCTTGAAATATATTATCAAAAATATTTTGAATAACTCTTTTAAATATATAATAAATATATTTAATAAATTAATAAATATATAATATATATATGAAATAAAAAAATAAATGTAATACTTGGCAATTTTCATATATAAATTTGTCATAAACTTTGATAATGTGAAAAATAAAAAATAATTTTAAAATTCAAGAACTAAAGCTGATCGAATAAATATTTACATATTATATATTTATATTTTTAGTATATATTATATATTTATAGGAAGAAATTATTGAATGTTTATAGGAAAGTTATTGATAATGTTCTTTTTGTGATATATTTCAAGATCATTAAAATCGATAAGTACACAATTTTTTTAAATATTTAAAATATTTAAAATAAATGAAAAATAAATATAATTTTCAATGAATATATATAACTAATGATCAATATCTTTTATTCTAAAATCTTTTATTATAAAAAAAAAGAAAATTTTAAACGTAAATGAACAAAATAATATAAAGAGAACATGCGATGGTGATCAGAGATTAAGCACGAACACGAAACACATTCCAACCGCATATAAAATGTTGATCTCCACCAATGTCACAATGTATACTTGAGAACTGTCACAATTCTCTCACAACATTTCATTTGAAAAAAAATCTGATAATATATCCAAATAATTTAATCTATATGTATGATGATTAGTTTGCGGTATTTAAAAATATTTAATAACAATAATTTATATAATTATTATGATTTGTTTCTTATAATATGTTTTAAATTTAATATGTTTTAAATTTATAATAAAAAATTAATTTTCAAATCAATTATTACTCTAGAATCATCTTGAATGAAAAATATTTTTAAGATTATAATATTTATAATATTTATTTATATTGATATCAAATATTATTAAAATTTTATTATTTTTATTTCTAATTGAAATATTTAAAAATATTTATTTGTAAATGATTTAAAGCAACTTTACATTTTGTATTTACTTTTTAATTATTTATATAGTTTTATTATAATTAGAAATCCTTTTTTATTAAAAAATATCGATTTAAATATTTCACGTGTTATTAAAATAAAAATCATTATCTAAGACTTTTCATGTATATACATACTTATACTTTTATATATATAATATTATATATAATTATATATAATATAATATAATATATATAAATATAGATAGATAAAATCAATAGATATCTAAATAGATATATTAAATTCAAAATTATAGTGATAAACAAACATATTTATAAATATATAAATTTTAAAATAAAATGCAAATTAAAAAAATAGTGAAAAAGTTGAAAGTATTTTTAATTATTATTAATTTTAATTGCAATAAATTTTGCACCAATAAATATTGTATAATATAATAAATATTATATATTAAAATGTTGCATAAAAGAGATTAATGAAATATTTAAGATTAATTAAATTACAATTAGAAATTAAATTAATTAAATTACACAAATATATTTTAAATGGTTACAATATCAAAACTAAAATTTATTTATGAAATTAATAATTAATAATTTGTTAAAAAGGAGATTATTATTCATTATTATATCAATTAATAATTACACTATATATGTCACTTTATTATTTACATTCATTTTATTACTTATAGAGTTCATATTCTAAAATTATATATCAGCAATTGGTATTTATTATAAATAATAGATAACAAACATAATATATATAGAATAAATAGATATAGATATATGGAATATAAAATATATAACAATATAAAAGATTAATTAATAATAAAGTAGAAAATTCCAAGATTTAAAATGAAAACAATTATTATAATATTATTCTACTAATCAAAAAAATAAATGTTATAAATAATTCCATATTTTATATTTTAAACTTTATTGAATTTTTAGATAAAGGAAGGTATGATAAAAATAAACGCTTAACTTTTTATTACTCTGATAAAAACAAAAAAGTAAAAATAACATTTATTTTATAAAATTTTTTGTATCTATGTAAAAATTTTAATTAAATCTTTGACTATAAAAAAATAAGATTTAACATTAAAAAATAATATTTAGTTATAAAGAAAAATGCAATTTTACAAAGCTGAAATTTCATTCTCTATCTAAAAATTAAAATAATATAATAAAGTGAAACATTCACTTAAAATCATATAAAATTATCAAATTTTTATTTTTTTTTAAAACTATTAATTTATATAAAATATGACATATAAATATGACATATATATTTATAAATATGATAAATAAATGTAATTAAAAATATAATATTAAATAAACAAGATAAGTAAACAAGTTTTTTTTAAATTAAATTTAAATTAAATTAATTAAAATAAATTTAAATTAAAATAAATTTAATTTAAATTAAATTATTTTCTTTTTTTGCAATTTTCATGAATAAATAAACGTATTTAATTTAATGATTTTAAAAATCTATTAAAAGAAATATTTATATATTTCTTTTTATATTCCATTTTATCCTGCAGTTAAAGTGTTCTATTTTGTTATATATAAAATATTTTAGAGAAATTTAATGTTTACATTTCAGTTCATAAAAAATAAAATGTCAATTAAATAAAAATATAATGGATGGAATATAATGAAAAAAAAAAAAAAATACAGAGAAATATAGAATACAATATAAAATTTTACAATATTCAAATTAAAAAAATTTATTTCTTAAAGTTTTTCACACTTTAAGGAACATAAGGAAATGTTTTTACGGGATATAAATTAATTATAAAATATTATACTTTTATAAGCATTTAGATTTATGTTGCACAATATTTTTTTATTCGCAATTTTTATTTAAAAGAATATTGATTTTCATTTATTTTACTAATAATCTATTTTTATTTATTAAGAGATATTTAAATTATAATTATATAAGTAACATACAATATTATTTTAATTATATTTAGCTAATTATTTATACTTATATATTAAAAATAAGAATAGATTAATTGTTAAAAATATTATATCTAATGTGCTATTCTAATGTGTTAACTATGACGTAGTATTTAATGCAAAACGAATGATTTTTACTACATCAATTATTTGTTTCTGTTCCTTTTGATGTTGTAATTGCATATTATTAAAAAATTATCAATGTCTGAAAAGTTGGTTATGAAAATAAATATTTATTATATTATAATAATATTTATTATATAATAATAAATATTTATTATTATATAATAAATAAATATTTTTATTCTTGAAGATTTTATATTTTTATATTTTATTATACAACTATAATAGAATAAATATTAAACGAATATTATAATAATTTTAAAATTTTTATTTATTAATAAATTAATAAATTTATAAATTAATAAATTTATTGATACTATTTATATTTTTTTAAACATAAATAATTTAAGTTATGAGATCAAAAATCATTCAGAAATGGTTAACTACTAACTAAAAACATTCAAGTTTAATATGAAAATAGTAATTAAGTAATATAAAAATTATATTACTATATTATAAAATTCTATAAGAAAATCTTATATTTTTATATTTAATTTTTTATATTTCTATAAAAATTTAAAATTTATTGTGTTATTGTGTTAAAAACAATTTTTATATTATTTTTACAAATAAATATATTATAATTTATATTTAATTACTTGAAAAAATATAATTTTATATTATGAAAATATAAATTATAAAATTATATTATTAAAATGTAAAAAAAATTAATATTTATATAATAATAAAATAATTTTTTTATAATCGTTTATACAACTTTTTAATACATTTATTTTATTATTATATTTATTAAAATAAATTAATGTAATGTTTCTTAATTGATTTAAAAATTCATCTATAGTCAACTAATTCCATATTTTCTAATTTATTTTTTTCTTTAATTTATGTAATTGAAAAATAAAAAAAACTCAGAATGTTTCAATTGTTATTAAATCAAATTAATTTTAAGTATTTATTCATATATATTTTATTAGATATAATAAAGCTTAATAATAATTATAATATAATATCATGATTTGTTATCCAAATTTTTAATTTATTAAAAACTAAAAATTGAAAAATTAATTTAGAAGATCTGCTTTTTTTTTTATTTAGTAGACATATCTAGAAGGTTTAAGAGTATATAATTGCTATACTATACTATACTATAATTAGAAATATAAAAGTTATATTTAATATATAAAATACATAAAATAATTTTTGTTATTTGAATATTTGATATCGTAAGAATCTTTTTATGATATATTGAATGTAAACAAGAATTGATTTATATCTATAAAGTAATCTTTACTGATATTAATAATTATTAAGTCTCATTGACAATCTTGAATTGACGATATCGATTAGATAATTTTTTACTCTTCCCGATGATCAAGCACATATTATTAAATCAAAATTTCCAATCCATTTTTCCATTATTCTGTATAAGATATAAAATCACTGTTTATTAAATAAATAAATAATTAATTATATAATTCTTGATTTAATAAAGCATTTTTTTATTCAATATTAAAATACGAGACAACAAATTAATATGTATTATCGAATTATTTTAACTTTGTAGAACAGTAATTCAATTCATTTTCACTCTTTCCAATAATTTAACGAACTTGCTCGTTAAATCGTCTGGCTTCGCAACAGATTTAATGTTTAATGAGTTAACGTCTGTCTTCATACTTTTTGCTGACTATCTATTTACTTAGCTATTGAAGCTATTGATGCAAAATTTTTAAAAGATCATAGATTTCGTTCATATTTGAATTTGTGATAAATAGTTATATTTTGAATGCAAATAAATTTGATAAATAGATATTACTAAAATTTTAGATATTTTTATCAAAAAGTTTTTTTGTTTTTACTCAATCTTTTTATTTATTTTTAGTGCATCAAAAAATTAATTGATTGATTATTTAACGACTGGTTTAAAAAACTAGTTACAATAATTCATTCCATTTGTAATGGATAATTTTTAAAACTGTTTTAATCTAACATATTTTTAAAATAATAATTAATAATTTTAATAGATAAATTATCAAATAGAAATAATATTTCAACGAATGCTAATTTTAATGAGGACATTAAGTAGATAATAAAATTTATCAATGAAAAAAATAATATTTTAGAAAAATTAAAAATGTATTTAAAATAAAAAAAGAAAAAAATTAATTATTTACATATATTTAGTTTACATACTGCAAATTTGTATAATTCATTATTAAAATATTACATATATAAGTAAATAAAATGTTTAATTATATATAATTATATAGATTAAATAATTATTTGTAACAAATTAGATTATCGAGAGAATAATTCTGCATTATAGATTATTGAATTTCTGAAAACTTCATTTCATAGTTTCAAGTTCTAAATTTTTAGGTAAAATAATAATATATTTGAAAATGGCGGAAAATGAATTTCATTTCATACTATAAACTATATAATATATATAATACTATATATAACTAATGTAATAATATATCTCTTTTAACAATTCGATCTATATGTAAATGATTGTATAGAGTTGAAATGAATTTCAAATAAATATCGTACCTAAATAACACGAAATAAAAAGTTAGATATAATTATAATATAGATACTATTTAAATAAAATTTAAAAATAAAAATAAAAATATTTATTAATAATATAGACATATTAATAATTAAAATGTATAATTAAAATTTTAGGAATAATAATAATATAAAAATAATGATAAATTCAACGAAAACCAAAATGTTGTTTATATATTTTAGATATTAGAAAATTTATAAAATTTGAATGAATAGAATAAAAAAAGAAAAAAACAAATGAATTTTATATTACCGCAAATAAGAATATTCGACGAATATTGAATCGAAAGAAAAATATTTAAAAAGAAATATATTTAAAGTTTTAACTTTGATAAATTTATTATTTGTTGAAAACTAAAAATATTCGTTTCAAAAAATAAATCAGCAGCGAGCACGAAGAACGAAAATATAGAAATCGAAACATGACATGAGCTAAAACATACGTAAATAAGAAATCAAAGCATTCGAACAGCACAAAGAAACAAAGGATTCAAAGTAACTTTTCACGACAAATCAATAAAATTAGATGTTTCTAATCGCGTAACAAGAAATTTCTTTAAAGATAAAAAAATCCCATTCCATCATTATCATTGAAGAATAGATGATAAATAAACGTCAAAGCGAAATTTACAAAAGCGAAAAGAAAAAAAAAATAACGTATAAAAAGCAAATGTGCGAAAAAGAAAGTGAATAGAATACACCAATGAGAAGAAGCGAACGGTAACAACAGGTCGTCTAGAAGAGTCATGGAAGAAACGTGACTGGATCGTAAAAGAGAAGGAAAAAGTCGCGCACCAGATCAACAAACGGGACGAAAAATATCCTCGAACGAAGAATATCCCAGAGACGCGCATAGTATCTCTATCACCGTTCGAGCGAATATCGTTAAGAGAAGCATCGAATCGGGGGACGCGATCGCGAGGTAAGCCGAAGGACCGGCCGGCGGCGATGACGGTGGCGGTGACGGCAGTCGACGTAGAAAAGTCCGTAGAGAAAGAGAGGGAGGAATGAAACGGGAGAAAGAGGCAAGACGAAAGAAGAGGAGAGGGTTGGTACGAATCGATTAGGTCTGTCGGCCATTTTGTTAGCGGCTCGAACCGGCCAAGTATCCTACAGCTGCCCCCAGAAGGCGTGGAAGCGACTGAGTCGACTCCATCGGGAGAACGAATAGCTCGACGTCGGCGTGGAATCGAGGCACGAATTCTCGCTACCGGATAGGACGTGGAGGAGCGGCGTCGGGTGGTGGGACCGGCATTGAAGTGGGGTCGGAAAGGTCGACTTCGAAGGTGGGGGTATCGGGTGGTTAGGTTGGGTTCTATAGGAACCTAACCGGCAGTCAGTGCCTCCCAGGGCCCCGCGCCGTCAGTCTCGTTGGTGTTGTGTCGTGTAACGTGTCCTCTTTTTCTCTCTTTTTTCTCTCTTTTTCTTCCCTTTCTTTCTTGGGTCCTCTCCCTCTCCCCTTTCTATCCCCTTTTCCACGTACATAGTTTTTCTTTTGACTTGTTGTCACAATCGACACCGTCACTGTCGGCCACGAGTGATAAGGAAATAATCGCGCACACGTGCCACTTTCGACGATATTTACTGTTGATGGATGCTACGCGTCCACAAGCTTGGGGACCAGAATCACGATTCTTGTTGATCGGATAGCCTATCCATTCGTTCTATTTCTCTGAAAAATCGAAAAAATTGGGAAAATAAATTGACGAGGAATGTTTCTTACACCTTTGGGACGAGTTTAACGAAATAAAAAATTTTCAATTGTCTCAGATTCGAGATGAATATAGATATATTGAAAAAATGTAATTGATTGATGGAAAGATAATTCATTGAAATTCTTTTGAATTGAAATTATACGTTGAATATTATATCGTGAAGATATTTGCATAGATGATCCAAAGTAATTCAATTAACTAGATTGACGAAACAAAGAGTTGAACATCGACATGTCATTAAATTAATTTAACAAATGCTTGGAGAAATCGTGAAAGAAATAATTTGTGCCAATAGTAATAATAGTGATTTTCGATCATTTTTGAAAGAAACGTGCGCAAAAATTAACGAATCGTTGATTCAGAAGACCGCAAAATGGCGTAAAACTATCGTTGAAAATGTATAACTTCAAATCGTGCAAATTTTTCGATTCGAGTGTGAACGAATAATGTGAAAAATTAAAATTTCGCGATGAGCTGGAATGGAATTTATGCAACGAACGGTACATTAACAAATAATGCAAATTATTTTATTGATTGAATTGAATTTACAAATAGTGGTTTCCAATAAATAGCCAATAAATGAGTGCAAGTTGTAGACTATGAAATTGCGAATATTTATTAGGGAAAATATGTGCAATTATGAACTAACACGACTTGATCGGTGAAAAGGGACCAGAAGTGTATATTCTTTCAATGTAACAATAACTTGACATAAAAAGTAACGAAAAAAATTTAACAAAATTATTCGGCAATAAAATATTTATAACAATTGAAATCAATCAATCCAATTCAATCGGTCCGAAAAATAATATATATACGTATATATATATAATATATATGTATATATATGTATATAGTTTTTCGTAAATTGCATATTATTCAACAGGCAAATCCATCACCTTAAAACTGTAAACAGTGATTTTTATTTTATTTTGTGACTCGAGTGACTTCTTTGAAAAAAAAAGAAACCCAAAAAGAAAACCGTCGAAGTGTTAGTTCAAGCGTCGAGATCTCGAGTCTTTAGTGAAATTCTGTATAAAAAAGTAAGTACGGCCGACGGTCGTACTTGGCAGTAAGGCTTCAAGATTGCTCGAAAATCGTCGAGAGAGGTGCGCAGGGCAGGAAGAGCGATGGAAATCGGGGGTGCAGCAATGCAAAGGATGGCCGCTACCGGAGGGCCCGGGCCTCTCAGCCTTCAGGGCCCTCCAAGGTCAGTGAAAATCTCACCCGTTAATATACAAGACGAACCCGGTGACCTTACTTCTCAAAGTACGTATATCATCAATGTATTTCTATTATTTGTTTGATTCTTGCAAATATTCATGCCATTTAATTATTGAATAAATTTTTCTTAAATAATGAAAATTTCAATTCTTAATTAATAAAAATTATACTTATTAATATGTCTAGAAATTCTTACTTAATATATAATTTGATATTGCTATAAAAGTAATAAAATATAAAATTATTATGTAGCTATTTTTGACGATAGGTAAGTTTACCATTTTCCTAAGTTTCCTAAAAATACTATTTGAGGAGATGTTAATTGAACAATTTTGTTTAATGAATTACATCGTCGCATGAATAAACAATAATTTATAAAAAAATATGCATATTAATAATTTATGTAAACAATATTTTAATTGTTGCATTAAATTAATAAATATAATATAAAAAATTTAATAAAATCTAAAGAAAATTTGTTAATTTTATTAAAAATTTTATTTGAAAATTTATTTTTGTGATTAATTAAAAATTATATGTTTGATTATAATTCATAATATAGATTCTAATATATAGTGTATATAATGTATTAAAATCTATTATATATTTCTATTGGAATAATTCATATATAGTTTTAATAGTTAGAGTAAATGTTAGTCTATTAAATCCATTCATAAATATGATCTTAAATATAATCTTTTATATTCATTTTAAAATATTGAATATTTAATATTCATTAATATTTCTTTTATTTATCATTTAGTTTTATAATGATAAAGTGATGATAAGGTTAAAGTTAAATATCATGTTATTTTTTGTTTTATAAAAATACTAATAAAATTAGAAAATAAATAGATATTATTATCATTTTAACTTGGAAAATTTAAATTCTTTATAATATAATTATGTAATTGATTCAATCGTTTTAATTTTATACTATATTGTACTTTTATATGTTAACTTTCAACATAATTATAAAAATGTTGAATCATATAATATATTTATAAATAGATTAAAAATTATTTAAAATTCCAAAATATTTTTTAAATTATTAATTTATGTAAAATAGCTATAAATATAGAATTAAAAATATAATATAAAAAATATTAAAATGATGATAAATAAGCAATTTTCTTTGATAAATAAGCAATAAATATATAAATTATTTTCCTTTTTCGTATTAGTATAATTTTCACATTATTATTCGATCTAATAATTTTAAGAAACAATAAATATTGAAGAAATATTATCATTTTTTCTTACATATTTATTCTACATTAGTGTTCCATTTTGTTTTATATATATATATTACATACATTAGATATTTTAAAAAAATATAATTTAATATTTATGCTTGAAATAAAGAGTTGGTTTAACAGTTAAAATAGTATAAAAACTATAGAATGTCATGCTTCACTCATCATAATGATTCTTCAATAGTCAAATTAAAAAATAATAATTATTATTAAAATCATTAAAAATTTTTACATTTTAAATTTTTCATATTCTGATACAAGAGAATATCTTCATAGAACCATGATCAATTACAAAATGTTTCGATAACTGTGTAGATTTATGTCAAATTTATGTCATACAATATCTTTTTATTAACTATTAAAAGAAATATTAATCTTTTGCTTTAAATATTAATATTTTACATACACATACATATATAATTTTAAAACTTATATTTTCTTAAAAATTAGATTTTATACATCTCAATTATTCTATCGATATAGTTTCTAACTTAAATACAAATATTTACTATAAGATAGATATTTACTATAAGATAATATAGAAATTAGAAAAATACGTATAAAAAAAGTTAATACCTCAACAATTTCTATTATTTATTTAATTTCTATAAAATGTGAAAATACTTAAATATAACACAAACATTCCATTTATTCAGTGTTAAGAACGGTATTATTTATGAATATTAATGACGATTTGAAAAAAATTTTAATGGCAGTATAATGACAAGAAATAAAAATGTTGCGAATTGATAGTAATATTTAATATTTGTAAATAATAAAATATATTCAAATGGCAAGAATGAAGTCATAGAAAGAAAAAGAAAACATAAGAAATTAAAACTTGTGATTTCATTACGTCCATTATATTTAAAAATGCATATAATATGCATATTTATTGAAATTTACATATGTGACTAAAAAAAAAAAAAAAAAAAAAGACAAAGGAAATTATGACTGCATCGTTATATTTAAGATTTCTGTATTATTAAAACTGATATAATTTTATAACTTATCTATTAATTATTTATCGGAAAATTATCTAAATTATAGGTACTCGAATTTTTACTTGTATCATTTTGTCTTTATTTTAAAAAAATTAAAGATTAATAATTTTCTTAAAATTTATAATATTTATATTCATTTTTTCATTTTTCATATAAAATTTCATGCAAAAACAATAAAAAAGAATATCTCATATTCTTATTTTTTTTCCTATTTTTGTACGATTATATGAATTTGATAATTATAAAAATAAAATGTAGAATATAATAAACAAAAATGATTGGAAAAAAGGACATATGTAAAACCGTATTTAAAGAAAATAAATTTGCTTTATTGATGATATATCGCGCAATTTTATATATAAGTTTCACATATAATGCATATTTCAATTGCATATTTTTCATTCGAAGGAAAGTCCATTGATCAATTAATGCTTAATGCTTTTTTATTAAATTAACACTATTGAATTACAAGTCACAAAATATTATTTCCATTTCTTTTTTCCTTAATATACATATATTTTTTAAAAACATTATTATACAAAACGCAATAGTTTTGATTTGTTTTCATCTTAATAGTATATATAAAAATTGTAGAAAAGAAAAACTGAAAATTCAAATAGATCGAATGAAATGCAATGAAATACAATGGCCGTCGCGTCAGGTAAAAACTTTATCATTGTGCTAGAATTTCATGCAATATTCATTTGAAATCAATTAAATTTTTATCGATTTCAATATACTTTTCGTTTTTATGATTTTTCATGGAACTAAACAAATTAAACATGATTTTAAAATATGATTTTTTTTTTTTGTGTTGATACTATTGACAAGTTTGTTGTTGTAAGTTAAAGTCTATAGCGTGATATGTCTAAGCTATTTTTTTTTATTGAAGATACCGATTCTTAGCTTACTCGCTTTCAAAATAATCCTAAACGATTTTTTGGAAGTAGGTACTGACTCAAGGAATGCTTTAGTATTCGGAAAGACTAGAAGTTCGTCTTGTCGGTGGTTGGACTTTAAATAGCACTGTCAGTGGTTGCCTTCCAAGACATACATTCGATACTTTTTGTAATTGTCTAAGAAACAAATGCGAAAAATTTGTATTTGATGCGAGTAAAAAATAATTAATCATGTAAAAATTCTAAATATTTTATTACAATATTTTGATTCTGACTGTTAATAAAATATCTAATTGTTAATAAAAAATAATAAATAATAATAATAATTCATTAAAAATTTTAAACATTTTATTGTAAATATTTAATAATATATCTTATTATTATAAATATAATATAATTCATAGTTGTATCTTAGTTGTTATTCATAAATTGAGATTGACATTTGTATAATTGTAGTATTAGTTATTTAGCGTTTCTATATTTATACATTGCTTATTTAAATATTAATTTTACTTAAATATTAAATTTTACAATAATTGTTTGTTTCATAAACTATAAAGAAATTTCATTGAAATAATTTCTTTATGTCTTATATCTCGTGTGTAAATAATTTAATAGAAAATAATCTTTTTTTTTTTATATTTTATAGATATTCTTTATTTCATCTTGTATATATACTCTATATACAATATATATTTCACAAAGGAAAGCAGAGAAAAATGTAAGACGGAAATAAAAATTAGTCAATTACAAATGATAAAAATTTTTTTATATCAATATATATCAATATATGTATGAATTATATCGGTTAATAACAAATATAAGTAAGTGAATAAAAATTATATTTCAATAAAATCAGAAAATTATTAAAATTATAGAAAAATTTTGTGATTAAATAGCAAAATCTATTATTTTATATCATATTTTTCTTATTTTAAATAAGGTGAAATTATTTTATAATTTCAATATGATATATTTGTGAATAATTGCACGTAAGTCTTATCTCAATTTTGACGAAAATATGATGTGTCAGATCTGAGGACAGAATTATTTTGGACAATTCATTTTATCAGTATCTATTGTCGTTGAATGACAATCCGGTTATCGGTGTATAATATCATGATATTGGATCAACAGGAATCCACATCAATTAGAATATTTCCGGAAATTTCAACGCGAATCCCAGCCAGGTATCGTTCAATCCGATTACCAATTTTCCACGTTGCTGTAGGTATAAAATATGTACCGATGCAAATTTGTTTACCCGTCGTTTTCTACGATTTTACGTGGCTGTCATGTTCACATAATAGCCTTATGCATTTGTCAAAAACAATTTACTGGACACATGAAATAAAATAAATAGGTATCAAGAGATTTTCATAAATAATACAATCGTTTGCGAATTTTTGTTTTTAGATAAATAAAACCATAAAATTTATACATTGTTATTTTTAATAATGAAAAGTGATATCAAAGCGAAGAATTGAAATCTGATTATTTCACTATTTTCAACGTAATGTGAGGGAATGGATAATAGTTAAAAATAATGGAAAATTCGTTGCTCGAAGAAATATTTTTGCACGAACATGCAAAGAGTTCCGATTGCTAATTTTGTCACAATAGAACCTCTATTATACGTACGTTCTAGTGGAATACATTTGGTTCGAGATTTTCTTGCAATACAATCATGTTTTCTTCAATTCGAATGATTGTTATATTCTTCGAAAATTTTATTTATTGTATTAAAAGAATTTCCTAGATTTAAATCTTGTAAAGAATTTCATACTTTTTTATTTTCCTAAGATTTAAAATATAAGTATTATTTGAATTGCGATTAATAAATATCGCAAATATATGAACATTGAGAACATAAGATTAGATTTTCGAACATAAAAATTTATAATAAAAAATATTTATTATAAATAATATTTATAATAAAAAATAAATATTATTTGAAATTATTTTTTTATATAAAAATTAAATTTAAATATTATATGGAAGCTATGTTTAAAAAATCATCTTGAGTATAGAAACTTGTTTTTTCTTTCATTTTTTTAATTTATTAATTTATTAGTTATTAATTTATCTACATTAAATTATTTAGATCATAAAATTAATAAATACGATAGTTCTAAAAAATATTAATGCATTCTTTAAAATACGATAATTTTTTTTTAATTTTTTAATATTTTTTTTAATTATTTTTAAAAGTTAAAAGAATTACTTTATAATATGTGAAAAAAACCTTAAAAAAATTTCATTTTGTCGGAAGAAAAGTATTAAAAATTATTTTTACAAATTTTACCAATTTTTTATCTGAGTTGTAATAAAAATTAAATAATAAAAATTAAAAATATATTTTAAAGATTTATGTCAGTTGTACATATTGTAAATTTAATTGAAATCAATTGATGTAGAAACAAGCAACAGATATCGAAAAATATAAAAAATTTTTAGATTTTTAAAATTGAAAATCATCAACAATAGTGATTTTCACTATTTGTAATTTATAATTCGTTAACTGATTTCGAAATTTTTAATATGTAGATATATAACTGTCATAAATCTATAAAATATATTTTTTAAATTTTGTAAATATTATAAAAAGTAAGATATATTATTTTCTTCATGATTCCAATAAATTACAAATTGTTCAAGATATTTTTTATGCGTCATTTATTAATTTATTAAATTAATTTTTTTAACTTTTCAAAACAATTCAAATTAAGTTTAATTTAAAAAAAAAATTATTGTGTTAAAAAATGTATTAATTTTTGAAATCATATACATATCTAGATACTATTTTAATTCTCGTAATTTATTATAATATTATTAGAAAAACTGGGTAACCTTAAATGAATTGAAAAGTCTAAAAGCGTTCAGTAATGAAAGTCAACCCGATGTGTGCATCCTCGGATCAGATAATTGGCTAACACGATCTCATGGTCGCAGAATATTCAGCAGCAAACAACGATTCCACGATAACTTTCTACCGTTTCAACGTTATATCGAGTTACACCGGCTTGTTTAACATGTATTTCCCGTGTTTCATCAACGATTATAGATCTCGTATGTCGATCGTAATTACTCCAGCGAAACATTCACATTCAACTATTTACAAATTATTATATTATTGCAATATTACAATAGTTATGAATAAGGCAACGATACAAAGTTCTATTGCAATTTCTTCTCGCCATTTATACGGAACTTAACAGAAGCTAATATAAACTAAATTTAAATTAAAGGAAAAAAAATTTTAATAATATGTAAAAGTGCTTGCTATAGATATAAGATACAGAGTAGAGCGAGAGATCAAAAATAAAAATAATATATTTAGTAATTCAAAAAGTATTACAGCCATAATCAAATTCTATATGTAGATGGATTTTCTATAGATGATTAAACGAATTAGAATATTTAAATCAAACACGAGAAATTTGATATTTTTTTTTCAAAAAATTTATAAAAAATTTAACTTTGTACTAGATAAAAAAAGACAGAGATAAAAATATATATATAAAAGTATATATATATTTTTTATCATTATTTCATCTAGTACAGTATTACGTTTTTTATATTTTGAAAGATAAGTTCCAATTTTTGCATAATATATATTCGCGTTTTTTTTAATCTACAAAACATTTTTTAAATTTTCTACATCTTTTGTCTGAATTTATGTAGATTGAATTTTTTTATAAATAGAAAATATAATTAATTATAATTAATATACATATATATTTTATGAATACGCAGTATAAAGTAGAAAATTACTTTTCGATACTTTAAATTATTTTGATTCTTATTTGATGATTTTTCTGAATTTTGATAATATCATTGTGATTTTTTTTTTAAAACTTTATTTCACGATTAAAACTAAATTTTAATCAAGAAAACTTTTAACAAATATAATTCTTATTTTTATTCATTTTAATGGAATATGAAATAAAAAAAATTAATGTAAATTAAAAATTATTTAAATGTACAGTTTAAATACAAGATAAATAATATTGAGAACAATATTTATCATTGTTAAATATAATATTAATAAACTTAAATCTAATTGTAAAATTCCATTGTTAAAATTTTTATATATTGCAAAAACATATTTTAGCTATTTTTCTCATTGATGTTTCTGATCTTTGAATTTAATAAATATATAATATTTTAATAAATATATCAAGTTCTATAAGAATATATATAAATACATGTAAATAGATATATTCATAAGTATATATATATATATATATATGTTATAAAATAGTCTATTATTATAACTAAATACTTTGAGATAAATATATGTTCAAATATGTATTTTTTTCATAAATTTTTTTTTTTTATTATTCTGATTCTTCTAAAATCATCATTTAATATTTTAGTGCATTTCATTAATGAAAATTTGTAATTTATATTAGAAAAGATGATTAAAAATGATTATAACATCAAACAGTTAAAAGTAACATTATAATTGATGAAAATATATATATATATATATATATATATATATATATATAATAAATAAATTATAAGTAAAATAGAAAAAATACATTGGAATTTGGATCATATAAAGAATTTAATATGATTTATTATTTAAATTATATTTGCTCTAATCGAGATTCAGAATAAAATAGAAAATAAGAATATAAAATAATAATATAAAATAGTAAGTTTATGTCTTATACTATAATAATGAGACAAAGACTTTAGTAAAGATTAGAACTTAATTAAATTAGATATTGTAAAAAGTTTTTTTTACAAAAGTCATGGCTGTTCATTAATATTTTTATTTAATGGACGTTCTTTGTTTCCGCTGCAACAGGAAGTTTTTGCATATGCATATTTCGATAGAATTTATTCTGGCTTATTTTACAATTCTCAAAGAACCAATCATGGTATTGTATGATAATCGTAGTTTATTTTAATTTTAGAATATTAATAGCAATTTGAAATAATTATGATTTTAATGACAGGAAGCTAAAATAAAAAGTTGGTAAAAATATGAATTTATTAATAAATCAGATGTCAATAAAAAAAAAACTGAAGAAAAGAAAAAAAAAACCTAAAAAAAAAACGATACTAATTGAATCAATGGTTATCATAATTATTATAGTTTCATTATGTGTTTGAAATTTGCCTATTTTATCATTCAAAAACAACAAAATAAATTGTAATTGTATTATATTTAAAATTTTTATATCATAAACTATTGTTTATTAATATTTTTACATAATTTCATAATTTATTTCTTTTCAAGATTATACTATTTCATATTATCTATCATTTATTTTAATTTAAAAAAAATAAAAAATTTATAAGTTTTTTGTAAAAGATTTATAATATCTATTATCATTTTCTTCAAAATTTTCAAAATTATTTGTTTAAATCATTTTAATGTTCTTAAAAAACACAAGAGATTTCATATTCCTCACTTCTAGTTCTTAGTTCAAAAGTTTTTAAATTTTTGAATAATTAGATCTATTTTTTTACATTTCCATGTATAACTCAAATGTTTTCTTATGTCGATATTAATGTTGTTATATAAAAATTTTTATTATAAATATAAATTTTTAATTTATTTAAAGTTTTACAAAGGAAAACGTATAATACTGTTTTGATCAATTTTAATAATCAGTACTATTTGAAATATTGAAACTAATAATGCCGTTTATTAAGATATCTTTCATAAAGTTAATGTGACAAATTTAAAAAAAATTTTGTTTCAGAAATTTTTATGAACTATTGGTTGCCTTTTTTTATCTATTAAACTTTATCATGTAATAATATCGCTGGATTCATCTTTATTTTATTAATAGTCATATCATAAAATATAAAATAAATAAATTATAACATTGATATTTCACGATTTACTATTTTGATTCACTATTGAAAATTTAAAATTTTGTTTTAATAATTGCATTAAATAAAATATAAATAATATAATAAATAATATATAATAAATAATAAAAATTTTTCCTCTCTCATTTTTTTTCAAAAATATTATTTGCGAAAAAAACGCTAGCAACTAAGTGAACATTTTATATATATAAACGCGATTATTTCTTAAAAAAAAATATTTCAAACAAAAATAATCTGATATTGAGATATATTATTTTTTTATTGTTTTTTTTTATTAATATTCATAAAGATTATTTTGATTTTTTTTAATTAAATCATATATTTTTTAATGCAAAAGAAATTATTAATTTATTTATAATCAAAATAATTTATTTATAATCATATATCAAGAAATCAATTTAGGAAATATTTTAATTTAATAATGAAAAAATTATAATATTAATATTTACAGTTTACCATTCTTAATTGAGTTATTATTTATTATTTATTTATTAATTAATATTTATTTTTAATAAGTAACAGATATATATGTATGTATATATATATAATTACGTTCGATTACTTTTACTTATTATTTCAATCGATCGATCAAATGAGAATTAGAGAAAGAAATCGGATGATTTCGAATAACTATTTAGAGCAGTCCTGAAAACCGTGGTCTTAGTTCGAATTCCTTGAATTCACTTCATTTGTTTCTACTTAACTACCGAATAGCCGGTCGCCGAATCGGTCGGCACGGATGCAATCAGAAATAAACTCAAGCGAATTCAGTCTGTCACCTCGACCAATTCTCCTACCGACAATTTTCGAAATACTGGAAAGCAACTGATCTATTTACACGACTTTTCCTTCGATATAAATTCTTCAGGATATTTTTTGATTGGGAAAATTACAAAGTGGCTATTAAAATTCCGAGTTGAAATCTTGAAACATTTATTGTAGAATGTCAAAGAAACAAAAAACAACAGCTGTCTGATATATGTAGACATAATTTCTTATATGTAATGGATTCGCGAAAAAGATATTAAAAAAAATTGGCTAATAAATTAATGATTATTAAACTGTCTAAAAAATTATGTAAAATTATAAAATAAAATATAAAAATTTTGTTTCGAAAAAAAATCATCATCATTTCTAAGACGTTAAGAAAATATGAACATTTTCAAATTCTATGTATTTATAAAAATTTATTTATTTATATCAATATAATGTTCTATTCTTTATTTAACTTATATCTATTTTAAATGAAATAATATATAAAAATAATATTTCGTTATTTTATTCAATAATTCTCTATAAATTCTATTTCATGAATTTGTCATGAAATTTCATTAACGATGAAAATAGAAAGCATTTTTTCTTATTTACCATCAGACAAGATATATTTGTATTAATTTTAATTAACGACTAATACATTTACATGATAAGACCTTGAAAGTTACGTAGGATCAGCATTCCATTGCATTGAAAACGATTACGACATTAATAGTGAGATTCATCTCTCTTTCTCTTTCTTCCTATATATATATGTCTATCTCTACCTATTACTAGGTATCTCTACTGTTCACCAATGCGTATAACTTTACCTGACATTAGCTTTAAATATTGAAATAGAATATTTATTTCTCTGCCTATCTCCAATGTATCAATTCAATGTGTATCAAGTATAATATAAATTGCAACTGATAATTGAAAGAATGAAATAATGTTATATTTTTGTAACAAATTACGAGTTATTACGAACAAAGTAAATTAGAAAATAAAGACCATACATATCATAGTGATTCGTGCAATGCAATATTGTAGAATGTCAAGTATTATATTGTAAATATATTATCTTTGATATGATAATATATGTATATATATACATAATATATCGATATAGCACATAGTATGGATAGTATACTACGCAACAATACCTATGTCATTACGTAGCATTTGGTATAAATAGTGTATTATCTTATGTTCGATATGAACATCATGTTGTATTTTAATATTTTAAAGAACTGCATATTTTGTAACATATATAACATATTTATTATCAGTCAACATCGAATAGAATATATTTTTTATTATTATAGCTTGTAACATAAATAATAATAATGTAACATAATAATGTAACATAAATACTGTACTCCTTTTTTTAAGAAAAATATTATTTGGCATCATAATAATATGTATATAAACTATTATAAATAATAATTCTAATAATATATATAGAATATATAGTTATTATTATTTCTATTATCATATGTTATGATAATCATATATAAGTTTTTATTATTATGATTATTATTTATCTTTCAAATAAATTATCATAAAAATGTTTATTCAATAGCAATAATTCATTTTAAAATCAAATTTTAAAAAAATATTTGTTTATTCGTTTTGCATTTGTTAATAATTGATATAATTCTTATGCAAATAGAAAACAAAATATAAAAGATAAAAAATATAAAAAATTCGAAATTTATAATTATTTTAAAAACATGACAATCCTTGCATTATTTACAATGCAAAGACTTTTGTGTAATTTTAACAAACTAGCATTGACATTGTCTCCACGTGAAACTGATAAAAAATATTATAAGTAATATCTTTGAAATATCTCACATATATATGTAAAATTATATTATAATAATATTTATATTTAATATTATAATAATATTTATTATATAATATCTTAATATTTATCGAAGTTTCTTTTTACAAACATTAAAAGACTTCAATTTTGAATAATATAACATTTAATTTCGCATAAAAAATCTCTGCTTTATTTTTTCCAATGAATTTTATATTTTTTGTATTTTCATTATAATCATTATAATCATAAATATGTAAATAAATAAATAGTTTTCAATATAATTAGGATAACTGTGAAAGAAATACTGCACTTACCATTTATTCCGATTAAAAAATCGCAAAATTCTATTGTAAATGAGATAGGAGAAATGCTACTAAAAAATAATATTTTTCTAAATCTTTCTATTAAAAAATGTCTTTCTGTCTTAAAGAAAATGGTCATATTTAGTTTTATAAATTTATATACATTATACATACTTACATAGTTATAGTTAGTTATAGTTACAATTTTTTATCGTTATAATTATATTTAATGTATGCATTTTTCAAATATTTTTAAAAATTAAGGTTTGAAAATAAAACAAACATACTATAGAAAAAGAATTAAAATTTTGAAAAATTTTAATTAATTCTAAAAAATATTTTATATTAATAATTATATTAAATATAATAAATAAATACTATTGTAGATGTGAACGTATATCTATCTTTAATGTATCTAATTCAATACACATAATGTATATATAGATTATAATAAAATATTAGATATGTAGATATATTATGAAATTAAATCACGTGAAGCTATTGCATAATGCAATAATGTTTATTATAGTTTTTGTTGCGCACATAAATTAATAAATAAAGAACGTTTTATTATTTGATTTAATTTTTCACCAAATATAAATTATAAACTTCAAAAGAAATATCTATAATTCATTAAAATGAATTACAGTTAATTATAATAATAAAATTTTCTAAAAAACATAAAGATTTCTGATTAGTATAAAATTATTTGTCGTAACCTTTAAATGATAGCATTACGACAATCTTGTGTAGCAACTACTTATATTGTATATGACAATGAATTCTGATTATAACTTTATAAGAATACTTTTTTAAAATAATATTATTTTTACGAGAATGAAAATAACCAATACGACATGGAATTAAAATTATATTTAACTTTATGAATGAAAAGTTTTAGAAATAAAAAAATTAGAATTTCTATTTTACTATTTAAACTTCAATTTAAACTTCAAAAAATCTATGAAACTAAAAACTTTGATGAGATAAATATATTTTAAAAGTTTCATTCCGAAAAGTTTAAATTGAAGTTTATAAGTTATGAAATATGGAACTCAATTATTTATCAATCATAAGATTAGATAGTTAATAATATATACAAAATACCGATATATTCGTATTCATATATATTGTAGATAATTTCTTTTGCAGTAATTTCTTGTGTTTTGCAAATAAATAAAACAAAAATTAGTATATAAAAATATCGATTAAGGCATATTTATTAGATCATAAGCAATTAGTTTGCATTAGATGCACAATGAGATTATTTTGTTTCTGTTATACCGCTATCGCATCTCATTTTGTTTCCATTATAAATTTAAATTATTTATTAATAATTTAATAAATATTATCTGATATTTTTATGTATTATATTTCGTATGAATGTATTGTTGATCTCTAAAATCGACTCTTCAAAGGCATTCACGAATCTATTAACATGTTATACACATAATTATACATAAAATATAAATTTCGACATATCTCAACGTATATTACTATAATATTTATAAATAGTAAATACAAAGTTCTAAATATATTTGATATATTGATAATAATATGTAACATTATATTCATATGATTTAAAATTTAAAAGAAAAATAATTTTTTTAAATAATAGGAAAATATATTAAAAATATGGAATATTATACAAAGAAATTTTACAAAATGAAAATTATTTTATAACAAATAATAAGTTAAACCACCCTCTTAAAAAATTTTATCAATCGTGTAAACAATAAAATCGGCTTGAAATGACGAATACTCGATAGAAATGTTGATAGACAACCACATGATTTACCGATGAAGGGCAGAGCGCGTGTACGGGAGCGTGAAGGGTGGCTAGAGAAGGATAGAAAAAGATTTAGGTGGAAATCATCAGCCGATTAGAGTGCAGATGTTCTCGTACGGAGATTATAAGCCGTTTCCACCCTCAGCAACGATCGTGCCCGGGGTTCTTGGTCGTATGGGGCCGGTCCAAAGGGAGGAATAGGAATAGGGTGAGCTTGATTGAATTATCATGAGTGTTTGCGGAACGGCGGCTTGCAATTGAATTAGACCCTGGCTCTTTTTTCTATCGGCGTACGTAGACATCTATCAGTGTCTCGCTAGAAGCCCTTGCTTTTAATGTTAATCAATGCCTTCGACTCGTTTCATGAAACGAACAAGGTTTGAAAGTGCGACATAGGTCTATGCTCCAAATAGTAATGATTCGACGAGTTTTTTACAATGATTGTTCGTGAATATATGTTTTTTAGTTTTTCTTTTTCTTTAATAAAAAGAAATTTATAATAAAATGACTTTTAATTATTTATGATTATAATTATTTATTAATATTTATTTCTTATTAAAAAATTAAAAATAAAGAGATTAAATTATGTATAGTTATCATTTTATGTTTAAAACATAGAATATCATTATTTTATAAAAATTGTTTGATAAATTAACATTAAATGAATGTTTTCATTAGCGCTGTATAATTTTGTATAATCATATTTATATCATATTTTCATATTTTCGATTATATTTTATGTCAGTTTATAAAAAATAACTGATATTATTAATGGTTTATAAAATTATAAAAATAGTGCATTAGAATTTTTTATAATTTCTATTAAAAATTACAATAACGAATATTGAAAATTATTATATTTGAATTTTTTATGTAATATTTGAAAATTTGTCTTATTTTATTAAAAAAAATCATATAACTATCAATCTGAATTTATTTTAAAGCATAAAATCTTTATTTTTATAATTTTGAGTTTTTTCAAAGAATTTCATTTTATATCATGTAAAAATATTAAAAAATAAATATTAAAAATTTTTTTTATATTCATAATAAATTTGAAGATCGAAATCTTTTTTTATAATGATTTCTTAAAATTTGTATGATTTTTTTCGTCAAATTATTGAATTTTAAATGTAGCTGAAAAATATTAAAATTTATACAATTATTTTTATAAAAATAAATTTGTAATAAAAAAATTAATGTATGATAACGCTTTTTATCAATTGAAAATTTTTATTTCGAGAAGTAATAATCATTCGTTTTATAATTTGTTGCGCGTAATCGTTTTCATCTACAAATTACACGATTTATTCAAAGCTAATCGATAAGGAAAAAAATCATTGGAAAGGAAAACGAAACTATAACTTTAATTATAATTTTAACATAATTTATTGGATTACATCCAAAGTTATGTTTGGCATGTTATTTCTTATCAAAAATTAATCGCAATAAAGGAGGAGAAATATACTAAATAACTAATAATTATATTGCAAGAGTAATTGTAAATATATAAATGTATTTGAAAATTTTTCTTAAAAATATTTTTTTCAATGCAACTCTTTAAAGTAATAAAATAAAATAGTAATTTTTTAAAATTTAAATATAATAAAGATAGAAGATAAATAATGGTGATTTCACAACAATTTGACTAATATAGATACGTCAAATTTGAAGTTGAAATTTATCAAGTTGAAATTTATATTACTCATTTCAAAATTCATTATTCTATCTATTAAAAATTCAATAATTCCACTATTAAATTTTTCGATAATTAAAAACTTCGTGAAAATAATTTTATAATATATCTATTATTTATTTATTATTCTTTATTCAAGAAATTTATTCAAGTTATTATGTTTAATTATTGAAAACAATTATATAGTTGATTTAATTTTTTTTCTTAAATAAATATCTGAAATAAGTACATAAATTATTATATTTTAATTCATGATTTAAATAAAAAATTATCAAATTATATCATCAAATTTATTTTAGTGATAATTTCTTATTTAAACATTTATACTGAATTAACTTGTTCAAAAACGATGAAGTTTTTAAAAATCAAAATTCCTTCTTGCTAATTTAAAAAAAATTCTTTTTCATAAATATGAATCATATCTAAAGATATTGTTTCTACTTGTACATATTTTCATGAAATATAATTTTTGTATTTTTTTATTATAAAATATATATTTAATATTTTAGAACTAATGAAGAAGAATTAATGAAATTACTTTTATAGAAATTAAAAGAAGAAAACAATTATAAGAAAATATTATATTAAAAAGTATTTTAATTGATTATAAAATTTTCGAAAAAAAAAATTTATAAATAATATTCATCTTATTGAAATATTGCATGCGTGTAATTTTCAATAATCTTCAATGATCTAACAAAAAAAAGAAAATAATCTTTGATTTTTATAATCGGTTAAAGAAACTAACGATAAGATTTTAAGTCAAGCACAAAGTAAACTAAACTATTTTCTAAGTTAAAATCAAATATTAAAAATATAATTATATAAAATATTTTAATAAATATATTTTTAATTATTATTTATTTAATTATTATTTATTCAATTTTTAATTATCATTATTAATTTCAATTAAAAGTTTTCTCCTCATAAAATATTTTTTTCCTCATTTTATTTATATTTTTAAATAATAAATAAAATTCATATAAGAATTCATAAAAACTTATATTAAAATATGAAGAAATATTTTTTATTTTCTTAATTTAAACTTATTAAATAATTATACATATTTAGATTTTTTAATCTAGACTTTATATTTTATTCAATTTATTACTACATTTCAATTTCATTAGAAAAAAAAATTTTGAAAAAAGAAAAATTGTATAAAAAGTATCGTACGATACTTCCAAAGTCCAATTACGTTAAGTGTATTAAAGTATACAATTATCGAGTTAATAACATAAATGAGAAACGAGCTAAAAATTTAACACTCCCAAAAGTACTTGATACGTCAAAAATAACAGAGAATTAATCGTGACGTCGGATCGCAGTCAATGATGAGATTTTCTCACTTATCGGACAGTTAGTCAATTCGTTCAGATAACACCGATTTTATCGAATCTCCGATAGTGGAAATACTTTTTCCTTCGAAGCGGCGCGTCTTTGATGTGCCGAAAGCACCGATTTCTCTATGATATTAGTAATACGCGAAGGATATGTTCGATTACGATCGATAACTTTGTGTACCGAACGATTAGACATTACAAATCGAGAAATATTTCTTTTTTTATATCAGGGATTATAACAAGCCAGACTTCATCGTTTTATTATTTCGATTATTTCAGAATTTATACTTTCATCAAAATGATTTTCTATAAATTTATATCTATTTATATCAATCAAAGGACTTATTAAGAATTAGATATTCTAGATTTTTAAAAATTATTCAAATTAGAATTCTTTAAAATACAATTTTATTTGAATTAAATTTTTTCAAAATTTAAAAATTAAATTTGTATTTTTGAATGAATTTGTTAATTTAATTACATGAATAATTATGTCAATACATAAGTAAATATAAAATATCGAATATTTATATTGGGGAAGTTATATTGATTTTTGAATTGATTCAATAAACAGTAAAATTTTAAATAACTATTATTATTATTTGTATATATATATATTTATTTTTTAAGAGAGGTATTCCATGTTAGTTTAAAATTTAAAATTAATATGCATTGAGCAATTATAGCAGTTGGATATAGATAATTGGAAGATAATTTTTATTTTTTTCAATTGATTATAATCCATATGAATTTAAAGAAGATATAAATGCAACTTCTAAAAAAAGATTTTCTATATTTTTGAAATAAATGTTGTAAGGGAAAATATATATCAATCATATTTGATTGAATTTCGATACAATATTATTTAAGACTGAATGATAAAATTCTTAGAAAATGTTTCTAAAAAATAAATACAATTTATTTTTTTAAATAGAATTCGTTAAAATTATAAATATCTATAAACTATACTTATTAATAATAATTATTTTCAATTTATCAGTTCAATTTTAAATTCATCAATTAAATTCTATAAAGTTAATTTCATACAATGAAAAAGAAAGCAATTGACTAATATGAAATCTAAGAAAAAGAGAGGAAGAAAAAAATGAAACGGAAGGACAGTGATCCGTGCTCGTTAAAGCGGACTAATGACAGGACCAAATCGATTCCGTGTCGTAAATTCGAAGCCTGGCGCCGGCGTTAGAACCTGGAAAGCTCGGTTTACAATGGCCGCAGTAGAAGGTCGTGGCTACCCCGTAGGCCCTTCTAGACATCGTTCTCTCGAAAACGGTAAAATGACCCATTGATGACCATAAGCTGTGTCGAAATATTGGTCGATATGCCATCATCAGAGACTGAGTCTTGTTACCGATGCTAATTTCGTAGAGAGAATTAAGAAGCCGGCCCTAACGCTTCAAAATACTACTGTGTAATCATATGAGAAGGCAACGCAACCAAGAATCGGATATGAATGTCATTTACTATCGCTGCCGTGTATCTTGATAATTTGTTGGGTGCTTCGAGCAGATCGAACAAGATGCTGATTACGGCAAATTTTTGTCCCCGCGAATATTTGAATAAATTTCTTCACACATCCTTTCGCTATCTTTTTTCATTAAAAAAATTTCTCGATGTTGAAATTTTGTACAAAATTACTTTTAACGTATATTTATTTGAAAAAATAAAGGGAATGATAATGATAGTTGAAGATGAAAGAATTAAATTTTTCGAAGAATAAGTATTGAACAAATTAAATAAAAAATATTATATGGAAAATTGTCAATAAAGAACTTTTTAATAATTAGTTTTAAATTAATAAATAATAAATCAATTGTAATAATGCAAAATTTAATTTCTCAATCGATTGAAGCATAAAAGAAAAATATTTCTCTATATATTAGATATATTTTAAAATAAATTTCTTCACAGATATTTTCACTTTGCTACTTTCTTTACATTCCATTGAGTTCATTGCATCCAACGAATTATAACCTAACGTAACTTTCGAATAGTCATTTTTATTATTGCAAAAGTATTTTAATCAAACTACGTATAAAATTACATGAATTTTAACTACTTTATTTTATGCGTCATAAAATACTTGGAAGCTCCAATCATATAAAATAGTACCTATCGTATTTGAAAAAGATATATTTAATAATATTTAATAATATATATTTAATATATTTAATAAATATTTATAACTTATGGTCATTTAAGAATTTTAAGAAAATGAATATATGGAAAACCAGAGAATTATTTTAAACATATTTACAATATATTTACAATATATTTTCTAAAACCTACTTTATTACTTTTTATTGATTTCGTTAATACAGCAGACAATTAATAATTATTTTAAAAATTTAAATTTAAAATCTTTTCAAATTTACATATAATATAATATGTATAATAACTATTTTAATTATATTAATTATAATAATTGCAAAATTTCATTAAATGTTTGATAAAATTTTATTGGACTAAAATTATTAATATCATAAATGTTTCTTATACTGAATAAATGTTAAGCATAATCTTTTTTTAAAAAACTTAAACGAAAAATATTGGAAAAAATTTAAGTATTTGCAACAAAAATATTATTTTTAATCATTATTTATAATCAATAAAATTATTTATAATCATTTACTTTTTTATTTTTTATTAAAACATGAAAACATCCAAATATATATAATTCAAATATATAACTCATTAAAATTTTATTTTCGTTGATTTGTTTTTACATCCAGTTCTTTTCAAAATATAGATAGATGTATATTCTACTTATTTAATAAAGAAATAAGGAACCATTTGTTAAATTTTAACTGCGATTTCTATTCTAACAAATAATCTATAATTTTACAATATCAAAGTTTCTTTTTAAGATTTCTTTAGTCAGAAATTGATCGAAAGAAATTGAGATTCAATTAAAAAATGAACACTTTCTTGTTCTTTCTATCGGTTAACAAGTCGGATATATTATTATATATTGTTAAAAGTTAAAAGTTTTAACAAAGAAGGAAGTAGCAAGGATAAAGCACATTCGGAACATCGAACGATTAAGATCAGTTTGAACGGAAAGAAATCGCTTCGGTCTACCTACGTTGCGCTTATAAATATTGAAAAGAAAACTTGTATCAGTGTTTATTTTATATGTTTTTATGTGGACAGCAACAAATAAAGTGAGAAAAATATATTTTAAGAATTTTGCCTTTAACATATGTATTTGCATTCTCGATGATAGCACATTGTATGATTTTTCGAGATTAACATTTTTTGCAAATTTAAATGAATGAGTTATATATGCGCACAAAATTTCATTGACTATTATTATGACTATTATAAATGATTATTATAAATGATTAAAAATATCAAAAATCGTAATTTTTCATTTTAAAGAATATATGAATACTTTTATCTATCACTGTACTTATATACTTATTTTTATAAAAAGGAATTAATAATATAGAAAAAGTATATGTAATTAAATATATGTAATTAACATTTTTCTTCTACAAATTTATTCCATTTATATGAAAAATTTGTGGAATAAAATAATAGAAACATATTTCAAAGAAAGAAATTTTTTTATTGTTTTTAATATCAACTATATTGTTTAATAATATTCTAATAATATTTTCTATATAAAATTGAATTTAATTATAAGTTTTTTTTTGCCGAAATATATTGGTTCGAAATTATTTCATTTTTAACGCATAAAAATGCAATAAAAACTTTAAACATATTTTACTTTAATATAAAGAACTATAATTAGGTATACATTTTCATTTTTATTGTAGTATTTTATTCGAAGATGATAAGTTTAAATGTTTGTAAGTTTCCTTTTTTGTTATCAATATATTGTTATCATTAGATTGAAATATATGAATAATGGAATAGATAGAAATAATTTACAAATAGAATTAATTTCATTAAACGAATATCATTTTAAATATTGAAAAAGAAAATTTAAAGAATAAACTTATTCATAAATTTAATTATTAATTTAAATAATAATTAATTATTTCTTATAATTATATTTTAATATACTTTAATATAATTATACTTTACCAAATCTCAGTACTTCATAATATCCTCTTCTTATATTATTCATAAATCACTTTCAAGTGAAAAATCGATAGATATCGATTTGAAAAAGAAATCTCAACACAAAAATAAATCACAATAACATTATATACGTTAATTCTATGAAATTTCCATAAGGAAAAACAATGTAACACGATTTGCATTGGCAATACGAGAAGAATCGAAAGAGAAGATGAAATTTCGCGGAGGAACTATCGCTCGAATTTCAGAGTCGCAGTTGTGGTACTCGTTCGCCGCACCAGACAAACATTATGCACACGGTTTCTCGAACAAATCGAAGTACAGCCCCGGATCGAGATAACGGGAAATAATTTGGCCAGTTGGCGCATCAAAGTATAAATACGCCGTTTTCGTGCAACCTTTCCGCGAGCGGATGAGCAAACGAACAGTCGGGTAGGATGGGAGCCGATTCGAGGAACCAAGTCACAGTCACACGAATTAGAACCTCTTCTCGGCCGACACCGGGGCGCCGGGTGAATGCAAAGGAATGCCAGCCGGACTGATAAAACCCACCAACAACACCTACATAAATTTCGGCCCCGGGGATATCTAAGGACGACCTTTCGTTCATTTAAGCATACATCCTAAATTTAGTGCTGGCCACGGTGTGCTGTATCAGCCTTCATGGATACGGGAGGCGCCTGCTTTGCGTGCAGCAGTTACACCGTCGCGTCGCGACGCCGACTTTCTCCTCTGTTCGGCTGTGTTATCGTTATCCGCACTCTACTTTGACTTATTTATTCGAAAGAAATGGCACACGCGATGAAAATTATAACATTCGTTTCAAGTGACAAAAACTGGGCTAAAATTTTATTCTCTTATTCATAAACTTGAATCTTATGAATAAAATCTTGTAACTAAATTAATAGTCTATATATAGTCTATAATTTCAAATTTATTTTGATCTTTATGTAAAATTTTATCTTATATCCTGTATAAAGATTAAAATATTATTATAATATTTTAGAATTTATAGTAATATATAAAATTTGTAAATATAAAAAAATGTCTTTTCAAATTATAATCATTTAAAATAGCAGAATAACTTGAAAATTGCATATTTGTATCAAATATACATTTGATAATCGTTAAATAAAAAAATTATTTAGTATAAAATGTACAATTAACTATAATATATACATATATGTATAAATAATTGTAGCAATTACATACTGCTGCACATGCAATCACGAACATATATCTATGTTTAGTGAGATGTGTTCAATAATTATATAATATTAATTTTTTGCAAATAATTTGAAAACTAAAAAGATTAAAAAGATTAAAAATTATGTATAAAGAAAAAAATTACTTAAAATGTTATCTTTTACAATATATTTCGAAATAAATAAATTGAAAGTTTATATTTATTTTTAAAAGTATCTACTTACAAATCCAAATGTATAAAAAAATTCATCAAAATACATGTTAAAGATAATGATAAATTTATAAAAGGTATATTTTACAAATTTTTTATTTTAAAAATTTCTTTAATCTTATATAACTTTGTTTTATATATATATATATAATAAAAAAAAAATATAATTATTATATAAGAACCTAAATAAATGTTAATATATTCATAGAATGCCTTTGATTTTACAGAATAAAACAAAACTTGAACAAAAATTGGTTGAGATTTATTTGTTAAGTTAAACAATTTAACTTTCAATAAAGCAAATAAAAGTGAAAAAAGAGTGAAACTATTCCATCTTTGTTACATCGCACTTTCCTATCTTGCTTTATCTAACTTAAATTATCTATAATTTAATAAATAAATCTTAATCAATATTTTTATATATCAACTTTTTTACTTATTTTAAATCTAGAATCAATTATTCATAAATATTTCACAAATATTAAAAATTTATACATTAGTATATTTTTGTAATAAAATTATATAAAATTTATAAATACTTTTAATTGTTAAAATAATATACAATTGATCGTATATTTATCTATTAAATTATTTAAATATTTAAAGATCAAGAATATTTTAGAATAGATATTATAGATTCAAGGAAATAATTAATATCTAATGAGAAAATAAATATATGTGATACATGTGATTTAGAAAAATAAGAATAGAAAATAAATATTAAATAAAAATAGTTTTGTTGAAATAAAAAAGAAAAATATTTAAAAAAGGAAATTTTTAATACTAATAATATATTTAATATAATAATATAATATATTTATTATAATTTATTATCGAATTATAAATAACAAATAATAGTTATATATTCATAGATATGTGGAAAATAGCTAAAATAAAACAAAAAAAAAAGAATTTAAATATTGAAAAATATTACGTATAAATATCACATAAAAAAAATTAAAAAAAAATTTCAATTCAAAAAAAAAGATCATTTAGATAAAGAAAAATAAAAAATAAATAATATTGACTTTAATATATTATACTAATATAGTAATTGACTTTAATTGATTTTTAATATATTATTTTAAAAATTATAAAATTTTATAATAATTTTATATTATTATTTATTTGCCATATTTATTTTATTATTGATTTAACATTATTTCAATTTTATATCAATATTAAATCAAAATATTTATTATAATATTTCCATTAGTATAGTAACACTTTAAATAGTAATAAATAAAAAACAACAAATGACAAAAACTATTAAAAAATGAAATATTGTATATAAATACAATAATTGTACAGCAATTGTTAATATTTATATATAAATAACATGATTAAATATGATTAAAAATTACAAAATTTTTAGGAAATTAAAAATTATTTAATATCACAATGATAAATAATACAAATTACTTTTTTCTTTATATTAAGATTTCTTTATGTTATATATGATATAATATTTAATAATAATAATAATAATAATATTACTCAATGTATTGCATCCATTTATTGTAATGTAATAATATTCTTTTTTTAATTAATGATTGTAACATTTTAATTTGTCATTACAACTTAAATTTCAATTCCAATTTCAATAAATGTTATTATCATTCCCAATAATTCACTTGAATTTTAATCATTTTTTAAATCACTTTTTATTAATAATGATGCATAATAAATAGTATTATGTAATGATTACTATCTACTATTATTTATATTTAAAAAAAAATTATTAAAGAAGAAGAAGAAACTTTTACAAATAATGAGTAAATTAAAATTTTTAAAGTTATTAATAAAAAGTTATTTCAAATATAAATGATTTTCTTTTCTATGTATCTATTCTCTTTACATGTTCATTTATATTGTACATATCAATATGTGTATTTTAATTATAATTGTTTACTGTATATTCAAAATTTGTATGATTATAATACTTTATATTATAATAATTATTTAATATGTTACTGAGAATATTTAATATTTATTTAATATTTATTTAATATTTTTATTCATTTATTATTTTTCTTATCCTATTCTGTCAAAAAAATAAATAAGTATATTATATGCATCAAACATAAGTATTTATTATTAACACATTTTAATTTTTGTGAATTTATAAAACATACAATTTTTTCTTCAATTTTTTATTAAAATATAATTTTAAAATCTAAAGTTTAAAATATTATTATACATATAATACATGTATATACATTATAATGTATTACATTATATTATTTTATTATTATTATTTTTATATAATTATTTCTAATTATTATTATTTCTTATTAAAAATAAATTCACCGGAAAAATTTTTTTTCAATGAATAAAAAATAAACAAATATAAATAAATATAAACTTGTCTTGAAGTCTATAAAATGAATATCGATGAAAAATATCATAGATTTAATATGTGAATACATATAATCATAAATGAGATACAAAATAAATAATATTCAATGCTTTTTTATATTTTGAGATCATATGATCTTTTTATCATTTTCGTATATGGTTATCAATTCAATATAGATTCAATGTAGAATTCATTACTTATAATATTAATAATGTTTAAAACTTAATTATATCATAAAATTATAAATAAGATATATAATTAAAATTTAAATAAATTATTAATATTATTAAAATTTGTAAAAATATTATTATACCAATTTATAGTTTAAAATTTATTTAATAAACATATTAAATTTTTATTTACAATTTATTTGAGAATTAATATCCAATTAAATTACTAAACCTTTCTATTAATTAATTTTTCAATGGAATAAATATTAAGAGTAATGAAATTAATAATATAAATTAGATATGCTTATATATTAAATAACCTCTAAATTCTAAAGATATAATTATATTTATATATATTTTTATACATAAAATTTTATCTATAAATTAAAAAATAAATATTTCTTATATTTAATTTTTTCAAAATGTTTAATGAATTTTTCAATAATATAATTTAACAATATAAATAAAATTGTGTTAAAAATTATTTTCATCTGTAAACTTTCAATAATTCATTTAATTTCATACAAATTTTGTAAAAGATAAAAAAATTATAATTTTCATTAAACTGTAAATAATTGTAAATATACAATATATAATTGCTTTTTTCTGATGAATTATAGTTTGTTTTAGGACTTAAAAGATTTTAATTTATTCAAAGAATGTTAGCTAATAATTAATATAATTATATTAATTATATTAATATAATTATAATTAAAAAAATATAATTTGAAATATCTCATAGAATATAATATTATTCCAATCAATTTTTAGAATCAATTTAAAAGAATAAATCATAGTAGAGTGCGATAAAGTAAAAATTTTCATTTTAAACAAATAAAATTTTTATTTAAAAAAATATATATATATTTAATTCTGAAATTTTGCATTAACTAAGAAAAAATTTTTAATTCTTTTATGATTTGAGAAGAAGTTCTCTTTTGCATTTTATTAAATATAAAATAAATAAAAAAAAAAAAGAAAATTCAAAGTTATTAAATGAACAAAATATTAAAATAAATGAATAATAAAATGTATTAATTTTTAACTTTTTTTTAAAATAAAATTCGTTTGATTTGTTTTCTTTGATTAAATACAAATATAATTAATAATTTAGATTTTTTCATATTTCTAAATATAATAAATTTTTTCATAATAATATTCTC
Organism: Apis mellifera; assembly: GCF_003254395.2. NCBI lineage: Eukaryota > Metazoa > Arthropoda > Insecta > Hymenoptera > Apidae > Apis > Apis mellifera. Next base: position 5,733,253 of record NC_037644.1, on the reverse strand, counting down.
TACTTATTAAATGTAATCTAAAACATCGTGTTTGTTCTTGTTATAAATTTTTATATGATAGATATAAAAAAATTATCCTACTTTATTTTTATCATCATCAAATACGCGTGAATAACGTGTTTGTATAAAAAAAAGTTAGCAGATAGAAAGTGTGACCAACATCGTTTCTCCATAAAATATTAATATTTTCATTTATTTGAAGTCTTAAAAATTTATAAAAGTATTAAAAACAAGATGTTAAAATCCGTCTTAAAATTTTATTTATCATTTTTAAATTATAAATGAAAATTAAAAAAGATTTCAAAAAATTTATTCCATAAAAAAATTGATTTTTCTATTATCTTATCGAATTTTAAAAGCATTTTTTATTGAAATCATTAAGTTTAAAAAAAATATCAGTTTAAATTTATTAAAATTTTATGCAAAATACAAGATCTGTTATTTATAAATGATGGATAAAATGTTATTATATTTTTAATCTAATAACAAAATCACAGGCACAATAATATTATATTGCTGATTTTTTTTTATATTTTTTTTATCATTCTTTTGTTCTGTTTGTGCAAATGTTTTTTTTTTGTTGTAACAATTGAATAATCATTATAAATAATGATTATTCTTTCGTTTATTTGTACATATAATTCTATTGCATTCCTAAATTTTTCTATTGTTATTATTATATCATTTTATTCTTATATTATATTTTTATATTATATTACTTTGAATATTCATTAAATGAAACATAATACATAAAATACTTAAATATATACATAATCATTGATAAAATCATTCTTTATGATAAAATTATTATAATAAGATTTTCTGGAAACGTTGAAATATTATTTAATTATATTATAATATTATATTTAATAATATTAGTAAATATCTCATCAATCCACACATAAAATATATCAAAAAAAGTTTAATATTTACATTTTAGCATAAAATAAAGAATTAATTAAACTATAAACTATAAATATGCAATTTAAGAAATATAAAATATAATGCTTTAATTACCATAATAATTTTTCAATATCTAAATTACAAAAATAGTGATTATATTATTACTATAAAATTTTTATTTAAATTTTAAAATTTTTCGTGTTCTGATGTACAGAAGAAAATATCTTCGGAAGATGTATTATTGAATTAATCACAAAATATATGTAAATATATAACTTTTATGACCATCTTGATTAATAAATACCATAGAATAAATCTTTTTCTTTGCATATTTTCTTAAGAGAAATATTAATATTTCGTTTTATCGAAATATTAATGTTACATTTTACTTTTTTATTGGCAAAATTTTTTTTTTCCATTTAACAAGTACAATTTTTATAATATCTCTGATTAGAATATTAAAAAATCCATTCATTAAAATAAAAAATGACGAATTTTGTGAGAATAGTATACATGATGATAGGTCGTTTATAAATGATATTGAACGAGCGCATTTTACGCGCAGAGTCGTAAGCATATACAGCCATCCTTAGTTTGAGTCTGAGGTATCCGAAGCCCGGACTCGCGACTTGTAAGGTGCATTCCCAATCCTGCTACGAAACCGGCCAGACCGCACAAAAAAAGGGAAATAATTAGCGGAGGTGTTAATGAAATACCAAACGAACGCCGTGGGACACCAGGTCGGCGCCTCTGAACTGCCAACCAGACATCCTCGACACAGTCCACGGCGCCGTTTTCTTTTCCTCGTCCTTCTGTAACGCTGCAACCGCTACTCTCTAACATATCTCCTTGTTTCTGCCCGCCCTCCCTTTCTCCGTGTTTCCGCCTTGCCACGATGTACGTCTCATCCGACATTCTCAACCCTTCACGGATTTTTCGACTTTCAAAGAAGAATGCGTCTGCTCGCTCGAAGATCTTCTTGTTACTCCAAAGAAACCTGGAAACTGATTACCATAGATCTGCTTTCAAATCGATGCTCTCCACCGGAAACGGTGTCTTGCGTTCATGGATATTTAAATAGCAAGTTTCCTATATGTATATGTATCTTTAATACATATAACATATTGCGAAATTGATAATAGAGATTCGAATTTTAAAAGAGTATCTCCGTAATTCGAATACTGGAACACGTGTAACTCTTTTACATAATTGGAATATTTAATCATAATCATTGGAGAATGCGTAGATTTTTGTAAGATAGCTATAAATTATATTTTGAAAAGAAAATTAAAAAAATTGATTCATTTATATGAATAAAATAATAAAAAAATACATAATTTTCATAATGATAATATTCATAGAAAAGTAATCTCAAAAAAATATAAATAATATGTATTTTTATAGAGTAAAATGTAATTCTCCGTAATTATTGTATAAAGAAGAAAATAAAAAAATAATCAAATTAATTAATCAATTATATATCATAAAGTCAATATAAATATAAAAAATATTTTTCAAAATCTATATTTATATATAAAAGTAAAAAAAATTATTTCAATTTTCATTACGATAAGAAATGTTTAATAAATTCAAAATTTATTAATAAAAATTATTGATTTTTGATTATTATAAAAATATGTAATTTCTTCCAAATTAATATTGTTGACAAAATAATTGAAATTAATATCCGTAAAAGATGGATTCAATTTTTAAAATTATTAAAAAATCGAATATTTTAAATATGTTAAATATTCTGTTCATGGATTTATATGATCCTTTGTAATGTAAAATATGTAAAGATTTTAACATAATATTTTTTAGAAATAACTGCAAATACAGAAGCTGGTGAGTCATCTTTTCCTTGCTACTATGGATGGATCATCTTTACGTAAGTTATGATCATTCATGAAATTAATTTGCAATAACTATTACTTGTTTTATTAAAAACAAGTAAAAGTTGTTTTATTAATGAAGAAGAAAAGTTTCTTATTATTATCTACTATTAAGCAATCTTATAAGATAAAAAATATATTATTTATAAAAATATAAAAAAAACATTTTTAGGTATTATTATAAGAATTATTTATTAAACTTTTTTTCTAAAAATAATGTACATAATAGAATTATGAAATTAAGAATGTAATATAAAAGTAAAAAAAAATAAATGTTGTATATTTTACGATATAGAAAGAGAAACAAAATATTGAATGGAGATTATAGAAAGTATATAGAAAACATTTACTAATAAAAAATAATCGAAATTTGAAAACATTAAAAAAAAAAGAACGAAATAAGAAAGTAAGAAATATTTCAATGAATGAATTAAAATTTTCTATTAGTAGATTTATTCGTATTACAAGAAAAAGGTATTTTTTGTTTAGTTGATATTAACCAATAAATATATATTTTTTATAATATATTAATTATAAAAATCTATAATTAAATATTACGATTTTAATCAATTTTAATCAATAACAATATTTAATGTAATATCTTTGATTAATCATTTTATATATGTTGTAAAAAATATGGTATAAAAAATAAATCTAAATATAATATAAATATATAGAATAAAATAAGTCGGTATCATCGGAATAATAATTAATAAAAATTCATTTTCATTGATTAATATTATAACTATTAAATATATATATCATAATTTTCGAATAATTTTGAACAAAGAAATGTCGAGTAAATTAAGATAAAAATTATTGTTGTAAGTATTGTCTTAAGTATAGATTTATCACTTTACATTATATTGATATTTTTCTTATATTTCTAAGTAAATATTATATATATTCTGGTTACTAAATGATAATAAATACATAGATACATTTTTTACATTACTAAAGTTATTGCTTAGAATAATTATTATTTCAGAATAATTTTTTCTAAATATTCAGATAAAATACTGTTTAAACGTACAAATAAATCTGAAATTCAAGTATTGTATAATATATTTATATTGTATTTGTATGTTTAAATTAAAATATAAACATTATATTTTATTAACAACCATTTTTGAAAAATATTTTCTATTAATGAAAAATCTAAGTTATGTTAGATTATTCTTTTTCGATAAATATCTAAAATAATAATAGACGAAGTTACAGCAATCCAGAAAGATAATAAATATTTTATAACATTAAATATCTTTAACTATGGAAATTTCGTTATTTTTTCATTTAAATTTTTTATTTGAAGGTTATGATATATTGAATTTGTCTTGAGCTATAATAAGCTACAACAACATGAAATTAGAAATATATAATTTAAAAAAATTAAGATGATTGATTTATTATTTAAAAAAATAATTTTTTTTAATTTTTATTGAAATTTATAATCAATTGAAAACTGAATAACTTTTCTTCAAAACATTTTTCTATTAAATTATTGAAAATAGAATTATAAGAAAAATTAACAATTTGTTATAAGAAATAAAAAATTGTTTTAAAAATACTTCAATAGTAATATTTTATTTAAGAAAAAATAATTTTTTGAAATTGAAGAAAAGTTCAAATAATTAAAGTTAATTAAAGACAAAATTTTTACAGAGAATAAATTAAGTATTTTGTGCTAAATATAAATTAGGAAAAAAGTATGCACATTAATGAATTGTTAAACGCGAGAAATTCCATTATTAAATATGTTATGCATATTTCTTTTTTATTATTTAATTTCTTTTTAAATATAAATTATTCTCAAATAATTTATTCTCAAATAATTTCTTTTTTGAATGTAATTTAATTTTTGATGTAAATTTTTATTGAAATTATTAACTCATTTATTATCTTTTCCTACAATTTTTAAATTGAATAATCTTATATTATTAATATTTATAAAATTATAAATTATAACTAATCATTTTTTTAATTATCTATAAACTCTTAGACACAAAATTCTACTAAGAACGTATATGTATTATGATATTCCACATTAGAATTTCGAATAACTAATTAAATATTTTTAATCGTACTTTTTTATTTCCATTTTTTCATCTCGACATTTATAAGATACCTTCTTTTTTTTCTCCTTCTTTCTCCTCTATCTTTCCCGGCTCTTGTCCAGTCCTCTTACTCTATTTATGTGCCTTCTTATTTTCGTACCCCTCTTCACTGTTTTATCTACCTGTTCTAAATTCAGGATTTTTTATACGGCTCCCATCGTCCTACCGTCAAGGGTTATTCATCGCTTTACACGCGTATGCGGTTCTCGGAAGTGCGGATTATAAGACAAAATGGGTTTCAATCGCGATTGGTTTGACGTGCGTCGTCCTAAAGTAAAATAAAACAAAAAAAAAACAAAAAAAAAAAGAAAGAAAACGAGAGAAAAAGGAGAAGAGATATTTCATGATAAAGCAGCACATCTTCGTTCCTTCTATAAACGAAGATGTACTGATTTATCATGAAAACGAAAATGTTTCGGAAACCTAAAATAGATGATAGAAAGTAAAAACTTATCGACTTTCACTAAAGAAATACTTTTATCGCAGTCGTGTTAGTAGATAATAAAATTTCATTAACATGTTAAGGAATTTATTAGACAGAGAAAAATCGGCTCATTAGTTATTAGATAATTAATATAATAATGAAATATAAACAATGAGTTTTAAATACTTCAAAATTTCGATTAATATTAAATCGAAATAATTAATATATTTTAGAAATAGAATTTAGAAATAGTCATTATATTTTTTATATAAGATTAAGTTTAAGATAATTAAGTTAAGATAATTAAGTTTAATATAGCTATAATTATATATATATATAATGTAGATATAGATATAATATATATTGTTTATTAATCATTTGAATAGATACTTTTAGGTTATAAATATATAATTACTAAAAATTTTTAATGTTTCAAATACAATGTTAATATTACATAATATTATATAATATAATTTATATTATGTTAATATTTAATATTTTCCCAAATTTTTCGCACAGTTATAATTAAACACACAGAGTTGTCAAAATATATATATATATAAAATATAAATATTTATAGTAATCAAATATAGATATAAATTTTCTCAAATTTTTCGCACAGTTAAAATTAAACACACAGAGTTGTCAAAATATATATATACAAAAAATAAATATTTATAGTAATCAAATATAGATACAAATAAATAAGGATGTTTAAAAGATTGATTCTAGAGATTAAAACAAACACAAAAATTGATATATAATAATATTATATTTATGTTTAGTTAAGATTTATTTATAAAATTATAAATAATTTTGTTTGCGTTAGATAAAGTGATGCAGCAATAAAATGCGACGATAGAGTAATAGAAATAAAACGAATTCATTTTATGTCTCTCTTCGCTTAATATAAACTTTATTTGTTTATAACTTAATAAATAAACTCGGATCGATATTTTTGTACAGCAATTTTTATATTTGTCTTGATTTCTAGAATCAACCTTTTTGATATCTTATATTATCAGGTAACATTCTGCAGGATACATAATAGGATCTTAAGACTGATGATTCTTCGCCACCCACATTCAGTCAGTAGCAAGCTACTTTAAAATCCCTACTTTTCTTTTTCATCTTTTTTTCCACCTAGATCCACTCATCTCCATTCATTTTTATTATTCTTTTTCAGATTTGGGTTTTGGGTTTCATTTTGTCATCAATAATCAATTCCTTATGATTTATATTTTTGCATTCATTTCATAACTGAAGAATCTCTTCTACCATTTTAAAAAAATTAGATAAATATAATTAATTTGTTAGAAAAAATTAAGATATTATTATGAAATTTCATCTATTAAATTTTATGTTATTAAATTCATTAAAAATTTATAAAACTTTTGGAATTGTTTTAATTATCCACATAAAAAATTTTATTATAATTATTTAATGATTTTTTATGATTATTAAATTTCTTTCTTTGTTTAAAATATTTATTTATTATATATTCTATTACAATAATGATCTATATGAAAGAAGATAAAGTAGATAATTCAATATAAATTTAATATTTAAAATTAGATTTATTATATTATTATTTTTAACATTTTTAACATTTAATAATTTTATCTTTTTTAAAATACTAAAATGCTATTAATTTACAAAATTTGTTTTAATAAAACTGTTTATAAATATATCTAATTATCTATTTTTTATATGATATTTTCTATTCAGTAATAGATTTCCTATTTAAAATTGAATACATGTGAAAATAACTTGAGAATAGCATAATAGTTGCGTATAATTTTAATTAAAGTTTAATGTAATCTATTATAAGATAAAACACATTATTAAAATTCATCTTCATTTCATTCACTTTTTTTTCATAATAATTGATAGACTTAATAATACGCATATTATTATATTTCCAACACTATTTTTTGATTTATTTTTCTTAAAACGTTAGAACATATGTAAGAGAAAGTAAGATAAAACAGAACATTCATTTTAAATAAAGAAGACAATAAAAAGATATCAAATATATATGAATATTGATATGAATTGTTAGTATATTATAAATATTAAGTATATTATAATTAATTGCAGTCTTATGAAAATTGTTTTCTTGTGCGTATCAGAGTTTATATTTTAGTTTACATTTACGTTAAAGAATTAATATATAGTATATAAATAAAATATATATATAAATAATTAAAATATAAATAATTAATTATTTTATATCAAGTTGAAAATTTTTCTTTTAGTATGTATTTATTCTTTTTTAAAATTATTAGATAGAATAATAATATGTTAATTATGTTTATTTTCTAATTTTTCGTAATTTTTGATAAAAAGAGTTTAATAAATAAAAATTATAGAAAGATATAGAAAGATATTGCAGGAGGATTAATTTTTTTTTCAACTACAAAATCTCATCAATATTATTTTTAGACATTTATATCAAATATAAAAACTAAAAAAAAAAAATATAAAATGTTATTGATAAATTATGATAATAACAACAAGATAATAATATAATTTAATAAACAATAACATAAATATAAATAAAAATAAATAATTATTTCAAAATAGAAGGATTAGGGATAAAAATTTTATTTAGATATTCTATTTTTTTCTATAAAAAAAAATCAAAAGAAACAATATTTTCTTAACTAAATTCAAATTAAAATGGCACGAATACATTATTCATAGTTTCCCGAAACTATATATTTTGAGCAATACAACACAAGATTTAATTAAGTATTCATTATTACCAAATACATTATAAACTTGTTCGAAATACAATTTTAGTTTTCCTATAGATGAATTTCGATCCTATGCGAATAGTAATTGGCAAACTCTTTATTTACTTTCTCAACGAGTTGGTCGATAAGACTTTCAAAACATACGAAAAGTTTCCGTCTTACGCGTTAAGTTTACTCAAACATCGCAAAGGTTGTTCGATTTGAATTTAAAACGTTGGTCGTATGTAAGTATTGAGCAATAGAGTGAAATGAAAAATTGTATGAATAGTTTTTAGTAGAGAAGAGAATTTCAATTTCTTTCAGATTAAACATGCTAATCTTAGTTTCTATTTATTTTTATTAGTCATAATAATATGTATTCTTGTAATTTGACATATTACTTAATTATTATCTTATTGTTAAAAGAAGAATATATATTTCTATGATATTCATACATAAAATATAAATTATAAAATATTATCTAATATCGCTAATTCATTTTTTTTTATTTTATATTTTTTCAACTTTTTTGAATAATTGTCTTTTCTTCATGTAAAAAGAATTGTAAGAATTGTAGAATCTTAATTAGCAAAGCAATCAGAATCCTGAATGTAATCAATTGAATTCAGTGATTGAATTTATGACGTCTTCGAATCAATACATTGAAAAATATACATTGTTTGTAGAATTGTCATATAATATCTAATATACACATATAATAAATTCAAAGATAGAGCATTTTCAAATATTAATATGAATATATAAATGTATATAAATATCTAACTAAAATATTATTTATTTTTATATCATTTACAAAATTATAAATAAAACAGTATCATTTTAAAAAAGATGATCATGCAAAGAGTAAAATAGAAAATTCAAGAAAGAACCGCACCTATTCATAAGACAACAATGTAGCAAGTAAATATTGGGGATTACAATATTGCTGGTGAATTCATCATCGCAAACAAGCATTGTAAATCCGAACATTCCACATTTATGTAGAAGAGACAGAGAGAGAAAGAGAGATCGTTGCATCGTTCGGTGCATCGATGTATCGGTGCACAGCGAGTTCTCGAAGATACGAGCTGGTTGTCGTCTCTGGGAGCTAATGGGACGCCGCCGACACTCTCTTCTCTTTCGAATCTCTTTGATCCTGACCGAACTTGCCCTTGCCTCTACCTCTGCGACTCCTGTCCTTTTTCTGCTTTCCCTTCTTCCCCGACTCCTCGTTCTGACCTTATTCACAGCCTCCTCGGGATCTTCATGGTGGTCGCGAGCTTCATGCATGTATACCCAACTTGTAGAGTCAAGATCCGGTAGAAATGATCGATTTTTACATCCTCTGGAAGTCATTTCTCAAATTATTTTGTATTTTGCTGCATTATTATGGGTCACGTGGATTATTTCTGTAATCAGATGAAAAAAAACTGATAGATATTCTATGTCTCTAATTTTATAATAATATACATAGTATTAATTTTAAAGTTTGTTTAATTATGAAAAATTATAATTTAATTTTATTATAATTTAATTAAATTATAATTCATTTTAAAAAATATAATTTGTTTTTATATTTCTTTAAACTTTATACTATATATATATATATATATATATATATATATATATATGTTGAAAAGATGAATATTTAATTATTATGATACATATATATTATAATAATTAAGTATTTTATTTCAATACATATCAAAAAGTGAGTATATATATCAGAAAATAATTTTTGTCGAAAAAAAGAATAAATTTTTTTTATTTGAGATTTGTTTTCGAGTAAATCAAGTTTTGAAATATTTTCAAGTACAAATGAAATTGACTTTTTTTTTGATTAGATATAAATTATCGTCGAATAAATTAAAAATATCGTAAGAAATAATCGTTAAAACGTTAATTGTATATATGAAAATAAAAAAAAAAAAATAAATTTTTTTATTTAAAAATTATTTTTCAAAAAAATTAAATTTAAAAATTCGCTAATTCTTGAATGCTTAATTGTATATATGTTCAATTTTGATTTTCTCAAAAACTTAATTTTCAAGAATTTAGCGAATTTCATTTGTGAAAAATTTTTAAATTTCATTTATTCAAAAATAAAGCTTTGAAATGCTCCATTTGAAGAAAAAATTTATTTTCCTTTTACATTTACTTTTTAAAGAAAAATAAGGACACTTTTGCGAATAACACGTTGTGCACAGCATATATCATAGAATTTGTGATATATGATATTTGTAATATATCATAAATTTTACTTTTATGTTTTCAGTGGTTTTATTTTTATATCATTTATAAAATTATAAATAAAACAGTATCATTTTAAAAAAGACGATCATGCGATTTTGGGCTTCTTGCGAATCTTTTAAAAATTTTTTATTAGACATTTGTATTTGAATGAAAAGAATTTTTCAAATAACAAAAATTCTTTTTAATATAAATATATTCATTTATTATTATTCAATAAAAAAAATAAGCTTTATCTTATAATTTTCAAATTTATAATTAATATTATCAAATTAACAATTTCATTATTTTTAAGAATTAAATTTTAAATCTTATATATAACTTTAAAAAAAATTATGAAAATATTTTTTTTTTCTCAAAATTCATTCAATATTAAGAAATGAAAATTTAAATACGATAATTATATTTCCTCTCAACTACTAATTTATATTTTGTTATTTTAATTTATTTATTTACCGTCGACTAGATGATACTTACTTGCTTATATTTATATTCTTACTTATATCTTTCTCTTTTGCTTTTTCCTTTTCTCTCTTCTTAAATCTTATCCACACTTAGTTGAGGTCCTTCAGGGTGGCCGTAAATCTCAACCCTTTTCCGTACGTATTTACATCTGGCCGTATGCGCGAGGATAGAGCAAAAAGAAAGAAAGCTCATCTGTAAGCTTATCCGCGCTATCGTGTACGGTGTGGATGTTCTTCTTATTTTCCAACCGGTTAGGAAACGTTCCGAGGGGTCCGTGTTTTTACCGGTTTCGAAGTAAAATTTCGTGAAATCAGAAGCCAAGTAAGACGCCTCGTTCTCGTCGTAAAACTTACGGTATCGCGATCGTTCTCCATATTTTTCTCCTCCTTTCTAATCGTATACACGATTTTAACGATGATCGTTGCTCCAACCGATCTTGTTTCCCGCTCCTTCTTTTCTTTTGTTTAAAATGCTGTTTGTATAAATTAATTTATTAAGAAGAAATTATATATTATATATAAATTAATTGTATAAATTAATTTCTTTACGTTTTCTAACTTTTAATTTCTTTTTTACGTAGATATATGCTGATCAAACCAATATCAAAATTAAATCAATATCAAAATTTTTCGTCGATAAAAATTCGTATTTTTAAGATGATATGGATTGATATTGATTAATAATTTATATTGATTTATTTGATATTATTTGATATTATATTAATATTTTTATTATTTTTTTTTTAAATTATGGATTCGCATATATGTATTATTTACTATCTGACAGCATCAAATTTTTATCATACATAAGATATATTATTAAATCTCATTTTAAAAAATAAAAAGAATAAAATAGGATTTTATTAATAATTTTTACAAATATTAAAATTTCTGTTTATCAAAATGCAAAGTTTTAGTTGCTGTTTCAATTCATTATTATAAAAGAAAGAGGCCATATTATAGACTGCAAGTACAGTTTTTATCATGTATACTTGTGCATAATAGATTGCATATTGTACTTAAAATTATCAAAAGATAACGTAAATTACAGACTACGTTTTAAGTTTGTGTGCAGTTAACGAAAGCGAGGTGATTGATAAACTTATTGTAAAGCTTGTTTTAAAAAATACTATATTTGGTTTATTATAAATATATTAAATGTTTCATAAAATGCAAATATATGAATAAAAATATGTAATTGAAAAAAATTAACAAAAAATTAACATCTAAGTAAATTTATTTTTGATATAATTTTTTTTATATTATTTATACATTATACCTATATCATATATAAAACATATTATTATCAATCATGTGACTGTTTAATAATAAAATAATAAAGATTTAATATTTTTTGGAATAAATTTCTTAGAATATAAATATTAATAAATTTTAATAGATATATGGGTAATTTTATGAACTTAAGAACTTTTTATCTTAAAAAAAAAGTTATTTAATTTTATAAAAAAATTGCAATATAAAGAATATATTTAAATAAATTATATAATTTAAAAAATAAAAAACAATATTATAAAGTTTCTTTAATAGTTTATATAGTTAAAAATATTATAATAGTTATTTTTATAGTATATTCATATTTTCATAATATTAAAGTCAAATTTCTATTTCTATTTATTGCAATTTTATTAAACAATTTATGAATCAAAAAAAATCATAAATGAACTATCATAACGTATGAATACATTTCTTATATTGCTGCTATTCTTATATAGCTGCTATATAAATATTTTGGAATTTTTGGAGAATAGATAGTAAGCACATAAGTAAATATATTATAATATTATCATATATGATAATAAAAATAAATAATAAAAATGATAATAAAAAATCATAGCTCAATATTTTTTATTTGATTGTAACTACAATTTTTATAATTATTTCTATAATTATAGATATTATTTTTAAAATATTAAAATATTATAAATATATATGTAAAATATTAGAATATGAAAGAATAATTTCTTTTAATTATTTTCTTTTTGACATTATGTGCATTTGATGTCATCTTTTAATTTGTTAATAACAAATTTTTATTTCTTTATTTTGTTAATCATTAAATAATATATATAGATAGAGGAATAAAAAATGATTGTAACTATTTGATTTTAAAATAGATACTTAGGATATAGACAGCAAAGATAAATGCAACTTTTTTATTACCTATATAAAAAAAATAACATTTTATTATAATAATCTTATATAGCAACAAAATTATATATAAAAAATTAATACAAATATAATTAATAGATAATAATAAATGAAAAACAAATTATAAATAATTTTGTCAATTTTTTAGATAGATGATTCTAATTTAACGAATACAATTGTTATGAATAATTCAATTCATTGATATTTACGAAATGCAAAATTTATTTCATTATTTTAAAACATCCAGTTCTTTTAAAGAAAGATTTATAATATAATTTTATATTTATATTAGATTGTCCCTCTTTCATATCGTACATTTTACAGATAACAACTTCGTCTGATCAAACTCATCTGTTTGATATTATAATATAATTTCATGGCATTATAATGGATAACTTTGAAATGCATTAATTATAAAGTGAATAAATTATAAGAGATAGCAAATTCATCATCTTATTCATGTAGTAAATTATGTAGTAAATTATGTGAATAAATAATATCAAAATAATATCAATGAAATTAATATTAAAATAACAATGAATTACATTAAATAATTTTGCGATATCCGACTTAACACCAAAGTTTACTATTCATGCAATACTTTATTTTTATTTAAGCTTTTATTCATTAATTTATAAAAAAAATTATAATAATTTTTATAATAATAATTTTTAAAAAATATCATACATTTTTATGATATACATTATATTACAAATATTATCATACATATGAAATTGAATGATTTCGTTCTAGTTTTTATTAATTGTATTAGATCCTATTTTCTCTTGTTATCATTATTAACTTTAACTTTTAATTTTAATTTGTAATTTTAATTTTTCATTTAATCATTATAATTTTAATTGCCCAAAAATTATTTTATATTTTATTTTTCACATTTTATGGATTCTTTGTTCAAGTTTTCTATAGATGGATAAGAAATATGAATAAATCATCTAATATACATTTTGGACAGCTGCCGTGTTTATATAATCAGTTTATATAAATAGTGATCGCATATTTATATCAAGTTATTAAAGACAGATATATATAAATGAAATTATAATATAAAAAATTATTACTATTATAATAGTAATAATTTTTTTCCAAATATTCGAAAACTAAAGCGATTGTATGCAAAAAACATTGTTTAAAATGTCTTAAAATTAATAGTTTTTAAAATTAATAGTTCTTAAAATTTTCAATATATTAAATAATCATCGAAATCAAAATCTACTTTCTAAATAATTGTCAATAATATTAAAAGAAGGTAAAATCAGTAAAAATGAAAATAAATTAAATCATATAAATTTTAAGATTTTTCGGAATAACGATTTGTAATTTTGCAATTTTTATTTAGCTTAATTATTTCTCATATACAAATATTTTAATTTCAGAAACAAAAGCTAAAGAAAACAAGATAATTGAATTTATTATCATCGAAACGAGTTAAGAAACTGAACAAAAGAACACGATGAAATAATATTACGACAGCCATCGGATTTAGTATCGAGCGAAAGGGAATGATACAGAATGATGGACCGAAATTTATTATCGAATATCTCTCCACGTTCACCGATAACGCAGCGTCGTTTCGAGTACAACGAGCATAATGTGAAGAAGAAACGCGTCTCACGTGTGCATAGTATGGGTTAGGTTTCGCGGTACTCGAAAGAAAAGAAGTTGCGCGCCGACTCGATGGTTTCATCCAGAGAAATCTGGGCGGAGTTTCGAGCTACCGAGGTGAAACTGCACCGCCCAGCTTCGTCCCCTGTTCGTCCTTCTGCGTTCACCATTCCCCTCTACGCCGTTTCCCACCCTTGCTCGGTGGGATTTCTTTCGCGAGCTGCATTTCTAGCGCGCAAACGCGCCCCAGCACATCCACCAATTTCAGATAGATAGATCGACAGTGGGCTAACCACTGTTGCAATCGTATGCCATTGTATTTACGCCTGTTCTTTTCGATCCAACTCTTTTTTCTCTTTCTCGATGATTGCTACCATCTTTCTTCCGATCCGAGTGAATTCGGTTTCACGGTATATATACCGAATGCTTTTAGGATGTTTGGATGAGCTGGTATATTTTTGTATTTTGATAAATATTTGTGGATAAAAGGAGAATAGAAATTTGGCTAAAAGCTAATAGCAATTGTATTTTTTCTTGATTATTTAGGTATTTTTAAGTTAATAGCAAAATTTCGCATATTTACAATAAATACTTAAAACTTTTTTTTTTGTATTTATTAATTAGTATAGTACGGTATTGAATCAAAAAATTTTAAAAACAAGAAAGTTCGGCAAAAAAGATTTAATATTTTTATACAATGGCAGAATCGTGTGGCCATTATATAAAAATTATATTTATTTTCATCAATAAATAACTATTTTTTAAGATAAAAAATTACAAATATTTATTATATAAGATATTTATTGTTCACAGTTTTAGAATATAATAGAATTCTTCTTAGAATATAAAAAATAAACATTGAATATTGAAAAGTATTTCAGAAATTAAATCAAAATTAAAGAAATATTATTGAATATTTGATAAATGTTTATTTATATTTTTATTATAAAAATAATTCTATTATAATTTAAAACTAATAGCAAAAATATATTACATAATAAATATTTTTGCAAATTTATATTTTTAATAATTATAATTATTGAATAAAATAACTATAAAAGATAAATAAGTTTAGTAAGTTTATAATTTTTCCAATATTATATATTGAACAACAAATTAACTAAATAAAATTAATAAATAAAAGATATAACCATGATTTAAAATTTTTTCATGTAAATTTATTTTTATCATTTAAACATCGCGTCGCCATTTGAAAATCCATTGAAAATGAGGGTAAATAAGATCAAGCAAGCAATAGGATTCTTGATATCCTTTTGTACTCATTTGCGTGTTAAAAGTTATCAATAGCCTTTCGATGAAATCTCGGTTTATCCGCTTTTTATACGTATTCCACTCGTCGAAACAAAAGATGACTATAATTTTCACGAAAAAATGTCTACATTGAGTAAAATGACATGGTATCAACCTACGCATTTTCTGTATCGCAATAATGGAAAGAAAGTAGAGGAAGATTGTTTTGCGTAGATTCTTTATTTGAAATATGTATCTATTCTATAAATATATCTATATATCTATAAATATATATCTATTCAACAATAGATGTTCGTTCGTAGAATCATTTCTATAATATGTTTTAAAAAATTTCATCGTATTTGCGTGTGGGTTATGCTTATAATTTACAATAAACAATGAACAATAAAAATAAATGGCGGTAGAACTATCGAATTGTAATCAGAAAAATTGAAAATCATAATTCTTTTAAAATTTATATTGAAAATTTTTAAACGAACTCATAAATAATTTAAAGATTTCGAATAATTTAATAAATAATTAATAAGTTAATAAATTAATTGTAAAAATTGAAAAAATATTAAAATTTAATAATATTATCATAATATTTATAAAGAAATTAACAGTATTTTTTATTAATTTTCACTTTTGCTCATTTTTCAGAATTAAATTTAATCGCATTAGACTTAAATTTAAATTCCAATAATATTATAGATAATCTTTAATCAAGTTTGATTATAAGCAATTATCATTAAATTAAAATTTATTAACATGATTAATTGAAATTTCACTCATGTTCTTATATTCAATAATATAATTAATTTATTAAATCTTTTATCTAAATAGATAAATAATTAGTATTTCTTTCTAATTAACTTTGTCAATAAAATCTTAATGTGATCTCTTAAAATAATTATAAATAATTATATTCAATTTAAAATATCTTATTAAATTGCAATTATAATCATTTCTGATATTGAGGAATTCATAATTCTAATTGTACAATTTTCCATATAGATATACACATATAGATGAATATATTCTTTTCATATCCTATAAGATTTAATTTCAATCTTATCTCTTCATAAACAAAAGCGAATAAACATAGCAAATATTTTATGAAAAGAATAAACGGAATAATGTTACACGCTTAATCAACATGATCAGATTATTTATGATCGATAATCCGATATGAAATTAATATATAATTAATGGATAATCTATTATAATTGAAGTATTAAACAAGTATCGACTATTATATGAAGAATAATTATTATTTATCTACATTCTTAATTAAGAATTTCATTATTTTTTATAGGCAGTGTCATTCTGATTATTTAAATCAGTCAATGTATTTTTTAATCATTATCAATAGAATTTATTGATTTTAGATAAAAATTTATAGCTATATATGTTGTTTGAAAAATATACAATATTATCTATGATATTCTTTCAATAATTATGTATATATATATATATATATATATATATATATGTATGTATTTCATATATAATGAAAGTAATGTATACATATGTTACATTATATAATAAACGTTTCAATATTAATTCTTTTTCTCTTTTTTTTAAACTTCGATACTTCTATCAACATTTATAATAATCACATTTATATGATTGATACGAAATTACATTAAATGCAATTAAAAAAGGAAAATTAAATAATAATGAATAGATATAATATATAATATGAATATTAAAATAGAATTTTTATAAATTTTTTTAAATCTTTATGATAATCTTAAATGAAATATCTTATATAGTTACTTAATTTGATTAAATCTAATTTAATAGCGAAAAATGAAAATAAAGTTAAAATTAAGCGTAAAGTAATTTCGCCAGAGAATGAATTCCACGTAAAATGAAATTGGTTCAGGAATATGAGATAAAATATTACAGTAAATTTGATTATATAATAGTATCGTTTATTAAATTTGTTATTATTTTATGAAACAGCTTTGGTTGTGTTAATTAAATATTTAATAAAATATTTAATATAATATTTAATAAAATATTTAATTAATGTTAAATCGTAAGAGATTAATTTAAAATAAAATAAAAATACAAACATAAATTTATGAAATTCCATTAAAATTTTAGCAGCATTTATTAGTAGCTATTTCTCTAATCATTTCTTATAATTTTTAATTAAAATCAATTATGAAATGATCAGGAGCATTTATAAAACAAAATTTACAAAATAAAATTTGGAATATTATTTTCAGATAATTTTAATAAAAAATATAAACATAAAAAAAAATATATATTGAAAAATTTCCACTTACTTAAAAAAAAAAGATAAATACACGAAAATAAAAATGCAAAGAAAACAAATTCAATTGAATTATATTGAAATTATATTGAAATTATATTGAATTTGTAAATCATACTGTAAAAAAATAATAAATATTTCTTAATGTAACAATTTATTAAATAAAATTTAAATATAGATTCTAAAACATTTAAATAGAAATTTCACATATACTATTTTAATATTTTTATATAAGTATATAAATAAAAATATTGCATTCGCGTATCGTCATATTTTTCTGATACATATATTTGTTTATATATTTCTCTATTTAATTGCATAAAAAAAAATAATGGGTATTTAAAAAAGATTTCTCTTTTTACAGAAAGCACAAGTTCGCATTGCGTAGGATGTGGTGGTCGAATTCATGATCAATGGATTTTGCGAGTTGCACCGAATCTGGAATGGCACGCTGCTTGTTTGAAATGTGCAGAATGCCAGCAATTTTTGGATGAGCACTGCACCTGCTTCGTGCGAGATGGAAAAACTTATTGCAAGCGAGATTATGTCAGGTAAAAAAATATTTAATTTATTATTTATTATTTATTAGCTATGCAACGACATATTGAGATCTTTTAGGTTTGGCACATCTTGCATATTTGTATTATGCTCATTAAAAAAAAATTGTATTTTATTTAGAGAATTTCGTAATAATAAAAATGAATATTTTATTGGAATTGAATGAAGGATTCCAATGTATCAATATTAGAACTATAGTGTTTATTTAAATGTATTATAGATATATACATACATAAATAATTACATAATTATAACAATAATTATAATAATATTCAATTATATTATTATAATATTAATTATATCAATATTTAAAATAATCAAAGATCGAAAGTAACATGTTAAAAAAAAAAAATAACTAATAAATAGTCAAAATCACAATTTTTTCAAATTATAGTAAAAATATAAAAATTATAATTATTTTAATTATAGTAAAATTGTAATTAAAATATATATATCTATATTTTAATAATATCGATAATAATATGCCTATAAAAGAAAATAATTTTTCTATGTCCGAAACTAATTTTTCATTAGTACTTTAAAATTAAATTACAATTTTTTATTTTTATTTTTATTAAATTATTGTAAATTATTTTAACTTAATAAATAATCAAAATCACAATTTTTTCAAATTATAGTAAAAATGCAAAAATTATAATTATTTTAATTATAGTAAAATTGTAATTAAAATAAATATATCTATATTTTAATAATATCGATAATAATATGCCTATAAAAGAAAATAATTTTTCTATGTCCAAAACTAATTTTTCATTAGTACTTTAAAATTAAATTACAATTTTTTCTTTTTATTTTTATTAAATTATTGTAAATTACTTTAAATTATGTTTTAAAATTCATAATTCATAATAATTCTTTTTACAAACATATATTCGTTTTTTCTCCCCCCTGATTTTTTTAAGTTTTTTTAATCCCTAATCTGATTTTTTTAAATATAATATAATTACTTATACATTTTGTTAGTAAAAATTAGTAATTCAAGTTGAAAAGTATTATTGATGACAATAATAATGGCTTACAGCTTCAATTAAAAATAATATTACGAGTAAGATGTATTCAATAATCAATATTATTGCTTTTTACCATATAAAAATATAGACATAATAGATGCAATGAATTGAATATAAGAATTAAACATATGAAGAAATTTTTAAAAAATAATGTATATGTATAAATATGTATCATCATATTATCATATAAAATAGTCCTTAATTTAATAAAAAAACTTGTAATTAATATGAACACAAGTATTTCATTTTCACATATTATCTATATTGTTAGTATGAATACTGCAATAATTCCAAAAAATCTTTTGATTTTCTAAAATTAAAATTGTAAATAATTGATTGTAAATCTTGGAATGATTGTAATAATATTTTCTTCAATTTTGAATTTTTATTAATATCTTTGTTATTACTTTTCATAAAATATAACAATATTCAATAATATCAAATAAGCATATAAGATTGTTATAGATATGACAATTTTTATTATAAATGTATATTTATTATAAATGTATATTTATTTTATTATAAATATACTATAAATATAGATAATAAAATTTCTAGGTCTTATCAATATTCCAAAGTATTCTCTTTTACCTGTACGAATAAAACGATTTCTATTGCGATAGAAAATTTAAAACTGACGTTCTCGAACACACGCTATATAGTAGGTAATTCTTCTCGATTTACAAACGGCGAGATTGAAAAGAAATGAAAATAGAAAAAAAAGTGTAACGGGTCGAATCGAAAAAAAAAAAAAAGGAAGAAGCACAGAAAGTAAGAACTGACAAAACATTTCTTCGTGGAGTATTTTTATCTAACATATACGGACCAGCTTCTGCGTGCGGAGAAATGCATCCGTCTGAGTGCGGAGAAATGCATCCGTAACAAAAAGTGTGCTTCACACGTGGTTGAATCGAACTTGCGGAATTGAACGCAGAATTTGTGTCTTTCATTTTACGACGAAATTCTTAACTTGAAGCTAACAGTATAAACAAGCAAAAAAGAGAAAAATACACAAATGTATCTTTATTCGAATTGTTACTTATTGTTGTGATTTGGATCTTAATTTCTTTCTTATAATCTGTCTTTATTTCATGAACAATATATTTTTTAAAAGTTGATTTATTTATTATATGCGAAAATCAAATGTAATAAAATTATAACAAAATGTTGAAGAAAAGTAAATAAAGTTAACTATTAAATAGATATAATTATATCATATTTGAAGTTAAAAAAAATGCTATGAATTAAAAATTATTCTGACATATTGATGTGATTATTTTATTTTTCGAATTTATTTTTTTAAAAATTGAAATAAAAAAAAGTGAATTATTAAAAGTGAATAATTTTACTTTAAATTTAGAAGTCGGTATGAATATCTTGATATAAAAAATATAAACCATGTTTTTCGCAAATTAATGATGCAGAAACATAATCTAAAATGAATGAAGTTTTCAAAAATAAAAAATCATATCGATCAATACTGTGTGAATAAAAGTTAAAAAATTCCGTTTTAAAACTCTTCAATCGATACAATTTCCCCCTGCAAAGTTGTGGCAAATATTTTTGGGTTTGAGGACAGGCGGTTTATTTGCATTGATCCATCGAACATTGAAATGCGTTCGAAACGAAGAAGAAGACTGGCATATCCGGTCGACATGGATTTGCCAGTCCTGAGAGACACCGATGACGCCTGTTTGTTGTTTCTGTCGCCTCGTACGAAAAGTCGAAACAACCGTGGGGTAAAACGTTTCCTTCTGGGTGTTCTTCAATGCTTCCCATTCTCGAATAAATTTGGTTATCGACCAATGGAACAGAACTTAGAATTATGTGATAAAAGAATTTTTTGTAATTATGATTTATTTTGAAATCAACTGAAAAAATTTCTATCGATCATTTTATATTATTTTATTTTTATTTTATTTTATTTTATTTTATTTTATGGAAATGATAAAAGATTTTAATTGAACTTTGAAATTAAATAATATATAATTAATATTATTAAATATTACTAATTTATATAGTTAGGAATAATATTACTAATTTTGATAGTTTTCTCAATTTTCCTGAATTTATAAAATATCCTGGATTTAAAAATTATAAAATATTTATAAAATAATTATCTATATGTTTTTTGTTTATATAATATGGCTATTTTGAATATTAAATTTGTAATACCTATTGTATATACAATCAATTGTCATCGTTTAATATTTATCTGATTTTATAATTTTCAATATATATTTTGAAAATATTTTGTGTTTTTAATAGTAGTATTTATTCTTAAAATGATTCTATGAATTTTCTCGAGCAAAATATAGTTATCGATAAAACTACACTATATATATATAATTAGTTATTCTATATATATAATTATATTCTATATACACTATATATATAATTAGTTATTAATAATTAATAGATAATTGATTGCTGTATTAGAATAGAATTATATATTCCATGAAGCTTTTTATTAATAAAACTCAACAATTTAGGAAGCCCCTAATACACTTAGGAAGCTAATAAATACAATTTAGTTTGAAAGAATTGAAGTACTGCAGGCAATTAACTTAAAAACCGATAATTAATTATTCGATCCAATATCCAAATGAAATTTCGCGGAAACATATGCTCAGAAATCAATATAAATTGAAACGATTAATAAATTTAGCGGTAAATTTATCTAAAAAAAGTAATAATTTTTATTTTTATAGAATTTAGGATTTTAAATGTTCGATAAATTAGAATAAATTATATGATTTATTAGATTTATTATTTGAAATATTAATTTTTGCAATACTATTTACATTGCAAAAAATATTAATAATGATTCATTAAAATTATATTCGAATTATCATAGAGTAAAATTATATAAATATATAAATATACTATGATGCTAAAATAATTATAAACTATAAAATTATAATAAAATTTAATATCTTAATATCTATTATGTAATACTTGTTATGATAAATATTATTTAATGAAAAACAAATATAGAATTAAATTCTAGAATTAATGAATTTATTCGTCAAATCCAATATTCATCATATTTTGCATATAAGAAAATGCTTTAAAATTCTTTTAAAAATCCAATATTTGTTCAAAGTTTTTTATTTATTCCACGATTTATTTTCTACAATTACTTTTCAATAGAAGTTAAATTTCTTAAAATTTGTATTTACTTCAGTTCCAAGACTGAAAATTAATTATTTTTTTTTGTATTTTGTTAATTTTTTTTATTAATTCTTATTATAAAAGTTGATTTTATATTTATCTTTTGAGAAACGGATTAATAATAAATATAGAGCTTCCATTGTTGTACTCTTTTACATTTTCAATGACTATTATTTTCATAAGCAAAAGAAAAAAGAATTTTTTATTTGAATAATTGATTTTACTACAAATACTTGCTATAATTTTAATCAAATTTGTATTTAATTAGATTATAACTATGTATCAAAGATATGAATAAAACGCAATGAGAAGTGAAACCGTAAAAGAATCGTTAACATATACAGAATTGATTTCAGACTGTTTGGGACAAAATGCGACAAGTGCAGTGAGTGCTTTAGCAAGGATGACTACGTAATGAGGGCAAGGAGCAAGATTTATCACATAAAGTGCTTCCGATGTTCAGCCTGCATGAGACAGTTAGTGCCTGGCGATGAATTTGCCTTGAGACAGGATGGCCTGTTCTGCAGACATGATCACGACGTTCTCGAAGGCGGAAAGCTCTGCTCTGGACCTGGTGGTGTTCCTGGAAGTGAAAACAACAACAATGCATCCCTTATGAATAATAATCATCATCTGCATCCCAACGACGGCTCAATATCAGGTAAAAAAATTATATAAAATATCTATTATATAAAAGAAATAGACATGTAATAAAAGTATTTACCTACATGTTCTCGCGTAATCTATATATATATATAATATAAAATATGTCTACTTATTATCATTATCCACGAAAAAATGACATTAACAGATTAATGTGACTATTTCCACAAATGACAATTTGATAGAATAACGGCATTCTGCCTTTTATCACGTTGGCAAATGACTTAACTTATTTGAGGATTACATTGTCTGGACATGGACTATCAAAGTACAAAGAGCAAATTTGCTAAAGGGAGTCCGCTCGAGGGGAAGCTCAAAGGCTGTTCTGATATAATGGTGTTGTATTAGGATCACCGGTCATAATTAGGTGTTGATAATTGAAGCCCTTAAGACCCAAAAGGCTTGACCACTTCCCTCCTACATGTCAGGATTATACAGGATTAGCGTTCCTCGAGCTAGTCCTAATATGTGAGCATACACTATCTAGATTGATTGGATTAAATATTTAATAAGATTCGCGAAAGTAGATAATAATTTAATCATATTTTATCATTTATATTATGTTACATCGATAAATTGACAAACATTACATTTAGCATAACAGAAAATGCAATTCTTCGAATATGTGACAGGTTAGTGTACAAATATTACCAAATGCTATAATCTCTAAGCAAGTGGCAAAATCGTTGAAAAATATGTTGGAAAAAGTCTGGAAAGTCACAAGGATCGCATAGAGAATGTCAAAAGTTTGGATGACATATTATTTATACATCACGTCTACTATTACTAATTCATTATTTACACGGACCGACGATAAATTATATTTGGATGAACATTCTAATCGATGATAATTGAAAATTGTGTAGTACGGGACATAGAGGGCCAAGCTAAAACGTTCTTTCCTAATTCTCGCGTAAACAATTTGATGGAGGATCGTCGCGAGCCGCATATTTTCTATGATGTTTGTCACTTGGCTTCCTTGTGGAAATCATTGCGCCTAAACCGTCTTTTCCCGATGCACGAAACCCATAGGGCCACGCATCGGCGACGACAGTGGTTCGACAACTCTTTACAGAGGAGCCAAGGTGTCAAATGTAGCACCTCTCTGCCAACTACCGTGGCACATAACTACGCACGATCTCCTTCATTTCTTTTTTTTATTTATGGACGTTTATTCAACTTTTTTTTCACCTCCGTTCAGAAGTCGCTTCCTTTTTAGTTATTTAATGGATACTACGTCTACGAATTCACGTACATAGGTATCGTTTCTCATATATCGTAACAATTTTATTTTTATATCATTTGAAAAATATATACAAAGTAATATTGTTTTTTATGAAATTATATTTTTATTACTTATATATAGATATAGCTTAGGAAAAAATATTTTATTCGTACTTTGAATGATATTAAATAATACAATGCTGCGGATTATTTCCCTAAAGAAAATATTACTTAAGTTTTATTATTTTGGATTATTTTTTCAAAAGAAGAAGAAAAAAACATGTATAAAAAGCAACAAAAAAGAAATTATACATCATATAAAATATTATTTTTAATATTATTTCATATTAATAATGTAAATATGAATTTCATAAAATTTGTGAATTTAAAAATATTAATAAATTAATGAACATAGAAATTTTCTATATTATCAAAAATTAATTCAATTAAAATTAACCAGTCTCTTTCCAGCAAAAAATCTTTTTCGCTTGAAGGTTTTAAGTAGAAAATTCCTTCATTACGCAAATTATATTACGAACGTGTCATTACTCTTTAAATCGCGTGATTTAAGATCAATAATTAAACAATAAACGTCATAAAGTACTTATTAATAATGAACGATTTTATTTTTGCCGTTGACATCTTTTAATACTTTCTCGACCATAAATTTTTTCAAACAATTTTAACTTTCTTTCTCTTTCTTCTCCTCTTTTTTCTCTCTTTCTTTTTTTTTCGAACGCGGTTCTTCCTTTGTAACTGCTTATTTGGTTAGGACACAAAAATAGGCACAGGATTTCGTTTGCTCGGTTGCCTTTTCGTCTTACCGTCCGCAAACATTCGATTTCGTGCGACTACCAAATCCTTTCGAAGGACACCGCCAAGGAAACTGGATCCTTATCGCGGCACGAGTTACTTATTACTCGTTAATTGGGAGTTAATGAAATTCGACGCTCGTTCCTCGTCCAGCCGTTTACATATGGGTTTCGCTGTTTGGTCGGCTAAAAAGTGTCCAAAAGATTCCTCTTCTTTTTCTTTTTCTTTTTCTTCGTCTTCTTCTTCTTCTTCTTCTTCTCCTTCTCTTCCTTTTTTTATTCTTCTTAGTGAATCGTTCTTGAGAAGTTCGTTCTGATCGATGTAACCAATAAGGGAGCTGAACCTGAAAACTCGAACTCTTCCTTTTTTATTTTACATCTTTCTTCGGTTTGTAAAGAGATTCGACATAAACATCGGATAATTTCTATTTGCTCGTCCGATGATAATGGATGAGATAAAATGTGTAGTACATGGATATGGGATGTTGATGTGAATTTTCAACGCATAGAACATGTAGTTAAAAGCTAAAAGCTAAATAACTATACATTTGAGCGTTATTATTATTGCTTTGATGATATTTCTCTGACATTCCTTCGTTTTTAAAACAATTTTAGTATCATATAATATTATGTAATGCTTTTTCTATGTATATTATTTCTATACGTATAAAGAAATTATTATAGCATCATCAACTCAAGTAATAAAATATAGATATTAAATTTATATTCAAGAAATATATATTTACAGGGAATCAATTTTAGAGGACACAAATATAAAAATTATTATACAAAAATATATATTGATTAAGGCTTATTTATTAAGTTATAAATAATTTAAATTTGTAAATGAAACGAGATGGGAATAGAATGCGACGGTAAATGTGACAAGAACGTGTGAAGGTCTTACTCTATTTCCGTCTCGCTTTATCTAACATAAATTTAAATTACTTATAACTTAATAAATAAACTTCAATATTTTTTATATCTTTTTTTATCTCTAGAATCGATTTTTTGAAGATATCTATAATTATATTAATATTCTGTGTATTTTTTTTTCTATATATTTTTACGTATATTTAAATATCTCTCCATAAATTATTAAATCTCTCCTCCTTTTTTTCTAATTAAAGAAAATATAGCATGTTTGGAAATATTTTTTGAAAATTCTAATTTGTTTAAAATAAATAAAAAATTATTATAAATTGGAAATAAATAAAATATTACATAATTTAAACATAATAATATTGTAATGTAAAACAAATAAAATTACAAATTATAAAGAAAATAATATATTATATTAATTTTATACTATATTTCAAATTTTGAATAAATATAGAATGTCTGAAACTTTGATTTAATTAAAAAATAACAAAATAAGGATTTTACTAAATTGTAAATAATTTGGAATAGTGATGAAAAACAAATGTTTAAAATTGTTGAAAATTATTTTCTCTTGCGATGTAATCAAATATAAAACACAATATTATATTATGAAATTATAACATTAAATAGATATTGATTAATCTTAATTTTTATAAAATATATTTTCTATATTAATATAATCAATTAATTGTTTTTCAAAATTTTTATTAAATACAAGTCTACTATCAATCTTTTTGTTTATAAGTTAGTTAATCTACGTCTTCTCATCATTTATCTTTATTCTATTTATCTGAATAACTTTTGTTGACTTTGGAATATAAAATATTTCAAATTACTTTTATCAGTATTCCAAATTAGTAATGAAATTAAAACTCACAATCTTGTATTGCATTACATTCTTAGAATATTTGTAAAATTCACATTAAATATAAAATTAAAATTAAAATGTAAATGAATAAATTAAATAATATATTCCAAAGTTTTGATAATATTTTGACTTCAATGATTAAATATTTGCTGAAAAAGTTTTCCAAATTAACATTTTATTTTTTTGCAGATTAAATTAAAAATATTAAAATTACAAATTTTGTGCAAATATTGTTAATTAATAGGTCATTCGTTTTTATTATCTACAATGTTAAAAATTAGAAAATATTAATAGTTGTTTAGATATTTCTGTATTCCAAATTACGTACAGTATTCTAAATATGCTGCATTTTCAATACATTAAAATTAGAAAATATATAAAGAACATTAAAATTATTCTAATAATAAAATATTCTTATTAATTCTTTTTTAATTTCTTTTAATTAAGATAAAAAATCAAGGAATTGTTCAAATCAATATTTCAATATCTTTCCAATCTTCTAAATATATTTAAATTCTATAGCAATTATTCTAAACCATAGTAATCTTACCCAAGTGTATTCAAATATAATTTTATGCAAACTTCCGTCGTCCGAACAGCGTCAATACTCGAAACTTTTCTCAATCATGCTCGATCTCGTTGAAACGTTTCCAAAGACCTTCACGATATTCCTTACTGAACCTGGTACCGATCACGGAATCGCCTTCCAAGTTTGCCCATCGACAATATTGTCTCTGGCCTCTCGAATGGTTAGCAGGCATTCGTCTTCACGTTCTCCATCCGCCATGTCGTACCACTATCCGGATCTCCCATTAGTTGGCGAAGAACGTTTTGCAAGACCGGTTAGATAGTCACAGCAGGACATTCTACTCTGCATTCTACTCATTTAATTCCACTACTCTTCCCCGAGAAGTTGGCTTTTTTCCAAAGCCAATCAGATTGGCAATAATCGTTGAAAGCAAAACAACGGAATCATTCGTTTTTTTTAACTTCTTCAATTCTTCCTTCTGATTTTCAATTTATGATTTTTAACGTAATTTAAGAAACAGTACAAAATTTTCGCCGATTTGAGTTAATTTTTTTGAAATGTAAATATAATACATGATAAACAATATTGTATATATAATATATTATATTTATAAATATGTATATTTATATGTATATATAGAATATTTATATATTTATAAGATAATTTTTGAAAAATTGATTCTAGAAACCAAAATTTATTCGAAAATAATAATATAGTAGAACTTTGATTATCCGAATTTGTATTTTTACAAATTTATCCAAATGTTGTATTATCGAAATGTTCTATTATTCGAACAGTATATTTCATACTATCCATATATAATCCATGCTATATTTACATTTAATATAAATATATATTACATACATTTAAATGTATTTTCTTCTATTGTAATTATCGAAGTTATTTATCAAAATCAAATTTTTTCACAATATTTCAGTATTTGTGTTTAAAGTGTTCACAAATCTACATATATTAATAATGTCGGAAACAGGTAGTGTTGAAACAAAATATATTATTAAGATATTATTAAAAAACTGGAAAATAACGAATGGGCAATAAATTTAGCACAAGAATTTCAAAAATCTATAATTAGTGATATAAAAATAAACAAAAGAAAATTATATAGAGAATATTAATTCATCAGATATTAATAGTTCTTGAAAAATCTTAAAACTAGCAAAAAATAATTAAATATTTATAAATTTTCTTCAATATAGATAAAAAATACATCAATTTAATCGTTTGTTTATATTATTTAGATTAAAATATTAATAATTTAATAATTTAAAAAAAGCTGTTGTTCTATTTTTATTCGAAACATTTACATTTGTTTAGTTGCTATAATCGAAGTTATAATTAAGTTTTTAAGTTATTAAGTTTTTATTAAGTTTTTAAATGAAATAAAAAAATAAACCACCTTATTTTTGTTACATTTCGCTTTGTTTCATCTAATATAAATTTAAGTTGCTAATAATTTAATAAAACTGAATCAACTGATATTTTTTTATGAACTTTTATGTATCTTTTGAATTATATTAATCATTATGTAATTATTTTAATTAGTTAATTGAAATGTAAAAATATAAATTTAAATATAAAAATATTTTCTTATTATTTTAGAATATTATTTTGCAATAGAATCTCAATTATCGATAATAAAACATAGACAAAATAATCAAATAATTACCTGTTTTTTTCATTAAGATTATTTCTTATAAAATATATTATAGATAATTATAAATATTAATTATAAATATTAAAGCTTTTAATAATTTTATTCATTATTTATTCTATTCTCGTAATCTTATACAATTTTATAAAAAATCATTTAAATACTGTTATATCTAAATATTTATTAGTAATTTCTTTTATTAAAATTTTCATTGCAATTTTTCTCTAATTCCTTCTGTTTTTTCTGTTTTATTTTTTACAAATCATTTGCAAATTCAATAATCATTAATTAATTCAGTTTTATTTCTCTTTTCTTTAAATGAGATTCTTTTTTTCTTTTTGAAATGAAATAATAGCTTTCATCAATTGAAATTAAATTTTTAATAATTAAATTATCTGTTAATATTTCAGTAACTAATTATTTTATTAATAAAAGTTCTAATAATCAAGACTTTATTGCATTTTTATTTTAATCATTTTAATCATTTTAATTCTTTCTGTAATTGGAAATTTAATTTTTGTATATATATATATATATGTATGTATTATCTTTTTTTAAATACAAATAAATGATTACTTTTGTAAATTGTTTTAAGTTAAAATTTAATATTAATTATGTTAATAATATTAATTGCTTTTATATATAAGTATTTTTTTCATAAGATTTAATTCAAGATTTCTGTATAGGCTGATTCTGTATAATAGGCTGTTATATTTTTAAATATTTATTTAGTGACTTATTATATTTCTTACTTCTCATTAACCCATTAATAATACTTCTATGAAAAATTATGTATTCAAGCAATGAAGTATCTAACTAACATTTACGTTATCAAAGAAGGCGAAAAGAAAAAAATGGATCGAAATTAAAAGTTTTAAAAGAATGGACGGTCAAAAGATTGACATGAATAATCGTGATGTTGCTTTGTTTGCAGACTCCGGATCTGAGAGTGGATCTCATAAAGCTGGTATGGGTGGTACTCGAGGTTCGGGCAGCCATAAAAGCGGCGGCGGTTCAGACGGGAAACCAACCAGAGTTCGCACCGTTCTAAATGAGAAACAACTTCATACTTTGAGGACTTGCTATGCCGCGAATCCACGACCGGATGCGTTGATGAAAGAACAATTAGTCGAGATGACAGGCTTAAGTCCACGAGTAATCAGGGTATGGTTCCAGAACAAACGGTGCAAAGATAAAAAGAAAACGATCGCCATGAAACAACAAATGCAAGAAAAGGTGATTATTCGAATTTTGCTATTTTACTTTTATTATTTGTTTCATTTATTTTTATCTTTTTTAGCATTACAACTATCAAATTCAATCATATTTATAGACTTTTTATCATTGCAATAATTAAATATTTTTGATAAAATTAATGCGAACTTTTGTTGAAACAGAAATGTAATTATATTACATGTAAATATTTATGCATTTGTATTCAAATCATATTCATATCATTATGTAGAAGTATCTAACTAAATATATTATTTCTAATTATGTACATATAATATATTTAAGATTTATTATAGGATAGCAAATTATTGAAATTATTATATTTTGAATTGATCTCTGATATAAAACTAAAAGAAAATTATCATTTACATTATATTATTTTCATAAAATTGTTATTTGAACGATACAATTTAATGAACGAAGGTACTTTATGTTGCAGGATGGCCGTAAATTAGGGTTTGGTGGAATGCATGGCATTCCTATGGTGGCCAGTAGTCCTGTAAGACACGAGAGTTCTATAGGAATGACGCCATTGGAAGTGCAAGCTTATCAACCACCGTGGAAAGCTCTTTCAGATTTCGCTCTGCACACTGATTTAGATAGGCTAGATCCTAACACTCCTTCTTTCCATCATTTGGTATCACAGGTAATTAATCAAAATTTTATATTTTCAATATATATAATACTAGAATAATGGATAGGATATTTGATATATTTGAATACTTCACAAATAGAGAAAAAAAATATTTTAATATTACTATTAAAAATTTTTAATATTATTATCATTAGATATATTTTATACAATATCTTAGATCTTAAGCATATATATATAAGTAAGAAAAATCTTATAAAAAAATTTGAATATGAAACATAAATTTAATTGGTAAAATGAAATTATTTTTTAGATAAGATAAAAATTTCTTTCTTTCTATTTCTAAAAAATACGGGTTTCTTTATTTTTCTCATTGTTTGAACTTTTTGCGCTTCATTTTTGCTTTATAATAGTATATGCACATTCCTTAGATTAATTAAAACTCTCATTTCTTTACTAATTTTTCTAAAGTTTTTTTTTTTTTAATATTCGCTATCTTTTTGTCATTAAATTACAATCAAGACACAATATAATATATATTAATCTTCTAAAATTATGATTATAATATAATATTTTTTAGATAAAATAAAAATAAGAAACTTCTATTTGATTAAAATAATTGCAATAAAATAATATCAATATTATTGTTAAAAATTAATATTTCATTTTTTTTCTTAATAGCTGATAAGTAAAACAGCATTGTAAAATTTTATATAATTGTTATTTATTGTTTTTTATAATTATTAATAATTTTTAATTATGTATATGATTTTAAGCAAATCAAATAAAAAGTTCTTCTAGAAATTCTTTAAGTTAAACAATATTAATGAATAGTAATAGCTGTTGTAAAATCATAATTTTCATTTTAGTTGAATTTAAATTAACTTAAATTTAATTAACTTAACTTTAAAAATCTCACTACTATATACAAATCAAAATTTTGATGTCTGATATTTCCATTTCATCTCATTTTCTTATCATTTCTTTTATATATAATTTATAAAAATATATAATTTATAAAAATGATATTAATGTTTAATTTCAGATGCACGGTTATGATCTTCACAGTGGACCACCACAATTACCTCCACCGGGAATGCTCGGTGGACCAATGAACGACGGTGGAGGTGGTGGAGGTGGTGGTTCTCTACCACCCCCTGGTCCACATCATCCCAGTGGTGGTGGTCCAGACATGGGTCAACACCCCGACAGCACAGATAGCTATGTAACTTACCTCGAAAGTGACAGTGACTCTCTTCATCATGATACAGGAAGTCCATAGTGTTGTGCAGTGTGGCCAGAACGAAAGTGTCCGCTTTCTTCATGGTCCATTTTCAATAAGTGCTTAAAGAGAATTGTAGTCTGCGAGAACAAATAGAGTGATTGTAAATGGCTGGAAACGAAACATAAAATTTGGTTGAAAAGTTATTTCAAAGAAATCTTAACCCTTCGCGCTTAATTTAGTCATTGAAAAAAAATACAAATAAAATATTTTATACATGATGATTATACAATTAGATAGCACAAAATAAATAAATAAATCAAAAGAAAGAATAATATTTTTTCATTTAAATTTTCGTTTTTGTTTTTATAAGTTAAATTTTAAAATTAATTTAAAATTTTTCGAGTACAAGTGAAATTAAATTTTAAATATAAATAATTTACAGATAGAAAATTATATGAAAATAAAAAAAAATATAGAATAAAATTTTATCGCTTAAATTTTTGTTTCTGAAAAACCGAAATTGAAGATCTATAATCAAGAAGTTGTATGATGAATTTTCTTGAAAATTAATTTTTAAATGAAAAAAAATTATTTTATGTTATTTGCTGTATTATTTACATATAAAAAATAATTTCCTATCTATAATTTATTTGTATCTAGTTGAAATTAACTAATTTCATTTGTATTAAAATAATTTAAAATATTTAATTTGCTAAAAAAAATTTTTAAATTTTATTTTTCCTTTTCAATTTACTTTTTCATAAAAAATTCTTTGTTTGACTTACCATGAATGAACAGAATATTTTGAGAGGAAATTTTTCTTTTTAAAGTATGAATTATTATGCGATATCTTAAACATTTTAGACATAGAATAATAAATTTTTCGATAAATTAAATATGAAAATTATTGATCCATTAAATGAATTATATTATTAATCATAACATTTGAATTTGTATCAAAAATAAAATTTTTTATATTTTCATAATAATATCTAACTAAAATAAATATGAATATTGATGAAAATTTATCGATATATATATAAATAGAATTTTGAAATTATATAAATATTCTAATATTTATAATTCTAAGATGAGAATATAATAATTTAATTTAATTTATTTTCAATTAATTAAACAGACAAATCAAAATTCCTGCGCAAAAGGGTTAAGACATTAACGTTTTCGATAAAAATAAATAAATTATAAGTATGATATAATTTGCAAAAATATAAACTCTAAATAACAAAAAGTTTGAAAATGATTGAAATTCATTGAATTAATAAAAAAAAATTGAAAATTATTAAATGATCGGAAGAAAAGGAAATATCTAAAAAATTTCGATTATTTTAGAACAAATGAATAAAATAAATAATTATTTAACACGTTATTTTATAGATTATAATTTTTGTGCTC
Organism: Apis mellifera; assembly: GCF_003254395.2. Lineage (NCBI taxonomy): Eukaryota > Metazoa > Arthropoda > Insecta > Hymenoptera > Apidae > Apis > Apis mellifera. Next base: position 5,699,262 of record NC_037644.1, on the reverse strand, counting down.
GATGTTTCACAATTATACATTTTTATCGTGAATGAGAGAAATTCGATAATGAATGTAGATCCGTTCACGAGAAATCTCAGGTAGAATATGTATATTGATTCATGAACAATATCGATAATTGAATTTGTCGATTTAATAATTGCTCGTTTATTGCAAACGATAATGATATTTAAAAAAAAGCGAAAAAATTATATAAAACAATGCGCTAATATTTTCAAATGAAATACACCCCTATAAATCGATCCTCTACCAAATTGAGTAATCGAATAATCGTGACAAATTAAAAACAAATTATAAATTAAGGTTGTAAGTTCATTATAAATATATCAAATTAATTTACTACTGTATTAATGTTTCTAAATCACCCTTATGCACTGGAATTGTAAATTGATAAAATTGTGATTATAAATAATTTCAATATGAATATGAGAATTAAGTAACTTATCATTAAATGTATAAAAATTAATTATTTAATTATTAATAAATTAGAAAGACAATTAATTCATTTTTTCATTATTTATGCAATTTCAGTGTATTGTTTATGGGTGAAGGGGTGCAATAAATATAAAAAAATTTTCTTAGGTCAAGGTGTTACGTTAACATCGAAAGATATTAATGTTTCGACATTGGACGAATTAATTTAATGTGATCATAATTCATCAATATTGTATCTGAAATTCTGTTTTACAGCGAAATGAAGTAATTGCATTAGAAAATAATAATTCAATTTTTGTACTTGTGAAGTTTTGATGATTCTTTTTCTAGATTTTATTGCAGCCAGTTCGAATGACCGAAGAATGTTTTTATCAGAAAAAGACAAAGAGAAAGAAAGAACGATAAGAGTCATCGACAGAGTTGAACACATTTATAAATCTGCATAAATAAAGAATAAAAACTTAAATAAAAAAATGAATATTTATTATAATAAATAAAATGTTTATTTTGATTTTTTTCTTTTACAATGCAATTTTTATTCCCTTCGAATTAAAACAACTAAAAGGTATGAAATATTTTTATTTGAAAAATATTGTTTTTAATTATAAATTTTTATTTTAAAACTGTATTATATATATATTTCAATAATTCTAGTAATTCTAATTATATTTATTAACATTATTATAAAAATTTGAAATTATCACAAATTGTGAAAAAAAAAACTATAAAATAAATCTAAGAAATTTATTTTGCATGTTTTAAATGCAAAAAATAATTGATATATGAGACATAATCTGAATTAATTGAATGCAAATTTTTTAGTTACCTAAATAAAATTTATAAAATTTGATTTATTATTTTCAAAATTATTTTTCGTATGAATATGTATGAAAATGCATCTTAATGAAAGATTACTATCTGGAAGAATTCTTTTCTATGTAAATATAATAAGATGATTAAACCTTAATTTTTTTATTGTCTTAAAGATAATGTGATTTATTTATCTTAAACTTGATAATTCATTAATTATTATTATATTATTTATCAATTATTTTAATTAATTATTTTCAATTATATCAGATCTCCAATAATAGAATTTAAAATTAATCTTAATACCTATCATGTTAAAAATATAAATTACTTGTTCTATTACGTATATGATAAAGAATAAAAAAAATATCCAACTCTGTTCTTGACTGCATCGTTGTGAACAAGAAAGTGAACGACCATTTCATATTGTAAATATAATTGTGTCCAGTATAAACTTCGAATCACCAATGTACCGTCAGACGCAGCTAATTCATAATGTCGAATACACGAATAGCCGAGTCACATATAAAGAATATAAAAAAACATAAAAAATAATATTGATGATAGCACATTATCTTCCGAATTATGTTGGAACAAATCATATTGTAAACGCAGGTATGTACATTCAATTAATACCAAAGTGTGCGAAATTTCATGCGAATACAGAAACGCATTGAATTGTAAATATCTTTACTAATCCTTTCCTTCTTCCTGCTTCTACCCTCATTGTCGCTAATTAGTGGTTCGTTTTAGTGATGATTTGTTTAAATGTTTGTATACAATCATTCTACCACTGTTCCTTTTGTAATGTATATTTCAAAAGGGAAAATACCGTAGATCTAACGTTTTCATAATCTATTCGAATCATCTTCGAATTTGTATAATATTTCTATACCGGCGCGCACATAATAAACTATCCAATTAAACTATTGTTTATTAATTTATAACAAAACCCTGTTACTTAAATATTTTCAATATTTTTTCTCATTTTTTTCTTAATTTTCTTGTCTGCTTTATCATAATTGATTTTAATTGAATAATGAATATTACATATTCATAATAATAATAATCATTAACATATCAACATATTGACCCTTAACATATCAAAATAAAATGATTCTTTATGTAACATTATCGAATTGTTTTTAAGCTATGCTATAGTATATGTTATATAAAATTGGAATTAATAATAAAGTAAACATATCGAAGTCAACAAAACATATTCTTGCGCAATAGATTTACATGCTTTATGATTAGTTATTGTTTTTTATTAATAACTCATTAATAAAGGTGAAAATTTTTACAAAAGAAAAAGTTGTTTTTAAATCATATTTATTTTCAGAAATCTCTATTAAGCTTTATAAATCTAGAATATGTATTTATGATACTGAATATATATTAGATATATACTAGAATATATATAGATAGATTTATATTGATACATATGATTCAGAATTTTTTAATGTAATTGAATTGCAATTGATTTCTTTCTTTTATTTTATTTCTGATTTTAGAATTTCATAAAAATTGGTAAACTAATTAAGAAAATAATATGCTAATTTTTTAATATGTATTAAAAAAATTAATTTATAAATATTAAAATAATATTAATAACTATTAAGTTTCATTTCAATATCAATAATTAATTTTATAGTCGAATTTTTAATTATTTTTGATATAATAAAAGATATAATAAAAGAATTTCAGAAGAATTTTATAATATTCAATTTTATAATATGCAACACGTTCAAGTTATATAATCAATAAAATCAATAAATATTTTCATTAGAATTTTTTGTAATAATTAAATGAAACATAGAATATGTTCTATATTTTATTTAAATAATTTTGAATTTTTTTTATTACAATTAAATTTAAAAATATTCAATAAATTTTTTCAAGTTAATTATTTATTACAAATAATATTAATTACTTATAATATAAATATTATATATTTATTGAAAAAAATATAATATAATATAATTAAATTATATTATTAATTATAAAGAATATTAATAAACAAATATATTTAATACATATGTTAATATCTTATATGTATAACATGTTTAAAAATAATATCTATATCAAAACAAAATTGAAGAAATCAATTAAAGATTTATAAAAAAAAAATATACCTCTATTTTATGTTCAAATCAAATAAAGTAAAGAATTCAAAAAATTATCATTACTATAGAAAAATTGTAAGATTGATATAATAAACACTGACTTTACATACAATATATTGTAAAATATATAATTTAAAAAGTATTCTAATAAAATAAAAATTCTAATAAAAAATAAAAGAAAGAAACTAACATATGTACATTTTTTAAGTTTATACCAAGTTATATATTTAACCAGGTATATACATAGAAAATCATACCTATTCATATATATATACATACATACATACATACATATATATATATATATATATATAGTGTGTATGTGTGTGTGTGTACATGTATGTATATATATATATGTATATATATGTAAAAAAATTAGGAAATAATTAAATAATTAAATCTTAAATTTCATCAATTATTAATAATACTAAGATTTCTAGCATTATAAAAAATAAATGCAACAATTGCATTGAAAAGTAAGATACAATTAAAGAATTTAATCGATGATGAAGAAATTGAAGCTTATTGAGCAGATAAAAAACAATAAATAAAAGATTACAGCAATAATATTTCTAACTTTAATAATTAATATTCTAGAAAAATTTTTTTTAGTGATTTATATTATATATAAACCACTTTTGTTTTCTGACTTTAAATACTGTCAGAACATTCTCTGAATTGATTAATTGAATCTTACAACAAGAACATACTAAATATATATAAATATTAAATAATGTTTCATATAACTATATTCAACATGAATATGTATATGTATGTATATATATGTATATATATATACTTATATATTATTTAATATTATCTAATCTAACATTAAATAATAAAAACAATCTTGTACATTGACGTAAGAATAAGCGTAATATGAGTTTATAATTATAGGAATGTATATCGCATGAAAGATGTGGAACAATTATTGTTCTGTCAATTTTTAATAAGAAAAAATTTTTATGGCATACTTTCCAGACAACTCTTGATATGCTGCCAAGCTTGCAATCCCTGTAATTATTTACAACAATATCAATTATGTATGAAAGTACAACGAATATTAAATACTAAAAAGATAAAATTTTACCTTTCTAGCAAGCTTAAATTGTAAAATACAGTAAGCTGCTAGAATTTCTTTCAAATCTACGACTTTCTGATGTTGAAATCTCTCTATATCCATCATTGCTTTAATAGAGAAAGATCTAAAAATATTATATATAAATTATAAACATATTATATTTTTATAAAAATATTTTATCAAATTATTTTATATAAATTCAATAATATTAATAATATATGATATATATAATATTATATAATATAAAATATATAAAATATTAATAATATCAATATTTTAATAATGATACAATTTCTTTAACAAATTTAATCACATGATACAATTTAGAAAAAAAATAAGCAAAAATTAATAATCAAAGTAATATTTTAATTTATTTTGTAAGTTTTAAATGAACCTTTAAATATCAGAAATTAAAATTTAGCATTAAAAAAATTTAATTAGACAAAAAAAATTTCTAAAATAATAAAATTTTATTTTTATTATAGTTATAGAATAAAGTGAATATTTATTTAAAATTGTTTAAAATTCCAATTTTTTTTTAAATTAGAAACTATTAATCTATATAAAATAAATATAAATAACAGAGTAACACATATAATTATAAATATAATAGAAAATATAATAGAAAATATTAAAAAATCAGAAATAGATAAATTTTTTTTTATAAACAATAATCATAAATATATAAATTATTTTCTTTTTGTTATATTTATCTATTACAATCTTCATGTCCTAATGTTCAATCAAATATTACTATTTAATCTAATGATTTAAAAAAAAAAAAGGAAATTTTTCTGCATATACCTTATATCCTCTAAAATTTATCTTAAATAAGATAAATACATTAAAAAAAAAATTTCATATTTATATTTTAGCTTGAGATAAAGAATCAAAATATTATAAAAACTAACTAGAATGCAATGCTTTACTTTTATATTTTTCATAATTTCATAATTTTTTATATTTACATACATATAAGAAATGTATGTATGCATTATAATTAATTAGGAAATATTTTAATGATCATCTAAATTCATATCATATAATATTTTTTCATTCATATTTTTTATTTAAGAAAAACATTAATGTAAATTTCTGTTTTAGTTTTCTATTCAATTAATTTATCCGTTATGTATAATATTTAATCAAAATACATTACTTTAAATCTTCATCTGCTCGTTTAACAGCTTCTTCATGTTGTGCAATCCTTTGTTCTAATTGTAACATTTTTAATTCACGAACTTCTTCTGTATCAACAGATACAAATAATCTTGACATTAAACCTGATTTACCTATAATAATAAAATATATTACATTAACAAGTATATTTATATTTAATATTAGTAATACTTTTTATAATTTAAAACCTTGTATAACTTTTTCTTTTTGCTCAAATGCTGTAGTTAGAGCATCATGAGTTTCATCTTTGGCTAATTGTAAAGCTTCTCTTCGTTTGATAACAGCTTGTAATGCAGAAGCACCAAACAACCATTCTTTTAATTGATCTGCTATTAATTCTTCTTCTTCAAGAGTTGTATCTATTGTTGCTGCTAATGAATCCAAATAGTGACCCGATTTCTAAGAAAATAGGCTGTAATGCAGTGGGCTTTGCAATATATATGCTTATAATATATCTTAATTATGTTATATTATTTAATTTTTTTACAAAATTGATCATTTTAATCTTGTTAACAAAAAATATTAAAAAATATATACATTAAGTTTGAAATACCTGCAGTCCATCACCCATTTCCCTTTCTATGGCACTCCATTCACTAAATACACGACCATAATTTGCATGTAATTTATACAAACTATGTTGTTTTTCTACAAGACGTGCACGTACTCGAAGAAGATTACATAAATTATTCTAAAATAATGAAGAAATAATATGAAGATTTTAATTATTTGCCAATAATATACATACCTGAAGTTCAATTCCATAATTTTTTATTGCTTCAAATCTTTTATCTGGTTTCCTTAATCGTACTGCTACACTCAATGCTTTTAATTTTGATTCTACTAATTGTAAATAACCTATTATAAAACAATAATAATTATAAAAATATATATAAACAGTTTAAGTGATATTTTTATGAAAGAATATATAATTTACCAGTCTCTTTAATACTTTCCCTCCATCCATCCTTTTGTTGTAAAAATCCCATAAAATGTTCATCACCTGACAATATAGGATGTGTCGCTACTCTTAATAGAAAATTCTTAGAAACAAATTTATCATAATTGTTAAATTTATATTTTAAAATAAATAAATAAATATATATATCAAATGACATACCTCAAGACCAATTCTTCGCCTATCAACAAAATCTGGATCAAATGTATCAGTGGTAACCTTTTGCCATGCATACAAAACTTTTTTTTCTGGTAATGGAGGCAGTACAATATATGGATAAGAAATTTCTAAATAAGTTCGGAGCAGTTCAAATTCTGTATATCGACGCCAGAGAGAACTTACTTTGGTAAGTGCACCTTTAAAATCTGGATCTGTAACTCTATATGTAATGACATATGTTAATATATTCATGTTAAAATAATTTTTATAAAAAATGAAAATTAAATTCATTTTAAAATATTTTTATTTTCATCATATAAAAAATAAAAGAAAAAAATGAAGAATCCACTTTTATGATTTTCCATTTAGCAAAAATTAAAATTATTATAAAATAATTATTATTTTATTATTTTTAATTAAAGTTAATTAAAAATAATAAACATTTTATAAACAATATATATATATTTATTTTATAAACAATATAATTAAATTTATTGCATATTTTCACTTATCTATGAAAAAATAAAATTAACTTCATTTTATAAACAAATATTAAAATAATTTTCTGAATAAAATTGCTTTATAACATTTTTTATTTTTTCTTTTTATTATTCAAAAAGAATATATTCACTTACTTAGTCTCAATGAGGTAGACTGTATAAAACTCTCTTAAATTCAATGCTCCATTTGCTCGCTTTTCAGTTTCAACTATTGAGATTTCCATGTGATCAAGCAATGAATCCTAATATGTGATATTAATAATAAAAAGTACATTTAAATATTAAAATATAAAAAGTATTACATTTAATATTTGAAATTAATAATTTTACATATTTATTATAATAAATAAACAAATAATTATTAAAAAATTAATATTAATATTATTTGTAATATTGTTATTATTTTTAAGATTATATATTAATATTAAATTATATTCAATATATAACAATGATTTTGTATTTATTGAATTTGAAAATTAAAATATTTTTAATTTATATTACTAAGAGGAAATTACTTAATAATTTACTGAAATGATTTTCAATAATAATATTGAAATTCGATCACTTTTAAAATATTATAGATTTAGATATTCTTTATAAATGCATATATAATATTATATTACTAACAACACTTAATACAGTGATGCTCAATTGTAAAATCATGACTTATTTTGCTAATAAATTAAAAAAAATTTAAATATAATAGAAAAATTCATATTTTTTTATTTTAATGATGTACCTAATTTTTTTTAAAAAAAAACAGAGTTTTATTTATTTTTTATATATACGATTGATTTTATATTGATCACATATAAATCATCGAAATAGTAAAAAATTTGTATAAGATTTAATATTTTTTGCACAATGCTCTTGAAGGTAAAAAAAATTAAATGACAATAAATATATAGGTAATTTATTAAAAATAAGGGTATATAATAGTATTAAACAAAAAATGAAAAATTTAAATTAACAATAACAAAACATGAGAATCACTGCGTCCATTTCGATTCTTATAAAATAGATACATAAATTTTCAATATCATTATTCATTACTTTTTTAACTTAAATAAATATAAATTCATTATTCAGAAATTATAATAATTATAATATATAAAAAACTGTTTCAATGAACATGCGTTTAATATAATCGTACGATGAGCGTCGAGTGATGTATTGATTTGACGGATGAATTAAAATGCTGAAATAATTAAAGAATTCTTACTTCCTTTTGTGTTTCCATAGTAGATATATTCGCATTCGCCTCCCTCTGATAATTTCCGTTCTGAAACAATTCTTCCATGATTCTGTACCAGCCTAAAAATCTACGAAGCGGCAAAGGAACTTCGAAACTTTTCACATCACGTCCACTTTCTCCATTACTGTCAGTATTTTATTCTAGAGTGTTGTACATTATACTAAGTTAAATTCCCTTTGAAATATTTGATAAATTAACACTAATTTTTTTATATTTCATGTTAATTTAATTAACATATCGATTTTAATTATTGATTTAATACAAAAAATACATTTAAAACATAGTTATATTCTGTAAAAAATATATTTTAAAATTTCTTGATATGCTAGGGAATTTTAAGAAATTATAAATTTTCAAATTGAATAATTAATTATAAAGGATGAAATACACATTTTTATATTTTTTATATGTTATAAATATTTATATAAAAAATCATCTTTCACAAGACTAATATTAATATTTATTATTTCAATACTGATACAATATATGTTATATAAAGTATTAATATAACATACATTGTATCAGTATTGAAATAATAAATATAAACTATTTTATAATTAAAAACTTTCTTTTGTGTTATTACAGATATCGACAATATAATTTTATATAATTTTTCTTTAACATATATTACATTAAATGATATTAAACGATAATTATAAAGAATTCAACAATTAAGAAAAAATTTTTAGGAATGATAAATAATAAATAATAAAAATAATAATAATAAAAATTTTTATTTTTTAAAATGAAATTGAATTAATTATTTATTATTGACTAATTACTTAATAATACCTATTTTATATAATTAATGACTTATAGTGAAGAATATTTTATTTTATATAAGAGGATATAAAAAAAAGAATTTACGTATTTTTGATAACAGATTACACATATAGCATGTTTTATAAATGATTGTATCTTAATCATGAAATGTGTTCTTTCAAGTTCTCTAAATAGATACTGTGTGTATTATGATAAAAAATGCGATGATTTTTTGGAATGTTAAAAATATATGAGATATTTTAAAAATTATTACAAGTCATGAGAAAATAACTTTTTGTCATCCATATTAGTTATCTCTCGCGATATGTTAATATTAATAAAAATAAATAAACGCTATCATAAACTATCATACATATAAACAAAATTTTATATAATAATAGCAGTTTTATCTTTTTCTTTAAAATGAACTCTTTCAATTTCTTTTGTTTGATTTTTTTTTTTTTTAAATCATTAAATTCCTTTAAATTTAATTTAAAGGAGCCAAAAAATAAACTAAAATGAGAAAAGCCGCTGTACAGTTATTAAAATATATACACATAAATTCTTTTCTTTATATCCTCAATGATATAAATAAATGGATGTGAAAAGAGAGATAAAGTACAGTATGTACTTTTGACCAAACGAGCAGAAATTTTAAGGAGTGAGAGGAGGAAGAGAGAAAGAAATCTTGAATATGAAACTTTAACTTCGAGTTTTTATTAGTTTGGTATAATACATTGAATTTTATAGTACTACAATTCTATATGCCCTTGGAAATGTATGCGTCAGCATAGTACGATCGCTTATCTATTGTTTTTATGAAACAAATGAAGTTCGAAATATATAATGAATAAAACCGTTGAAAAGATTTATATTATGACTATAAATTTAAATTATGGACTTAAAATATCTCAAATCCAATACCGAGCTTGGGTATTTCGTGGATCGGAAAAAAAAAAATAACATAAAATATAAAACAATTGGGCCGAAATTACTATGATTGAAGTTATAATGAATATTAACATTTTTATTTAGTATTTATTTTAATTGTAATCTATAAACAATTATCATCGTAATTTATAAGAAAGTAGTTTTTTGATTGATTTATTCATTATACATTTTGAATGTCATTGCAATATGTTTATAGAAAAAATAGCTAAGCGATTGCATACTGATGTTAATATATACATTGCCAGAAATGTGCACATATAGATAAAATTCAATATGTTATATCAAAAGTTTTTTATTAATATTTCAGAAATTAATAAAAATCTGAAACTAAAATTTTATGTCAAAATTTTTCTTCCTTTCATTTAAATTTCAATCAGAAACATATCTTTTTGGAAGAATATGAAGTTTTATAGAAAATCAATTTTAGAAATCAAAAAAAGCTGGTTGAGACTTATTTATTAAAAAAAATTATAAATCCTAATCGAAGTTAACTAAATAAGATATAGAATCATATCATTTTATTTTCTTTGTTTTTTATCATCTTTCTTTTTTTTTTACATGATCAATGTAAAACATAAACAGAATAAAGAATTTTCTTTATAGAATGTAACTTATCTTATTTCCAATGAAATCTTATAATAATTACAAATTCAAATAAACTTCTATATACTGAGACATTCGAAATCTTATTCAATAAATAGTTAATAATATTAACGATATATAAAATAATAATTCTTTTGTATTTTATACATTTCATTAGCACGATATTTATAAATCTTTGAAATAGTGTAATCAGATTCATTAGTTTGAAAGAAATTCAAAGAAATTTATAGTGATTATCAGAATAACAAAAGTTATTGATAATTATTTAGAATAGAGATATTTTCACGCATGAGCATTTGATAATAGAAATTGAAACCAATGTTATAAAATTTCATCAAATCAGTTAATTTGATTTTCGACTAGATATCGATTTTTGATTGTAATAACATTCGTCGATAATCCATCGATACATTATATATATAATAATTGATTAATTTTTCTTAACAATTTTTTAAGAGTGAGTGAAGAAAGTGACCGGTCATATCCGAAATCTTCCATATCTTCCTTCAACTTGGATGATATGAATTATAAACAATTGAATCATTCATTATTTAATTCTATTTTTATTCTCAAATATGAAAATATTTAAAAATATAAAACTATATATTAAAATAAAGAATTTTATAATAAATATAAATTTGCATAAATATCATTAATTCAAAATACTATATTCTTATTTTACCATAAAATTTAAAAAAAAAAACATATACATAATAATATATTAACATTTATCAATTTTATAAATTTACCAATTTCTATAATTTTTATAAATAAAATATTTCAATTGTTAACCTAATCACATTGTATTTTTATAAATTTTAACTATTATTATTAAATAAATTATTATTGTTATGATGTGCAACATATTTGTTTTCAATAAACCAATATATATTTAAATTGGTATGTTAAAATTTATATAAAATATATTTTATTACAACTTTAAATGTAATTTAAAATAGTTTATCTAAAATAAATATCTTGCTGTATAATACCAGATAAAAATGATTAAATATAACATTTTTAATCTTAAAAATATTAGAATTTTATATTATATTATATATATTATATATATTATATTAGAATTTTATATTATATATAATATTAATAAAAAATATTAATAAACATCCGAAACATCCTAAATTACGTCAACACATAATGCATATGTGCACTATTCGTCGAGCTGAAGTTTTATTAATAAAATATTTAGAATATTTTTTACATTTAGATTTTTCTGTACTTTTTTTTAGCAATATAAAATATTCTATTGCACATATATATAAGGAATTTTGATATTAAAAGTGTTAATGTCATGCTAATTTCTAATTGCATAACTTCATTCTCAATATTAATAAAAATTTTTTCCTTTTATTTTATATAACATCATAATAATGTTGCATCATTGTCAAATTAATAATTACTACTAAGGAAATTCTATTTAAATTCAATATTATATTTTTCTTGACTAAATTTATCATTTTTATAAACAAATTTCGATTCTAATATTGTGTATTTGAAGAATTGAAAAAATATTTTTTAATATATCTATATTTAAGTGAGAGTCATCAGAAATATGATGTCGTCTCTTATTAAATCTTATCAAAGTTAAAATCTTATCAAGTTGTTTGACTTATTGATTATTCAAACAAGACAAAGTTTTTAAATAAAAAAAAATTATTATAAATCAAATATGCTCTTTAATTAATACAATGAATTAATTTTAATTAAATATATAATTTAAGATATAAATTAAAAATGATCCATTTATGTACGTTATCATGACATTTTTAACATTAACATTTTCTGTTTAAATTATCAAATAGATTATCGAAGATCTTAAAAATAGGATAAAAAATATGGTAATATTTTTATATTTATATAATATTTTATATAATTGTATTAGAGATACTATGTAAAGCGGAAAAAATTCTGTAAATTCTTATAATGCAAGTCTATAACATTTCATTTTGTTGAAATTATATTTACTTATATTTAAATTATATATACTTATTTTTCATATTGACTTTACATATTTTTCATGTTATTTAGAATTCTAATTTATGTGGAAATTGAGGAAAAAAATAAGGGAAATTACAAAAATCACTGAGTTTCGAACTCGCAATCTTTAGGATTCAAAGCTGAGATTCTATTCTTCATATCATAGTAATATAATATCCTATCTTGTTATTATTTATTTCTATTTATTTTTGAATATGAAGACTGTAATATTACTTATATATAACTTATATATAAACTTACTTATATATAAACAGCATTCATAAAAAACATCATATTAAAATATCCACAAACTATTAATTTGGAAATAGATAATAGATTAATAGATTATTCTTAATACTTCTTTTATTTAAATAATAAATAAATAAATAAAAATGTAGTAAATAAAAAAATATATAATAATAAATATAAATAAAAAAAATAATAAATAAATAATAAAAAATAAATATTTATATTATTTCTAATATAATAAAAATTTTGAATATTAATTTATCTTCTTTTTGCTATATTTATATTATTCCTTAATTGCAAACGACAACTCTATTTAATTTTCAAACTTATATCATCCAAAATATCTAAAAGACTATCTAATATCTAACATCTAATAATATAACATCTATTAATATATTTATATTTTATTGTAAAAAATATGAAATATTAAATTATATGCAATTGTTATTTCGTACGTAGAATACGTAGAATAATTACTTTTCTTTCTATTAAAAGAAAATAATTATATCAATATAAAATAAAATCATTTATACGTAATTATTTTTTTTAACTATTCATATGTTCATATTACGTAAAAAAATTTCTTTTTTATATTTTTATTTATTTCATTTGAAATTACAATCGAAAAATATTTTTTATTTTTATTTTTTTATAGCTTCAAATCATTTTCAAGTTTCTTTTTTTTTTATCATGATTTCTTATTCTATTTGAAATATCTATTTTTTTCTATATCATAATCTAAATCTAAATGCAAAAAAGAAATAGCATATTTTTTCAACCTCACGAAATATAAATTTAGGGAAATACTTATAAATAAAATAATTTTTTAATCCAATGATTGTTATTTCCAATCAATCATCTATCTAAAATTTAAAATCTGTATTACAAATCTATTAATATTAAAATCTGAATAAAAACTATAACCATCTAAAATAATAAAAATAACAAAATGATAAATTCATAAAAAAATTGCAATAAAATTTTTTACAATGAGTTTTTTATATGAAATATTATATTAACAATTAAAAATTATCTTTTGAAAGGCAAAAACAAAGAAAAAGATGAAAGAAAAAGAAACTGTAATTTTAATTTTTTTTTAAATAATGTATAAATTATAAAAATTTAGAAATTTAGTAATTTTTAGTCGAAGAAAACAAATTAATTTTTAATTTTTTTTTAAAAATAATTAATTTCAAAAAATTTAGAAAATAGAAATTAATTTTTTTTTAATTAAAAATATATTTTAATTAACATATATTAATTAATAATAATTGATTGAAAAATATATATAATATTTTTGTATATTGAATGCAGATAGAAAATAGAAAATATACAAAAATTGAACGCAATATAATATAAATATTTTGAATATCAATCATTTATAATATATATTAATAAGTTAGTAAATAGTTTCTTAGATGGATCTTAGAATGTCTCTAAAGATCTAGAGATTCTTTTTCTATTTTATTTTAATGAATAATTTTATCTTACATAGATAATGCAGGATTGACTAAATCTTTAACATTTGACATTGTAATAATAAAACATTTTTTATAGAATTTTAATAGTCTTAATTTTCAAATCATTAAAAATCCTTATAAATATTGATTTTATCTAAAATTTATTTTTAGAATTAAGTCAAATTAAAATATTCAAAAAGTTTTTAAAATAAAAAATAAAATAAAACATTTTTTGTAAAATTTTGAATCTCAATTTTTCATCAAAAATCCTTTTTGCAAGTAAAATTTTATATATTATTTTTATATAAAATGAAAATATTTGGAAAATTTTAGTTAAATAATAAATGATAGGTTTTCAAAAATATAATTAAGTAATATGGTACTCCAATATTCATTCATTGTCATATATAAGAATATATGAGTACAGATTCGATTTAATGGTATAAAATTTAATGATATTAAAAATTTTTTGCAAATAATTCGAAAATTAAAGCTAATTATGCGTAAAAAATGTAATATAAAATGATATCTTAGCAATATATTTCTAGCTTACTAAAATTAGTGAGAGAAGAATTAATCAGCAAATTGACTTCTATATTTTTCATTAAAATAATTTCATATTTGTCACATGATTGTTATATATGTAGTATTTATCATACTGAATATATTGACTAGAAGTATTCAATTATTTTTAATTTTTTTATACTTATTATTTTATATTTAACTGATTTTATGATTTCAATATATATATATGTACTTATGACTCATATTATTATCAATATTATTATCATATTATTATCAATGTAATAGTCATATATGTTCATATGATACAATTCATTCAATATATTTTTAAGATAACAAAAATAATTATCACATAAACTTTAGTAAATATTTAATATTTGAATTAAAAATAATTATTAGTAAATTTTAATAAATTTATAAGATAATTATAAAATAAAATAAAATAAAATTATAAGATTTCAATTTTAGAAACTAAAATAAATACAAAAATTATTTAATAAAAATATTGATTGAGATTTATTTATTAAATTTAACTTTTCATTAGATGAAGCGAAGTAGGAATAGTGATGATATAATAGAAACAAAGACCAATGTTAATTTCAATTACTTAATAAATAATTTAATAAATAAACCATTTTTATATACCACTTTTTTATATTTTTTGTCTCTAAAATTAATCCCAGAAATATTCTATAAATATATAATAATATATATTTATATGCATATTTGCACCAGAAAACAAATGAAATGATTTTAACATTATGGTTAATACGGTATTTTATGATAAAAATATTTATTATTCGTAATAACGAAAAAAAGTTAAGTATGGATAACACATAAAATTTTCTAATGTAGTATAATTATATTTATATATTTTCCTATAATGAAAGATAGTAAATTTAATGATATTAAAGAAATAAATAATCAACTAATTATCTTTTTACATGATGAATTATTTTTTATTGTGTTCGAATACTTTCGATATTCATTATAAATACACGTATATTAATTATTAATTATTATATTTTTATATTTTTACAAAAAAATATAAATATACATATTATACAAAAATATAAATATACACATAAATTATTATAAATTATACATATATATAAAATTTATTGAATATATTGGTCATGATAACAATAACAATTTTAATAATCATAATAATGGAATTATTCATTGATAATAGTAAGCATATATACATTAAATAATTTCTTAGAAAAAAAATATTAATCGTATAAGTGGAATCATTAATGCATTTTATTTGTATCTATGTTTCTTTTAAATCTTATATTTTTTTCCTTACGTAGATATCAAAAAATTAAAAAATTTCTTTAACTATACAAAAATAGAAATACATTTAAATAAATAAAAACATATACATAAATGTTGAATAACTTTGATTTGTGTACATTATTTACAAAAGGAAAAATTATTAAACGAACATATTGTAAAATATCACAATTGGTCAGATAAAATATAATTTTATAATGTAATTTCAAATTGTATAAACTCCATTATCTAAAAAAAATTTTTAAAAATTAAATGATCAAAAGATAAAGATCAAATGATACTAGAAATTATATATAATATATGATCTAATAATTATTTCATTGATGATATTTTTATTATTATTTGATAAAATAATACATTAATAATATTGATATACTAATTAAAACAATATTGTTTATTCATATTGTTATTGACATATTGAAATTAGCAACAAAGATTTCATTGAATTTACTTTGCATTTTATTATTATTTTCATTATTTCATATAAAATTAATATATTGAAAAAATTATCATTGATAACAATACATAATATCTAAAAATAAATATAAGAAAATAAATATAAAGTCAATATTGATGAATATTGAAAATAAAAATTTCAGTAATTTTAACATATCGATCAATAAAAAATGTTGATATATTGAGATTAATTAATATAATAAAATTAATCAATTAAATGGTAAAAATAAAAATATTCTTAATGAAATAATTATAACATACAAGTTTCTTAAATATGATAAAATAAATAATAAATGTGTTTTATAATTAGATATCAAAAAAATAAATAATGAAAGAAATGACATTATAATGAGATATTTTTTAATTTAAATAATATAGGAAGTAATATATATACATATATAGATTTGTATTTTATTGTAGGAGAAAATTAATAGATCAATTTATAAATTCTTGATTTTTGAAAATTATAGATAAAATATGAATTGTAAAAATTATTGTATATTCAATAGCTAATTAAAAATGATCTAATTATAATTATATATTATTATAGTTGAAATTTTCCATATTAATCAACTAGCTTAATAGAGATTAATAATCAATTAAAAAAAATATTATTAGCAATTTATCTTAATGGTAATAAAATAATACAATATTAAGAAAATTGTTGTTATAAAACATTAATAATCATTTCTTCATATTTTAATAAACTAAAAATTTTTTAATTAATATAAAAAACATATTTATTTAATAACTTATGATAAGTTTAAAAGAAATGTTAAAAACAATTTGAATCTTTATAAAAATAATATGATATATAAATATATAAAATTTAAATATGAAATAAAATTTAAATACAAAATTTAGTTTACAAAAAGACATATAGAGACTTATAACTCAAATGCTCATTTCGATTTTAATATTCTTTGTGATTTATGTATAAAAAAATATTATGTATAAATTATTTATGTATAAAAAATAACAATATTTATATCACAGTGTCAAAGATAAATAATTGACATCACAAAAATAATTTTTTTCTACTATATATGTTCCTACGATATAGCACATATGAAATACAATATTATTAGTATATTATAATTATTAATAATATAACAATGTTATTGTTATATTATTTATAATATTGTTATTAATAATATAACAATATTAATAATATAACAATGTTTTTATTTAGATTTGACTCAATAATCTATCTTTATACATAATTAATCCTGATCTCCCCCTGGTGATGAATGAATTCGAAGTAATTAATTTATTAAAGTAATTCATAAGTAGTTGATTTATAATTAAGTAGTTAGTGATAAGTAATTGAAAGATAATAAAAGAATACAGTAAGAAATAGTTTATTACAAAAAAAATAAGTGATGAAATTATAGTTTTTAAAAATACTTAAAAATTGTTTCTGCTTTTTTCATTTTTCTTCAAGTTATAAAAAGTTGCTGTATAAAAATGTCGATTAAGATTTATTTATTATCTTCCATTTCATCTAGTTCAAATTCATTTACTTATAATTTAAATCTGTCAGAAGTATTTCATAATATTGATTTTAATTTCGAGAAAACAATCTTTAAAATATTTTTTTCTCTTTAGTAAGTTTCACTTGTTTTTTTATTTTCCTTTTTTTTATTTTTTCCTTTCTTTTTAGTTATTAAAAAATAATAAAAGTTTGTTACAAGACGATTTCGTGTATCCTTTGTGTATTGGATATTGATTTATTAAAATTTTTACATTTTTAAATATAAATGATAGATAATTTTTAAATGAAAAAAAAAAGATTTGTATATTTTTTGTTTATATATATAGAATAATTTTTTATCAACAAATCATTCATATCCAATAAGGAATTAATTAATTTCACTTATATTTAAAAAATTTTCAAATTTGATTTATTCAAAAACAAGGTTTCCAACGCGTTTTCGTTATTCTTGGTTATCATTTTATTTTTTATTTCTTATTTTTTATTTATTTTTTTTATTTATTTTTATATGGGATAGAATTTGAATTCTATTATAAATTCTTTTATACATTTACGAAAATTAAAATAAGTTATCAGATTTATATATATTTTAAATTGTAAAATTGTTAAATGCGATTATTGTCATGGTTATATAGCTTAATATAAAGAGTAGCTGAAAAAAAAGTTTTTTCTAAAAAACAGAAAAGTATTTAATTTCTTTACTAAAGAAAATGTCTCTATTGTTTTTTTTTTTTATTAGATATTGTTATTAAAAATTAATTTTTTCGACAAAACAACTAAACAGAAAGCAATTATTTTATGACATTTAAAAGACATTTATTTAGAAATAAAAAATAAATTATATTTAAAAATAATAGAGAAAAAAATTATATTATTCTATTTATCGTATTTTTCGAATGAAATATAACGATGGAAATGTTTTTATAAATAAGTTGATAGATTTATACGTTTATAACATATATATAAACAATCGGTTTATATATAGTTATAAATAATTTTATTCAATCTTTAATTATTATACATAATGTTGTAATGTTATAAAATAAATTTTTAAAATTAATTATTATTTATAATAAAATCTATTATTTAAACTAGGCAATAAATACACATTTATTGATGAAAATAATAAATCGAATAAATTGCATATCGATACAACTTTTACAATTATTTAACTATTTTAATTTTGTCTTATATATTAAATCTTAATATATTCGTGCGATATTTTTGGTAGATTGAGAAACCAAAACAAGTACAAAAGAACTTAAATTTGTATTAGATGAAATGAAATGAAAATAGAATGAAATCACTTTATTTGTATTATATAGTTATACCTTTTTCGCCTTGTTTTAAAGTTTAAATAATTGTATTTTTGAATATTTATTATTATAATAATATAACTTTATAAACAAGATAAAATAAAATTTTCCAATTCCAATTTTAAAATGACTTTTAATCAATTAATGACTAAATACTTTCTTTTTACTGATTAGTTGCTTTATTCTTTTTTACATTTCCGATTATTGCCATCTATATCTAATCTTTCGATTTTTTCTCCTGTAATTGTTTTATGATAACAAAAATACAATAATTTCTGTTTGATAATAACTCTTTGTAATTTTTGAATTTAAATATATTTTGCTTTCAATATTTTGGTAGGAATCTTTAAATTTATAATATTCGTCTCATATGTATAAGTATTATACATATAATGTATATGTATAAGAATTTCGTTAACGTATATTATGATGTAGATGACATGAAGATGTTTTGACCAATTAGTTTTTCAAGTTATTATTTTCAAAAAATACATTAAATTATGATAATTCAGACAAATTTATTTCACTTGTGACTTTTTCCATGTGAGAGCATTGATTTTTCTTTAAAAAGCAGTAATAGATGTGCTGTCTCTACACGACATTGTTGTAAAAATTCGCTGAAATTTGAGTGAACTTTCTATTTGAAACACGATATTGTTATTTATTTTGTATTTCATTACAATATAAAAATATATTATTAAATAATAAATAATAGTTTAATAGTAAAAATTTTTTAAACTTTAAAATTATTTCTTAAGAGAATGATTCATTTGCAAATTATAATATTTTTTAAGATTTTTGTTTCTTATTATGAATATTATATGCAAAAAAGAAATTTGAAATTTCAAAATCAATTTTGAGGCAAACTCTTTTTAATTTCTATATCCAGAAATATAAAGTAATAGTTATATTATAATAATTACGATAATTATTTTTTCTGTATAAATAATTTCGATCATTTTTTCATAATTAAATGTGTAAAAATAATAGAATAGTATTGTTGCAATAAATATTATTCGTAAAAATATAATAAACAGAATAAAAGATTGAAGTTAATATTTTAAAAGATATTGATATCTATTAGAAAAATATTAATCGAAATCTTATGAAATAAGAATTATAATAGTCTTATTGTTACAAATTTATAGTTTCCTGGATAATAATAAAATATATTATTATTATTAATTTTCAAAATATTAATAAATACTTATATTATTATATTATTATATTATAGAATATAAATTATATGTAATATTATATTATAGAATGTAAAAATAATACTTGTGATTTTCTCACTTTGTTATTTATATATGATTATATAACTTTGGTTACAAGATTATTTTATATTTTATTTGTGCATTTTGCGGCATGTCTGCATCATGTTCGTATTTATATTCTGCAAATTTAATTATGTATAGATAAAATGCAATAGAGTATTAATAATAATATATTTTTGTTAATATTTTGAATTAGAGTAAATATTTTGAATTTAATGAATTTCGAACCATTATTATTTACCTTGTCTATTGATATCATAAGTTTTTAATTGACATGATGTATTTCTATTTGATGTTTCAAATATTATTGTGCCTATGTCAGTTATTATGTTTTATATTATGTTTTTTATAGCATAAAGTAAAATTTAAAGTAGAATTTAGAATAGAATTTTTCATTCTTCAATTCAATGTAAATAATATAAATTAATTAATTTTGTAATTTAAGAAAATATTTATAAAATATTTAATTATGCAAATAGAGAAAAAATAACAAGAAATAATATTAATTAATTTAAAATAAAGCATTAATAATTTATTTCAATACTAACATTATTTAATGTAAAAGATATAGATGTTTTATTGAATATTTATTGAATTATTGAATATATTTATTGAATACATTACGGTAAAATATTGAAATGATATGTTTATCATCTGAAATGTTATTATTTTTAAAGGTCTAAAATTAAAATAATTTTAGCAGAAAAAATTGTAAATAAAGCAGAAAACAAATTATCATTAAAAAACAAGGACATAACTTAGAGTGAATAAATTAGAAAAACGAAATGCACATTCCATCAAACTTCTCAACATAATGAACAGCAATAGTTTTTGCGCTTTTAATGGAATACAATACCATGTTGAAATATATCTGCACATTATAATATCATTTAATTTATTTCAATAATCTTTCTATTAATAATACAATTAAAAGATAAATTAAGAAAATTTAAATTATTTCAGACATGTAAAACATTAACATAATAAATAATTATTTAAATTTACATTTCATTAACATGTTGAGACTGCTATTTATAATCAATTATCCATTGTGTTATTGATAAATATGAATATCAAATAATAAATAATCAATGATACAGGTAAAGTTTTCTAATGGATCATCTATAATTTTTATTGTTTTAAATAACTATCAAAAAAATATTTACTTTTATTTAGTTATATTTACTTTTAATATATCAATTAATATATTAATAAAAACATAATTTAAAAGATATTTTCAATCCTTTATACAATAAATAATTATAATTATAATTAATAATTAATAAATAATATATTTACGGTGAAAACAAATTTTAAAACACTATAATATAAATAATCGACTGATCTATGCTATCTGTACATATCTGTTCGGCTTGATAGAAATATGTAGAATAAAATTATACAATTATTTTGACCTTGCAGACAAATATCTATGAAAAATCATTCAATGGAAACTGGAAAATGTATTAGAACTAAATAATTTATTATACAAATTCAATTATGTACATGGAATTTCTATTCTGTATTTCAAAACGATTCTCAGCAATTGCTATTCTATAGCATTTAATTATTATTTTATTATTTATTTTATAGCATTTAATTATTATCTTTAATAATTATTTCATTGTATTTTTCACTGTTTAAAAATTATTTCTTATCCTTATTCAAAATCAATATTTAGGATTCTTTTTCGATTTTTCTTGCAGTCTTGAATATATTAATAATATACAATATAATAAATTTTTCGTTTCTTTAAATATTCTTTATTCCTTATATTCATATTTTGTTTTTGCAATTAACTTCTTTAATTTCAGCTAATAAGTTTTTGATAGTAAATTCACAAAATTTTGTTTGTTGATATCATGGTTCAATAAAATTGTTTTTTAATAAAATTATGGATACTGAGAAAGCTTACAAGAATGTATATGATTTATGTAATAATATTAAATATTTATAAATTGATAATATTATTAAATAATGTTATTAAATATTATTAATAATATTATTAAATAATGTTACATAAAATCTACCTTTGCCTCATCTAATTTGGGAATTATCTAAGTCTTATCTATCTTTATAGACAATAGCTTATATATTAAGCATAATGTGTTTCCACAATTGTCTTTTAGTCTGTGTGATACATTTGAAAAAATATTTTGAAAATAAATTATCTATTTATTTTTTAATAATAAGATAATATTATTTTATTAATAATATTTTTTAATAATAAGATATATAATTTTATTTAGAATTTTTACATTATTTTATTTTAAAATTTTATTTTAAAATATTCTATAAGTATGATTGTATTATTAAAATTTGTATTAATTTGTACTAATTAATTTGGTAAGATACAAGCCGTAATATATTTAATATAAATAATATTATTAGTTATTTAAATATAATAAATGTCAAAAGCAATATTTTGATATGATCAATTAAAAATTTGGAAATGAAATTTAAAATAACATATACAAACATATACAAACATATTCTTGCACTTGGCATCAAATATTATTGACAGTCGATGTCATGTTCTAATAATTTAATTTACGATGTTGTTATCTTATGATCATTAATATAAAGTATTATAATTAATATGTATTATAATATTTTTAATTAATATATATTATAATATATATTATTAATATATATTGTAGTATTTATTAATTCTATAAATTATTTCAATTGCAATTATTTTATGTTAACATTTTTTAATTTGACAGTTATTATTAATATAAATTATTATTAATATAAATATATTTTATTAATATAAATATATTACTGTTAATAACGTGTAAAAATAGAATATATCAGCGTTATTTTTGACACTTGGCATATTATTTTTTCAAAAAAAAAAAAAAAGAAAATAGTCGCTCAAACTTATTCATTATTAAATATATCTCGATACTTGCCCATCTATTGAAATATACAAATACTGATTTAAACAATTCAAAACTTGAAGATTTTGATTTAAAAAATAAATAAAAAATAGGATAGTCAATAAAGTTTGAGAAATTATGTAAAAATTTTGAATAAAAATTTAAGAAATATTAAAAGAATTGAATTAAAGAAGAAGAATTGATTATTGAATGTCAATTAAATAATTATTTGAAATTTAAAAAATTTAAAAAGAAGAATGGATTCCAAATGAATTATTAATGCAAAAGCAATATTAAAGTTTTTTGCTATTCTAAAACTATAGGAAAAAATAATTCATATACTAAATAATAATAGGAGATGAAAAATGCTCATATTATAGTATATCCAAAACAAAGAAACTCGTAAAACAATTACTTTCAATATCAAAATATAATAAAAACAAAATTTATAAAGAAAAACTAAAAAATATATTTTACATTTAATAAAATTATAAATTTATTATTTATCATAAGTTATTGAAAATTGTTATCAAATTAATTCAATTGAATATTACATATAACAATTAAACAAATTATAAAAAGTATTAATTGCAAAATAACAGCAAAACAATTGCAAAAGAACAAAAAAAAGAAACAAAAATTTTTCATCATGAAATCATGTTATGAAAAGAATGAAAACTATTGGAATTTGAATAGGAAGTCTTATTATGATCCTGCTATTACTTAAGAATCTTGATTGATATTTATTTTTTATATTATTAAAAAAATCTTTAAAATTAAATACAACTAATATATATCATTATAATATTTTGTATGTATGTGTGTATGTGTATTAATAAAAAATACTTTTGACATCAATATATTTTTATATTTTAATATTTTTATATTTTTATATTTTCTGAGCTTCTAAATTACATGTATCATGCATATAATTATAAATATTTTCTTCAATTATAATATTGAAAAATGTATTTTTCATATTAATGAATATAAAATATATTTTTATAAAATTCACATTTAATCATCGATGTTTTTTATATATACAGTTATTTTTGCGAGGAAAACAAAATAATGAATCTATAATCTCAAAAAATAGAATAAAGAAAAGAAAAAATAAAGAATAAATAAAGAAGAGAATAATTGCAATCATAAACTTGGAAATCATCGAAAAATCATTAAAATCTATCATTGATGATTTCAAATAATGCATTTATGAAAAGATATCACTACAAATTTGACAATTATAACTTAAAAAAATAGCGATACATAGATTACAAGTATTAAACCAAAATTTCGAAAAAATAATTTCTAGAAGAAATATTCGCATAGAATATTGATATTGAGATGCTATATAAATTGCATGAAAAATATTTTTTATATAAATATTTCATATATAATAATTTCATATTTTATATAAATATTTTTTATATAATTCACAATTGAAGAAGATATTTATATGATTTTTCTTTAAGTATATCACATTGTATACATGCAAAATTAATAAATATAAATACATATTATACATAGTATAAATGTAAATTTATACAACAAAGTAACATAATTTACCTCATGACATTAAACAATCCGCATAAATGATGATTAAAAATATTGAATAATGATTCTGTGCATGTATTAAAGATAATAATCCGAAGAATATAATCGATATGAATGTTAAGTATACGATATAAACACACACAGTTTGATCATCGAAGAACATTGTTAAATATATAATGTAATTAATATGAAATTCGTTCAAAGATATCAGATTCAATATTACAGAACTTAAGAAACACAAAGCAAAAAATATAAAAATTGCAGAATCTAAAATTTAAAAAGAATTTTCAATACTCGAATTAATGTTGTTATATATTATTATTTAAAGTAATCAGAAAAATTATTTTTTTATTATTTCAAAAATTTAATAAAATTGAGTTAATTAAAAAATATCATATTTTACATATACTTTATTACTAATATAATCGAAGCAAGCAAAATTAAAAATATCAAGCGATTTTTAATAAAATGTCAATGAAAAAAAAATATTAATTCTAAAAGAATTAATTTTATAATTTTATAATAAATATACAATGAATAACAAAAGTATTCGAATGTATAAAAGAATAATAAGTATAAAAAGAAATATTATTATACAAAAAATATACAATATATTTATAACTTATTGAAATAATACATTCATTAAATATATATAAATTTAAGGACAAATTCATTTTCCATAACAATATTGAATAAATTATTAAATAAATTAAAATACAACATTTATTTTAATTAAGTATATAAAGTAATAAAATATATAATATATAATTAAATATATAATAAAAACATAATTCAGATACTGTGTAATATAGAACTAGAAATAATATACAAAAAAAATTATATATTTATAATTTGTTATGTAAAAATGAAATACAATATTATTATATATTACAATACAAGATATAATATTATAATACATTATAAATATATAGATGCAATTATTTCTGAATAATCAAAATACGAAAAAGTGTTTCAAACAAAAGTTATATAGTATCAAGAGATACATATTGAGATGATAAGTTTTGATTTTGGCATAATCTTGAATTGTCTTGCGAAGATTATATTTAAATTTTTTAAATGAAACTCTATATCATAACTGAATCAAACTTATCATCACAACATGTATCTCGATATATATAATTTTTATTTAGAATATTTTTTCCTATTTTCGATATTTACAAAAATAACCACATGTATGCATTTAAAATGTACATATTTACTTATAAAAAAAGTTTTTTATTTATATATATATTTTTTAAATGTATATATGTTATAATTGTAATTTACCTTAATAAATTATAATTTATTATAAATCTTTTTATAAAGTTCAAATAATTTCATTATAATATAGATATGTATATATTAATTATTATATTTTTATATTTTTAGAAAAAAAATGACAATCATACATATATGTAAAATTTATCGAATATTTTAATAATTATGATAACAATAGTAGAACTATTAATTGATAATAATAAGCAAATGTATATTAAATAATTTCTTACGAACAAAAATGTTGATTATATAACTGGAATCATTCATACATTTTATTTGTATTTGTACTTCTACTAAATCTTGTTATATAGTACTTTATTCCATACACAAATGATTAAAAAATTTTTTTAATTATATAAAAATAGAAATGTATGATAAATAAAAATAGATGCATAAATATTAAATAACTTTTTATATGTTACTTACAAAAGAAAACATTGTTAAAACACAAATATATCGTAAAAAAAATATCACACAGATAGGATAGATTGTAGAAAACGTCAAAAATAACTTCGTAATATAATTTTAGATTTAAAAAATATCATTGTCTAGAAAAAATTTTTAAAAATAGATCAAATAATATTAGAAATATATTGATATATAATTATTATTATCTAAAGAGAATTTTTAAGAATGGATAAAATGATATTTGAAATATAATATATGATATATGATCATTTATAACTTTTATTAAGGATATTTTTATCAATATTTAATTAAGACTAATTATATATTTAATTTTTATTATTTATATTAATTTATTATTTTTATTATTTATATTGTGTATACTTTTTGATTTTTAATAAATTGTAGATAAAATATGATAATAAATATATAAACAATTTAAGTTTGTTAAATATAACGGAAATAAAATGAAACGACGTAACACGATGCGACGCGTTGTGATGATGTATAATAAATAGAGTAATAGAGTTGTTTCATTATATCTTCTTATTATTCATTCAATACAAATTTTAAGTGCTTAATAATTTAATAAATTGTGTTTATTTTCATTGTCTTAGAATTGAGTTTGCAAAAATATTTCTCAAATATATTAAAATCTAGATATATGTATTTTCTCTTATAAAATAATAAAATATTGCATTTTTTCTCTCTCTTTCTCTTTCTTTCTTTCGCTTTTTTTCTCTTTCTCTATTTTTATATTAATATAATATGTTATTAATTATTTTAAGATTAATATAACGCAAAATTGAAATATTTTAATATATAAATTATAATTTCTATATGTAATATTATTAAAAAA
The DNA here is from genome assembly GCF_003254395.2 of Apis mellifera. Lineage (NCBI taxonomy): Eukaryota > Metazoa > Arthropoda > Insecta > Hymenoptera > Apidae > Apis > Apis mellifera. Next base: position 5,671,399 of record NC_037644.1, on the reverse strand, counting down.
TGAAATTATAATTTTTAATAAATAGGATTCCAATAATGTATATCTAACAATATTTTTAAAATAAAATTATATTTATAAGGAATAATAAAATTTTTCACCTGAAATATTATACTATAAAGAAAAAGCATTAACAATGATAATTTTTGAATCCATATATAAATCGAGTCATCATACGGCCAAAAATTTATAATCTTATTTAAAATTTGACAAATACGATATTGTTTGTGATATATATCTATTTTACTAATCAAATGTCAAACAACTGTCATGTAAAACTTCAAAAACTATTCTACTACATCTTGGTTTTATAGATTTTTTATGTTATTATTTTTCTTATTCTTATATTTTTATAGTATTATCTATGTTTATAATAATAGATAATATATAATGTACAAAAATTACCGTAGATTGCAATTGATTGTTTTTAATAATTGGTTTAAATCTCTCAGAAATTTTTTATAATAAATATTACTTTTGTGAAAATTAACTCAAAATAATTTTTTCTCTCTATTGTGTCATTTATTTTTTCTTATTTTTCTATATTTTCTAATTTTTTTCTAGATGAAATAAAAATTCTAGAAATAAAAATTTATTATGATCATATTTTTATCATATAATTTCATTTATTTATTTTGTGTCTTTATTTTGTTCAAGAAAAATAATTTAGAAGAATTAAATGTGATCAATAAATAAAAAAAGATACTAAAATGTATGTATGTTATATATAAAAATTTAATTTATTTATTATAAAATATTTATATGATATAATTGTTCTATTTTTTGTGCAATTCTATTTTTTGAATATAATTTTTAATAATGTATTAAATTGCTGTTATTATTAACATATTAAGTTATTTTTAACGTTATTATTAAAACATATACATATAATATATTATTATATCAACAAAGCTGAAGTGAAAATAAGCGGTCCTCGCGAAGGACTTCTTGATTTCGCGAGATTTCTTTCTGAAATGAATAGTAAATGTATATTATTATTATTTATATAATAATATATGTATATTATTTAATATTATAATTGAAAATAGAATAAAATTAATATCATAATATAAAAACAATTGAAAATTAAATATAAAGCACAAACACATAATATAATTTAATTATTATTAATTAATGAAATTTATATATTGTGGCATTGAATTTATCAAATAATGAATGAAATTTTGTAGATTTTAAGATTAATAATTCGAACAGATGTTTATTTTACTTAAACGAATAAATACGAAATAGATAAAGAATATATAGAGATGGATTGTATTGAACTAAAAGGAATTCAGTTATTTATTTAGGAATATAGATATTTTAAAAAGAGGATGGTTTAGGAACAATAAACTATAAAAAAATTTCTCGTAACCATGGTTTTCTTCATAGATTTTTAAAATATTTTATTGATTCTGAAAATGATAGATCGATTTGATTTTATTTGATTTTCATAAAAATTATTTAATTAACAATTATTTAATTATTACATTATTATCTTTAAACATATCAATTATATACTATATATTGTATATATAGCATATAATCTGTAATTTGTAATTAAGATTTTATGATTTAAAATAAAAAAATATATAATTTTAATAATATTTTTTAATAAAGATTAAAATTTTCTTTTTTAAATAATAAAATTTGAAAAATTTTCAAATGTAATTAACTATTTGTCGATTAGATTAGATTAAAATTTTAAAATAATTTTTAATTTAACTTAGGTTATTCTAGTTTATTTATTCTTTTTTTAATTACTAATTACTTTATTTTTTTATTATCTCTTATTATTGCAATCTAATTTTTTATTTTTAATTTTTTTATATCGGAATCTTATTGAATCTTTATTTTAGTTTTTAGAGGAGGAATTTTCATATTTGATAACAATAAATTCGCTTCGTAATTTACAAAAAATTTTTTATAAAAATTAAAATAAAGCAAAATATATACTCAATTTTAAAAAACAGTTTTACATCGGGAGATATCATAAGTTCCACTTGATTTGAATTATTTTAAATGAATTCAATTCCAATAAATTTTTTGCTGCTCATTTAAATCTGACGAAGTTTAATTTAGTACTACAATTCTAAATCGGAATTCTAAATCATCAATTTTAAATTATAAAGAATCACTATATAAAGTAATAAAAAACTTATAACAATTAAATATAAATTGATTCGATACAATTATTGACACAATAAGTTCAAGAATTTATGCCTCAAAAATTTCTTTATGTCTTTTATATCTTATCTTTCTTATATCTGGATTTATAGTTTTCAAAATTTTAATTAAAAATTTTGTTGTTATTAATACATTAAATTTTGTCTGTTTATATGTTCATAACAGTGTATACATCAATATGCAATTTACTATAAACATATCGTGGTGAATTGTATTTAAAATATATTATGGATAAGTTAGTATTACCAATGAATTAATAATATTTACTAATTTCCATAATATTCATAAAGAATTTCTTCAAATCTGTGAAAATAAAATATAAAACAGTTCTTAAATAATCAAATAAAAAAAAAAAGTTCCAACGATAGATCCTGAGAATTGGGCTATCGCTATTATGATTTTAATCATCATAATTTTAATCATCATAATAATTATAATTGTATGTTATCTATTATCTATTATAATTATGATTGTGATATTTCCTAAAATTTATTTTATATTTTATTTTCTCATTCCATGTCTAAACTTTGTATGAATAAATACTAACAGCAAATTATATTAGATTAGTAACTACATTTTACATATTGAATACTATGATTTATAAAAATAATAGATTAATATTGAGTAGATGTTCTCATGAATATATAGATAAAATTCAATATAGAAGTAACAATTTTTGTTAATATAAATTTTTCTTAGATAATTATTTTATATTTTTATTAAAACTAGAAAGTAATAACAGAAAATAAGTTGTTAGAAAATAAAAATTTATTTAATAAAATTTGGATAATGAAAAGAAACAACTTTTATTATAAAATTAAAAATTTTATATTTTCTTAGATGCCAAATTTTCTAATATATAAAAAAATATATACTTTACAAATAATTTTTTATTTTACTATTCGATTTTTACCAATGATTATGGATTTTCCAATATTATAATATATTTTTGTTATAAATTTTTTAGTTCTTTATTTTTTCAATATTTTTTCAATATACGATTTTATTTCAATAATTCAAATATAAATATATATCTACATGTTGATGTTAATGTACTATAATGTTAATTTTATTAATTAACATTTTATTGTTAATTAAATTAAATTTTATTTATTATTTTATTATATTATATTATTATATTATTTATTACATTATTATTATTATATTTTCTTCTATGGTTGTAGAATAGTTCAAATATTCAGAATATTCACATCTTAGAATTAGTAAACTTAGAATTAAGAAAAATTTAGAAGATCGAATCGATAAAAACATTTTCAATTTATCATATTATATTGTCAAAATTTTTTCAGAATTATATAAGAATGTTATGTTAAGTTTCCAATTAAACAATACAACTACAAGATAAATGAAACTACATTGTATAATTATAAGAAATGTATTCTTTTACCTTAAGCATGCTCTACTTCGAAAAATATTTTCGTAAGTAAAACAAATAGAATATAAATTCTACAATATATTTCATAAATCTGGTCAAACAACTTCTTTTTTTTTCCCATATAAATCAAAATATTTATATGAATGAATATTGGATTGATATTATTTCAGCTTTCAGCAAATAGTGGCGAAATAATATACTACCTCCTTCCTTTACGAAAGTATATTAAATGTTTCCGACAAATTATTCGATAAAAGAAATATACTTTTTGTTTTTTGCTGATCGATATTTGCTTAATTTCAATTCGATATTTTATTTTAAATTAGACAAGGCAAGAAACAGAATGCGACAATGGTGAAACAAAGAAAGAACAGTTTCACTTTCTTTCTGTCCCTTCATTTTATGCAAATTACTTATAATTTAATAAATAAATTTTAACCTATATCTTTGTATACTAATGTAAATATATTAATTTTTAACTAGAACTAAAACGATTTTTTAAAGATGTCTTACGAGTATTTTAACTATATTTACTTTATTATATTAAGTGTACATTACATATATATAAAGTGTTTCAAAAATGCTGAACATTCATAAACTGAAAATCTTGAGATAATTTCAAGCAACATTTTCCTTGCAAGAACTTTCATTATGATTTAGTTATAGTATTTTTTTATTGATAAAAATTATATCAAATTATATACAAATGAATAAATATAATATTCATATTATATATATATTATATAATATATGTATATAATATTCATATTTTAGTGTTTTTCGTTAATAAATCATTAACAAAATTGTGTATATATATATATTGTATTATTGTTTACTTGTTATTACTTGTTTTAATATTAAACAATTTTTGTTTAAAACATTTTTTATACAAATAACTAATAAATAAATTTGAATGGCAGAGCTAAATGATTTCGTATATTAACAATTCTTAACTCATCATCATGTACTTTCAAGATTTATTTAAAATTTTTTTATTAATAATTTTTGAATTAAAAAAAAAAATAGAGAGAAATAGAAAAATTTAGAGTTAAGAATTCTTATTATATATATTTTACATTATATCATTATTATATTTTATGAATTATATTATGTATATTATTCTATACATATTAATATATATAAAATACGTTAATTATATAGAATATGTTACATACATCTGAATTTTTATGATAAATGAATCATATAAAAAAATTATATAATAATAAAACTTATTTTAAAATAAAATACAAAACTTGTATTAAATAAGATAAATAATATAAAAAATAATTTGAAAATAGAAATGCATTCGAATATAAAAATATTTTATTTAATGGAAACAATAAAGGCAAAATTAATATGTTACAGAAAATAAATATATTTATAAAAATAAAGTAAAATTTTGTTTATAAAAATTGTTTGAAGCGTAAAATAGATTAGATAATTGTGTCTAGTCTATACTTATCTATACTTATATAAATCTAGTATTCTAGTATTCTATTCTAGTATTTTATTTCTATTCTAACCTTAGTGTAATTCTATTTTGCCCAAAAAAAAAGTTTGTTAAATATGATTTTAATAATAATAATATTTTGAAATTATTGAAATAAAAAAATGGTTTTTCGTCAAATTATGTTACAATCATATCATTCACACAAATAGGAAAATACTAAAAAGTAATTGTTAAGAACAGATCCAGAGTTTGTGAAGCAATCGGATAGCTTGGTTTTTATTTTCAATAGCTTCAATAGTATACTTTCAATAGCATAATAATTTATGAGCGGCTATAACTTCTTAACTCTTTCCAAATCCTCAATATAAATAGTGATACTACAGCACGGCTACTTCACAAATCATTATATCATAGCACGTTTTGCGACGGAACACCGTGAAAGCGAATGCAAAGATCTTAGTCCCCACGCGCTACGATACTATTCAGCGAGGGCCCATCCTTCGAAACCGCCCTACAACACGATGATTGGTTCCTCTATCCCCTCCTCTCAGTGTGCATTTTCACGAAAAGCAAGGATTGGGAGAAAAACAAAGGCTTGGTAACTATCTTGTAATTGAGTTAGAAACTTAACAATAGAAATAGAATACAGAGCAGATAGAATTCAGCGATGATATAATTTGCAAAATATAGTTAGAATCATTACAATTAGCCGCGAAAGAATTTATCACCATTCGTTCATTTAAAGTTCATAATATAAATAATTAATAATATTAATAATAAATAATAATTATACAGTTCTATAGCAATAGATGGTTTGAGTAGCAGTTTAGATATTTCTGCAATATCCAAAATCGTTCAATCTTCGATTTTAACAGCAATATCATAAGAAATAAAGCATCAAAAGTTGCTCAATAATATATTTGAATAAAATTTGTTAAAATGTCTAATCCATATTTAAAATCTGTCTATGTATTATTGTAGATATTGTATGTATTATATATTATATATTATTATGTATTATTGTAGATATTGTATATATATGTATTATATATATATTGTATATAATGCTTAAGAAAAGAGTTTTATTTAATTTTCAAGAGAGTTCCTAAGAATTTTTATTTTTCTTTATTTTCAATTTATAAATTGTAAAGTACAAAGTAAATCAATGAATTACATTTAATTTATTTTAGCTTGTATAGAAATCTCATAATTTTGAAAAAATATAATATCATCAAAATAATGATGATGTTACTCTATTGTATAGACTTACATTCGAAAGAGTAAAAATGTATTCATTATCAGACTATTACAAACCAAGTATTAAAAATTTTTCTTTTGTTTATCTTGTAATGCTTAGATAATGAATCAGCAAGTTTTTTAATTTTGCTATAATAAAAGTAATTAAAGTAATTAAAAGTATATTACATATATATGATTTTATAATAAAATATATAGATAATAGTAAAATAAAAAATTTGTCGATTTCTTAAATGCCAAAAATGAAAAATCTGTTTATTAAATTTATTATTTGAATAATATATATATAATACAAATATACGAAAGGAAAAATTTAAAAAAATCATCTTTTACATAAATGTATAATCAGATATATTGCAAATTTATAATATATATTTAAAAATATTCTTAAGCCAAAAATTGATTATTAAATAGTTGAAAAAAACTAATATTATATATTATTAAATAAAAATAATAAATTTGTTTAAAATAGAAATAAAATATGAAATCTACTATCAATAAAATCCATTATTTATTAATAAATTACTTTTAATAAGTGCTTAAAATATATCATTGAAGAAAGAAAACATAATATCAAACACTTATATAAACAAATACTTATATTCGAAAAATATCTATTTTTATATCAATTTAATTTGTTAATATATATCCATATATTTTTCCGATATTAAATTTCGCCATTATTTAATTTATTATTTATTCTGCATTAAATAAATAAATATAATTAAATATAACTATATAATATAATAAATTTAATTATTAAATATTATAATTTATATAATAAATATAATAATTTAATAAGTTACTATTAATAATTAGTGAAATTTATATTTTTATTAACTATAACAAATATGCTTTAATAATAATACCTTAAAAAATAATGAAATTACAATAAATATAGAACACATGTTTTAAAATAATTTTAATATCCGAATATTAATCCAAATAATTGGAAATGATATTTATTTTTTATAATAATTATATTCTATTGTTTTATATATTTCATTTATCTCTATTTCATTTATTTTGTTGTACGAGTTCACATCGACATTCTTCTTCGTTGCGTTTAAAATAAGGTAGACAGTTATCATTCTTGTATTTGCCATTCTCATTATTGAAAAAGCAGAAAGGCATTTCATTCCAACAATCTGGATTTCTTGAAAACTATAAATATATAAAAGAAAAATAAATAATTACAATCGAAAATGAATCAAATATAAATATACAATAATATATATATATATAAATTTTAAATATAATAAATATAATAAATATAAATAATATATATATATATATATATATATATATATATATATATATTATATAATAATCATATTATATATATATATATATAAAATATTGTACAATAAATTTTATAAAAAATATTGTACAAATAATTATAATTTATATAAGCAATTTATATAAAAGCAATTATATATAAGCAATTATATAAAAAATTTTATATTCATATTTATAACTTCATTTCATATAAATAATTCATTTATGCAATGTATAAGTATATAATTTTTAATTCTTTTGAAAATTATTAGAATTCATTACAATTATATATATAATAAATCTCATTTATTACCTGACAATGATCATAGATTATTCCCATTTTAGATGTGTCAATGCAAGCATTAAGTTTGTTATAAAAATGATGATCGTAATCGCATGGAACTATGATATGTAAGCCATTATCGAATTCGAGCCAGAAATTTGAACGATCGGATCCTTCGTTGATTCCAGTTAGAGGTCCATTGGTCATTACCAAAGCTTCAATGGTTGCGTTTAAAAAGAGGTCATTATAATATAACATGTTGGCAAAAATTCCTGGCATAGAACAAACCATAATGAACGACACTGTGATGAAATACATTGTGATCAATTTTCTAAACAACACATAAAGTTTCAACAACTTATTCTTGATGACTTTCGATGCTAGGCGATCACGGCGATAACTACTTATATACACTATGATACTTTCATATCACATATCATTGTCATTGATAATATGATTGAATATATCATTGTTGAATAATTTTTTTCTTTCTTTCTTTTTTATTTTATAAAACGATAACAATGAAACAAGATATTATTCTGAGATAATATGCTGTTTATATTTATGTTTGATATAATTAGTCATAATATATCATCTATTTTAATAAGAATTATAAATGATTAAAATAGAATTATAAGTGAAAAATAAAATAAAATTTTTTTGGAAAAATTATAATAGTTTTGATTTAATTTATAAATAATAAATATATTAATATATATGTTAGCATATATCTGTACATTTGATAACAAAATCTGATTATTACATTTCCGTTACAATTTCAATAAAATAAAATTTAAATCTTATTAAATATATTTATTATAAATGAATTTGCAAATTTTATGAATTAAAAAAAATTAAAATATAAAATAATCTATACTAATATTTATTCAAAGCTATATTTGGATGAGATTGTGAAACTGAAATAAAAAAATGAAAAATGTAAAGAAAATTTACTCCAAATTCCAATCAATGTAAATGAATTAAATTTTTTTTATTTCTATTTGTGTTATATATAATTATATATTTGTATTGTGCATAATGTAGAATTATTTAATTTTTTAAGAACAAATTTCATTTTATTTGTTTTATTTTATTATTTGAAAAAGAAAATATTTAAAATAGAAAAGAAAATAAAAACACTTTAATAATTTGTATAATAATCACAATTATTATATAAATATTTTTTCATTTATTTATTCTTTTAAATAATATAAAATTACAAAGTATTAAAAAAAAAAAATCATTTGTACAAGCGATATAACGTATTCTTAATTCTAACGTATATTCTGATAAGAATGATATTAGAATGATACACTAGATATAAGTTATCAATTATTAATCTAAAAACTTTAGTTTCTTTTAATAATATAGTTTCTTTTTATAATAATATATTGTAAATCACTTGATCTTCACTTTAATAAATGTTGGATAACATACAGTAGAAAATGAAATAATTGATAATATGTTAATTGATCAATTAACATATGAATTAAAAAATTATTTTAACAGAATTTTTTATATTTTTATTAATTTTATTATATATTTTATATATGATATATTTTTTTTATTAATATTATTAGTATTTAATTTTTATATATTTTTATTATAATAAAGTCTTTATAAATAATACGTATAATAATATAATATAATATAATAATATAAATAATAAATTATTATTTAAAAAGATTTTAATAGAATCAAATTTATTTGATTTTTGCAAAGAAACTAATAAAAAAAGTCACCAAACTTAAAAAGTTAAAAATTATAAAATTTTGAGAATATATAGAATATATTCATTATGAATATAATGCAAATTCATTTTAAATAGAAATTAATTCTTGAAAATTCTACTTGATTTTACAATTCTATATTTTTGAATAAAGAATAAGATTTTGAACAACTTTTTTCTATGTAAATAACAAATTACTCTGTCTTAATTTTCGAAATATTTGAGACAAAAATTGTAATTTTTTAATTTTTTGCTAATTTCTCCTGTACATATACATTATTATATATATATATATATATATATGTATATATGATTATTATTTATTAATTATTTATATTATATTCTATATTTTAATTATTTATATTTATATATATGTAAAATTCAATGTAATAATTAATAACCATTTTTGAATATTAATTAATTATTTACAGTAATTATTTACAAAATCATTTGAAATATGAAAGCATGATTCTGAACAATTTTTTGGTATACTTTTGATATATTTATATGAAATTAAAGTTAAATCAGATTTGATAGTAGTTTGGATAGATTATACTAATCCAAAATACAAATATTACATAAAATTTTCATTCGAAGAATTTGCATTCTCTTTTATAGATATTATAAATTAAAATATTCAGATTAATTTATTATTATATAATTTATTATTATTATATATTTCTCAGGGTATGTAACTACCGTGAGGAAAACAATCAATATGAATATAGCAATGAGACATATATTATATTATATAGAGGTACAATATAGGTATATATACAATATAGAATTTATTGCAGTTTTTACAAATATCTCAGAAACTAAGCTAAAACGATGATAACATATAAAGAAAACAATATAATTGTACAGAATATTAATAATATATTTAATAATATATTTTAAGATAATCGAAATCAGAAGATTCTTTCTTTTAAATAATTGTTATTATTTTTTGCAAATATTTGGAAAATTAATACTAAGCGATTTCTATAATATATTCAAAAATCATCAATAATCTGCTTTTTAAATAATTATAGACAAATCTTTGAATGAGACAGTAGATTAATAATAAGAAAAATAAAACATGAAATGTATAAACTAAATAATTTAATTAACACTTCGAATAGAATTTATTTTTCTTTTTTGGAAGAAGTCCAACAACAAATGCAGATCACAGAGTTCGAAATTTTATTTGATTGTTTTCAGAATTCATTTATTTTGTTGATCGATTCTTAATGATTGTCGACAATCAGTTATTCTTTATATATACAGAATATATGTACACACACACACACACACACACACACATAGAATATTTCATTTCAATCTATCTAATTATTTTCTAAACTATGCATTATTTATGCATTATTGAAAATATCTCAACTTAGGACTGATTTTTGAAACTTATATATATTTTATATATATATTTATATTATATTTTAAAATTTGTGATTCAAGAGTTTTATGAGTTTTATGATAATCACAGATTTGTCTAGATGGAAGCATTTCAAGATCTTAAGGTAATCTTTTATTAATTTTAATTAGGATTATAATTCATTATATGTTTAAATAAATTTTTATAAAACAAATTTGAAAATTCGATAATATTTTAATTGTATATTATGTAATAACAAAAAAGATTGTATTTCAAAAATTTATTATAGTTAATTTTGTGCTTGAAATTTTATAAATAATTTTATTTTACAGAAAAACAATATTTGTAAGAAGAATTTTGAATAATGTTAGTTTCCTGCGTCGATATAATATAGGTGCAATATAAGATTACAATATCCATTGAGTAAAATAAGAATCTTTGAATCTTTTTAAAATTTAAAATATTCTTTTAAAATTCTTATAGAAAACTATTTAAATTATTAATATTAATCGAAATTTTTATGTTGCATTACATTTAAACTTTTCACGTTTTCTATTTTCTATCTGTATTCAATTCTGAAATTATAATAATCAAAATTACAATGATAATAATATTAATCAATGATAATCAGCATCATATTGTCATATTTATTAAAATTTTAATCACTAATCTTTGCTTAAGAATCATTTTATATTTTATTTTTGTATTCCATAATCAATAAATGTTTTCTAAGAATGGATATTAAGAATTGGCCTTAATATCTTAATCATATGTATAAATTATTTAATAATTTATATTTATAAAACAGAAATCCAATTAATAAAAGATATAATATATGTACATATATATGTTTAGCATAATAAATATAATAATGTATATTTATTTTTAATGTTAGTGTATACATTTTTTTAAGATTTTAGATTATTTAAGATCAATTTAATATAAATTATAAAATATCTGATTAAAAATATCGAAGAGACTAAGAATTTCGATTTTGAGAAAATATAAAAAATGTATAAAAAATAATACATCCTTTTTACTGTTGACTATTTTAATGTTAAATTTTATATTATATTTTAAATTTTATACGTAATATATTGAAATAGATTTTTTTATAAGATATCATTTATTTATCACTTAAAGCGAAATTAATCTTAGTTGGATTAATAGTTGGATTAATTATTACTGCATTGAGATAAGTTGTTATTAAAAAAATAGTTTTTTAATGAATTTCATTTTCTAATAATATAAAAAAATATAATAAATATAATAATATAATAATGAATATAATAAAAATGTATAATAAAAAAATAATATAATAATATAATAAATAAAATATAATATAAAATATAATAATAAAAAAATATTATCAATAACAATTATCTTTTAAGTTTTAGATTAGCAAAAACATATTAGTTTTAAAAGAAAATAAAAATAATATAAAAATCATGAAAGTTATCTTTAGTATAAAAAAACAGAAATTGATTAGAATTATATTTTATTAAGAATAATCTATTAAATTATTAAAAAATAAATTATAATAATAATAATAATTTAATAATTACATAAATCATTACACAAATCATATAATAATATTAAATAATTAATATAATTATTAAATAATTAATAATTATATATATATAAATAATAAAACTTGCTAAAGAAACAAAATCAGAAATCATCATATGATTTGAGAATCATAGTTTGGATATGATATTTGTTTTTTATACATTTATAAGGAATTCAATTTTTGAATAAATACTAAAATATAAAAAAAAAACCTAAAATGAAATGAAATTTATAGAATTATAGAAATGCTATAAAAATATAAAATCTAAAATGAAGTAAATTTATAGAATAAAATTTATGGAATTATAGAAATTAGATCCTTAACTTTAGATCGTTAAAATTACAGTATTACAGAACAATTTGTACATTTGTAATAGAAGTACATTCAACAAGCTTTCATCGACATATGCAATTTGTAAGAATATTCTATTAACTAATTATTATATTAATTTATTATATTATATTTTTGTATAATATGAACCGCAATACAGGAAATGACAATATCGATTCGAAATTAAAAGTTATTATCATGTATCGCTCACGGTTCAAAAAAGAGATGTTGCTTTTCTCAAGAATATTATATTGTATGATAAATTAATAATTATTGTATAAATAATCATAAATTAATACTAAATTACAATTAGTATAAAATATATAAATAAAGTTATTATTATAAATATATATAAATATAATATAAATAAAGTTATTATGAAAGAATGAATATTAGACGGATACTGGGTTATTATTATAATATATTATTAAATATTATCTGATTCATAAATAAAAAAAATCCATGTTATTGTTAAATAATCGAAATGGTAATCGAAAATATTTATCTATTTGGTATAAGATGTATCATTCATTCTCACAGATATCATTAAAATAAATAATAGAATGACATGATAAATTCGCACATCAATAATTGAAAGCAGCACATAAAAATTTTTATTTTGAAAATATAATCATCAATCTTCTCCCAATAATTTTAGCTCCAATTTCCTCTACTTTTTTAAAATAATATATACATTTACTAAACAATATATAATTTACTACAATAGATTAATAAATATCGATTAATAAATATAGATTAATAAATATCAATCAAATTTAAATTAAATTTATTAAATAATATCTTTAAAGTTTATTAAATTGGTTAATGTAGATTTATTCTTTAATCTTTATAGATGAGCTATCATGCGATTATTATTATGATTATTATTTAATAATTATTATTTTTCTTTCAATAACAATTATTAAATTATTTTTCTTTCAATTATTGAATCAATTTGAATAATCATTGTAATTATATTATTAAATATTTTACGGTTTATCAGAAATATAACAAATATCAAATAAAACATATCTATAATATATCTATACAATTATAATGTTTTATTTTGTGCATTAATTTACTAATCAACTTAATTAATTATTTCATTAAAATTAATATGAAAATATGTATTCTTATAAATTGAAATTTATATTTGATTTATTGTTAATATATTTATTTTACAAATTAGAATTTATATACTGATTTCTTATATATACTTATATTTTTATAGTATATTGCAATACATATAAAAAATATGTATTCAATACTAATAAAGAAATATATACAGACGATTGATCGATTCTTCTTCTACAAAATTGAATACTTACATAATCTTCCTTTATGCTGTGTCGGTAATGTTGGCAATAATATTAAGACAAAAAATTTTTTAAAAAACTTTAAATCTTAAATTTCGAATCATCCTTTATAAATATAATTCATTGTCATAAATATAATTTTTATTCAAAATAAAATTATCTTTACAATTTCAAAATGTGATACTGGAAAAAAACAATATTTATTAAATTTTTTTAACAAATTTATATATAATTTATATATAATAATTTAATAAATATATTTATATTTATTAAATTTTTTTAATAAAATTTATATATAATATAATTCTATTATTTTATAATATAATTCTATTAGCGTGAAAATTAATCAAATCTTCTAATATATGTATAATTATTTATATAAATTATATATATGTGTATATGAAAATATAACATAAATGTAATTATATTCATAGTTATATTTTCGTTTGTTTTCTTTTTACCAACTTCAATATAAATGGAATTATAATAGCTGATTTCAATATATATTCATTATTCTATCATATTAAACATTTTTATTTCTTATACAATCGGTAATTCAGAACAAATATAAAAACAAGGATAAGAAGTATCAATTTTATTCTTTATTTTGTCTTAATTATTTATTATTAACCTTATTTATTCTCTCAAAATTATATAATTTATGTATATTATATATATAATTATATAATTTATGTAATTTATATATATATTTTTAAAACTAATAAAATATAATAAAATAGAAATTTCAAGTTTAAATATATCCATAAAATAAATCTTTGATAAAAAGCTTTTTTATAGAGTTCTTTTTGTTTAAAAATGAAAAGATTTTTAATTTTTATTTTGTTGTGCTGAATTAGATAAAAATTAGTTATCTGCTTACTATTACATACTTTATCACTTTAATTTATCATCATAGGATTATTAAGATATATATAAAGCGATATTAAGATCGTTTTGAAATTATTTTATTTTTAACATACTTACAAAAAATAACAAAATTAAAGATTCTGATTTATCTTTTTTAATAGAAAACTAATAGAATAAAAATATATGAAATATTTATGATTTTTCAAATATCAAAGCAAAATACTTTTCAATATATTTTTATTCATATTAAAAATAAAATGATTTTAGTGAACAGTATATTTTGGCAAAAAAAAAAAAAAAATTTCTATGGTAATAAATATGATAATAATTAATTTATAATTAATTTCACAGAAAAAAAATTATTCGATGGAATTAATACAAATAATGAAAAAATTACTTAAATATAACAGAAATCCATTTATCTGCTAAATCGAAAGTGATAAGCAAATTTTATAGTCAGATTAAGATTCACATAAGCACATAAAAATATGTCAAAAATTATTTTATTTTCAAACAAAAAGAAATTGTTTGATCCGTTTTTTTAAATATATATTATTTTATTTCATTTATTTATTATATAAACGGATAAAATTTGCAAAAAAATATAATAATTGTGTTTTATTTTCATTTATAATATTGAAGAAGAGATATTTTTATGTAAAGTTTTAATAAATTTTAATGAATTCTCAAGAACAATGAAAATCATAGAATGTGTTATCATTTTGTTTAGAATTAATTTTTATTAGTAATAAACATCAAATTTTAATTTTAACCATTATTAATGCTATAATTGTTTTTTATATTCAATCAATAACATAATATTAAACTGATTCAAGATCCTTGAATACTTGAAACAAAAAGAGCATATTACATTAATTCTGTACTCAATATTGATAATAATTTTTTTGATTAAATTTTACATATTTTTAAATATAATTTAATATAAAATTTACTATATTTTATAAAAATCTATTTTACAAATTATTGTTTTTTATTAAATAGATAGATATTTTATTTCTTATTTTATTTATCATTTTATTATTTGTTTTTTATTATTTTATATTAAAATATAGTTTTAATTTGATTACCATGAATGATATAATCTTATTTTATGATAAATCGATAATATTGAGAATAATAATGAAATAATAATCGAATTTTGAAGATCCAAATTTTGTGAATCAAAAAATACATTATTTATTATGTTAATTTAGATCTATCTTGTATCTTTTTGCCTTCAAATTCTTATAATAGTACAAAAAAGATTGCATATTATATCTATTCTATTTATCATATAATCTGTTATTATCATAGAGAGATCTCTACTTTATCAAGTTTCGATATATTAGAAAACAAATGTTAAAAAATAATATGTAACTTTTATCTTCTTTTGATACATAGTGAATGGAAAAAATCTATATCTTTGTTTATGCAGAAAGTATCGCATAGTAATTAATTTTTAAACAAAATTTTGATTCATTTATTAGTAAAATTTTAAGAAATAAATAATATTTTTAGAAATTTACAGAATAACTTAGAAAAAACTTATAAAAACATTAATAAATATTTATACTATCTATGATATAAATATATATATTATATCTATGATATATTATATCTATGATATAATATATTTCGAATAATAGATATTATATAGTTATTCATTTATATAATATTTCATTAAATATATAATATATATAAATATTATTGAAATAAAAAAGAGACAAAAATTTATTTAAAATATTATACCTCATAAAAATATAGAATGTACTCTTGAACTTTTTATAATTACAAATTAACAAACAATATTAAGAAATAATGCAAGGAATAAAAATGCATAAAAATTTTTAAATATTAAGTAAAATATATTTAAGAATAATTGCAATAAAAGTTATTAAAAATAAAAAATTAAAAATAATTTTAATATTAAAATTCTATTAATACTATAATACTATAATACTATATCAATTTTTTAGATCGAATATAACATAATAAAATAGTTTATAAAAAATATACTAAAAATAAAATAAGATTAAAAATTAAATAAAATATGTATCACATACATGATATAAAATATTAAATATTAAATAAAATTAAAAAAGAAATTTATAAACAATGTAATTTACCGCTTATTTACAAAGTATAAAAAAAATGACATTTGGAGTTATGAATGAAGTATTTATTTAAATTTACTTTTGACTATATATAATTATATAGTTATGTTTCATGACTATTTTATCATGAAACTTGAAAAGTTATAATAAAGTATAATAACTCAGATTCATTAATTTTCGAATTATTTTTAATTTTGTTTAAAAAATTAATTTCTATTGCAATTATTGTTCAAATTATTCATAATTAATATAGAAATATTATAGCAAACATTTATATACAACAAAAATAGTTTTATATTATATTAAATTTTTTATTATAATAATATATAAAAAATAAAATAATTTTCAATTCAAATTTTATATCTATTTTATGTTTTATATATTTAATTGTTAGCATGCAATATTTATCATCAAATCAAATACTCCTATAACATCAAATCAAAAGAAATTCTAGAAATCTCTTAGGAATTTCTTTTAGGAATTATTATCAAAAAATGATATCCGTATAAATTTCCGGTTTGAAGAAATTACACAGTTTCATATGAAAACGTGAAGAAAAAGAAAGAAGAAACGAGAGAAAAAAAGAAAGAACAAATAAAAAGAAAGAGAATTCTACTGCTGAAAATTTATTGTACATAGTGATTCGATGTTATTTCAAAAATCACGGAATCCCGGGTTGAGCGTTAGTGGCTATTTCAATGTAATTCATCCAAAGTGAGCTGATTTAATAGATATTAAAGTACAGTTTTCACAAGTGCAAAATATTTACAGTTATAATTGTAATAAGAATAACATTTGTTATTTTCATACAAGCATGAGAGTCGTTCGTTAAATTGAACAGTCGTAAGAAGTAGACTAGAGTACACAAAGGGAGAGAGACGTTTCTTCGTTCCGACTTAATTCATAATTCATAGTTCGTTATAGCTCGCTTACTTGCGGAGTATCTGGCTAGAGTTTCGAGCATTCACCCCCCTCCAACCATTATGCATATTGATATCTTTTCTGCACGGAAATCAAGGCGGAATACGTTTTCTTAGGCAATTAAACGTCTTCTTCCGACAAAATGTTAGCACGCTTACTCTCTATTTATTATCATTACACACTTTACAAATGCTTATAATGTTCAACAATTCGTGAACTCGCGTTTCATATGTTTTTCTTCCCGCGTAAAATATATTTTGGACTTCATCTAGACTTCATCTTCTGACTCGTACTTATAATTATTCGCAGAAGACTTGATAATGAGAAATGAATATTTGATGATTAATTTAAATTTTGGAGATATTTACATAAGTATGTCTATAAGTAAGCTATCTTTACCCGTTAACGTTTCCCTCTCTCCACATATACTTTGTTTTGTTCTAAAAGAAATACAGTGATTTTCTTGAAATTCCAAAAGTAGTGCAATTTATCAAATTGAAGTGAATCTGGAAACGAATTTGTAATTTTAGAATGTGGATATAATGTTACTTATTCTGCAAAAGTTGACACATACATTGTGAAAAAAATATTTGTAGAATCGAAAGAAATCATTGATATCATTTGAGGAATGATCAATATTGCAAATTCAATTCTATTTCGCGAACATTTATTGTCAATCGTTATATTTTCATGAAGTGACAAGAGAAAAGTGAGTAGTATGTAGATATATATGTATATGAACGATTAAATAGTTAATATAAGAAGAAAAATTTAATAAGATATTATCTGTCTCTAATTCGCAAAGAAATCAATAAAATTCATTATGTTTTTGAGTTCAATTATATTTTATACATAATTATACAGTCTGCACTACATTTTTATATTGTTCCATTTGAATAATTGTAAATGAATCTATTTCAATAAACTTTTTTATTAAAAATCAAATGGAAACATTTGTACATTTCGTAATATTTCTTGCGTAATATATTGAAATTATTAATTTTATATATACTAAATAACTAAGGTAAGCATATTAAAATTATTATAAACTATTATATTAAGTTCTATATATGTATAACTTTTGAAGTACACTTTGCAACAAAATCACAGTACACTTTATAATTTTTAATGTTTCTTCAGACTCCAGATTGTTTATTTATAATTTAGTGTATTTTTCTTAATAGTATAAAAGATGGTATGCTTCATTACAGTTTTTCTTATAAATTTGATTTATTTATGTGAATGATAGGTATAATTAAAAGGATAAATTCAATAAAATACATCAATGAAATATTGTCTGATAATATTTTTCATATTTTGTGTGAATCCGTATTTAACTGTAAAAATTATCAAATCATGTTAAATTAGATAATTGAATAAAAAATATCGAATTAATATTTATCAAGAACATTTCAAAGATATTACTTTTTTAAATATATTTTTTTTAATTATCATATAATATATATCTATGGAATCAAATTTGATTTTTAATCATAACTTTTTTTTGCCGAGATATATCTCTTTGAAATTATTTTATTTTTAAACATATGATAAAGACTACTATACAATATTTTATTTTCAAAGAACAATATGTATACATTATTACTTTATTAATCTCCGATTTGAAGAAAATTAATATGAATCTTCATATATTCTTTCGTTGTCATTAATAGATTGAAAAAAATAATTTCAAATTTATATATTTTGATATAAATATTCTACAATAATAAATAAAATTTGATACAGAAAAGAAATAATATTATACGATGTATTGATAATATTCGAAAAAAATTATTATGGAATATTCTCGTTAATATTTAGCGAAAATCGATATTTTTCAGCTATATTTTGTAAATATAAATTCAGAATATATAAAAATATATAAGAAATCTTTCCATTAAAGAACAATATCTCGTTGATTATATATTTATTTTATTGAATGTATATCATTCTAGTTGCATTCATTTTATAAAAAGATTAAATTTATAAGAAAAAATATAAAATGCGGTTCACCATCTTCTATATTATTAATGAAAAAATATTTTATATAATATGTATGTAAATTTGAATACATATGATAATTATAGGCTATTAAAATCAATGAACAAATATTTTACAATATATATATATATATATCATATCATATATAAATATACACATTAATTTATTATTTCTATAAATAAAATATCGTATTGTCCAAAATATACAATATATGAATCGATCATAAAGTTACTTTTTAATGGATTTTGATGAGCTTGAAATTCCAAATCCAATTTAAGCATTCTTCAAATATGTGATACTATTATATTCATATTCTATATGAATATAAAATTTAAAACGTAATAAGATCCTATCATTTACTGATTCATCATGTTTTCGTTTATTCACGGTTGAATATTTGTAAAGCCGTTTTATAAATCGTAGAACAATTTCGTTTAGTCGTAATAGATTTTTATTTTTATTTTTATCCCTTTTCTGTATAATTGAAATCGACTTTTTCAAAATTCGGCTTCGATTGTGGTTCAATCATTTGTTCATGGTAGTTCTTTGAAATTATTAAATTTTCTGAATTATATATATATATATATATATTTTCTGTCTGATTTTATTAAATTTTCATTGACCACAGTTTTCACATTTGTGAGATTTTTCAGAAATTTAATTCTGTTTACGTATAAAATAATTATTAAAATTAATATGAAGTTATGATAGAAATATTAGTATCATCATTTTTAATTTCTATCATCGTAATTTTGATGATCCAAAAATTATTTTATATTTTATTATCGGATTCGTTAAAATTCTCTATAGATAAATAAGTGTAATATCATTATTATATATATTAAATATATTAAATATATTAATAAATGGCATACTAATGAATGCATATGTCTTTGCAATCTTTTTTTATAAATTCGAAAATTAAGACTAGTTAAGATTATATGTATAAGAAAAAATTTAATATGTTGATTTTTATAATATATTTAAAAATTATTGA
The DNA here is from genome assembly GCF_003254395.2 of Apis mellifera. NCBI lineage: Eukaryota > Metazoa > Arthropoda > Insecta > Hymenoptera > Apidae > Apis > Apis mellifera. Next base: position 5,650,334 of record NC_037644.1, on the reverse strand, counting down.
AATCGAAAAATGAAATGAAAACTGTTTTTTCAACAATTTTTATTAGTTTCGAAAAATTTAAAAAATTACAGAGTGTATCATTTATCGAGATGTGCGTGAAATTTTGTATGATATAAAATTTCTTCGGAGTTAAAAAATAATATTTTTAAAATCCGTCAAATCAAATGACAAAAAAAAGTTAATATTTTATTTTTTTAAATATAAGAACAATTTTATTAATTATTTTAGTAATGATAATCAATGATTGCTTCTTCTTTTTAAAGCTTTTTACCTTGAAATATTTTTAAAAATACCATTTTTTAAAGTAACTTTTTTCTTTATATAATCAACCGTCATTATTTACAAAAAATTATTTACAAAATTTTCAATAATATTTTATTGCATTCTTTTTACATATATATGTAATTACATATATGTTATTTTTAAGTTGCAAGAATAATTCAAAATTATATGTATATGTATAAATATATTGTATGTATATGTATAAGTATATAGTATAAGTATATAATATATTATGTATAAGTAATAAGTATTTGAAAAAAAAATAAAAAGACTGCAATAATCAAATTCTAAGTAAATTCTATTTTTAATTAAATAAATACTATCTTAAATCGAAATCGAATCTTAGTCATAATCAATCATTTATATATATATATATATTATTTTGTATAATAATATATTTGATAAATATTTAAAGCTGTTAGAAAATTATAAGTATGAATAGTAATTGAATTATTATATTATTGCCATAATATAAAACAAATTTAAAAGGACTTTAAAACGAATCCAATAAGAAAAAGTCTATTTAAATAAGTATGAAAAATCTAAATAAAAAAATTTAGATAAATATAACAATATCATTAAAAATCAAATTACATGAAATCTTTCGAGAAAAATAAAAATCAATTTTCTTTACTTTTAAACCAGAAAATATCTTTTTGGAACTACAAAATATTAAGTAAAAAAAAAAGTTCACTGTGTTTCAAACATCATACAACGAATTAAAATTTTTCTTTGAAAAGCAAAACAAAACATTAAATTTTTCTTTAAAGAACATCATATCAAAATACTATATTCTCAGCTATCGTGTGATTCATTTAATTTCACCGTTCAATTATCCAGATAAGCTAGATATAGTATGGAATAGCAATCGAAAGAAAGAAAAAAATGTGCAAGAAATAGTGGTGGCTGTGAAAAACGAGAAAAATCTGCAAGTCGCGAGGACGGTGGCCCTTAATTGTTTTGCGGCCAAAGAGGATGGCAGATTAGAATGAAGCTCGTTGCAACGATACTCAAGAAACTTAAACGCAATCTCGAGTTGGATGGATTCGGCTTGGTGGTCGACGAAGGAAGGTTACAAAGAGAACTAGAAAGAGATTCATAAAGAGAGAAAAAGAGACTGAAGAAACATAGGGAATGGAGACCTTTCTGAATAACCTGGACTCCGACACGGAGAATGAAAAAACTCCGATGGAGCTGCACCGAGTCCGCGGCATGGTTGAGAAAACAGCGAGAATTTAATTAAAAATTTTACCATGGAGGAGGGTGCTATATTACCATGGCACATACGCTTCGTTGTTCCGTGAATCACGCGACTTTTCTACACGCCTACCTAATTGAAAGAAATCTCACTGTTTCTCGACCTGTCGGCTTTTTACTTCATGGATACCAAATATTAATATATTTCTGGTATATCTTCGAAAAGTTGTTTTTAGAAATCAAAACAAAGACAAAAGTTATATCAGTTGAGGATTATTTATTTATTAAATTAAAAGCAATTTAGATTTTAAATTTTTCTCTTGATGAAGTAAGATGAAGACAGAACGAGAAGGAAATAAATGAAGATAAAAATGTCTTTGCATTTTGCTCCATTTAATATAAACTTCGATTATTTATGAATTAATAAATATTTAATTGATATTTTTATATATCAACTTTTATATTTTATATTTTGACTTCTAAAATCAATTTTTTAAATATATTATAAATATATTAATATAACTCAATATATTTTATCATGAATTTCAATTTTAATTATTTCATCGATATCTTACCGTATTGTTTGATTTTATGTATATAAGAGGAGTAAAAAAAGATTACTATGATATTATAATGATATTATATCATTTAAGAAAAGAGAAAAATTTTTCTTCATTTTAAGAATTGTTTGTTATTGGAAAAATATTTTATTCTTTTCCTCCTTCCAACATTTCTTCTGTCCCTTGAAAGAAAATTTTACTATTACAAGAGAAAGTCTCATTATAAACTACCATTTCGTTTAATATTCTTTCTATCTTAAATGCTTCAATTAGAAAATCATATCTAATAAAATGCTATGTAGAAAAAATATATAAAGAATATACGTTGTAAAAAAATAAATTTATATAATATTAAGTAAGATTGTTTATATTATAATGTTTATATCTTTGTTATAAAATGTTCTAATATATATATAATAATTTACTAATTGATTAATATATTTTTTATATTATGTACTAGGATTATGTACTCTTATAAAATATTTCACTAATTAATAATATTAATTAAGTTACATTACATCGCTAAAAATCTCAAGATATTTTTATTTTTTAATTCAGTACATAAATAAATTATCAACATCAAATTATATATATACGTTTTTAATTTCTGCATCTTTTAATTTTTTTTAATTTTATGTATTAAAATTACTGTTCTAAGAATGCTGTTTTAAATATATATATAGTAAATATATATAAGAATATATATATATATTGTAAGTTATAATATCTTTTTTTTTTTTACAATTTTACAATTTCTTTAGATTTTTAATCAGAAATATATATTATTTAGAATACAAGATATAGATATATATCAATATAATTTGAGTTATATAACAATAATAAACTAAAAAAAAAAATTTACAATTTTTTATGTTCATTCTGAAGTTTCAAAATTGAAATATTTATGTATATAAATAAAGAAATATTTATAGTGTATACTGTATTTATATATTTATATATTTAATTTATGTATTATTTTTTATATTTCAAACATAATAACAATTGTTTTTATAACAATTGAATATATTAATTAATTTAGTTTAATATTTTTACAATAAATATCTTTCATATTAATATTTAAGATATATATAACATTTAAGATATATATTATGTTAATTTTATAGATATATTTATTAGTATAAAAGAAGATTAATTGCTATTTATATTAATTGCTGATTTTGTTACCATGTAAAATGACACGCCTAGATTAATACAGCTAAATTTTTAATTTTGTATTCTACTTATAAAAATTTAATGGAAATTCATAGATAAATACAAAGGAAATATGTAAAAAAATCTATGAAAAGCTTATATTCAGTATTCTATAGAAGTATAGAATGAAAGAGATGAAGAGAGAAGAGAACACTTGCACTTAAGAGTTCCATTTTAAGTCTTCCTTCCTGTCTCTCGACCCTCGACATTTTACCTTTCTTTGGTTGATACCACAATGCACTATTCTTCCCCTCCACTTTTTCTTTGACACTGATTAACGACTTTCTAACCAAATATACATACATATATGTGGAAAAAAGGATTGCTATCCATTTCCTGTTTCATCTAACTATATTTAATGAAATTTGAACATTAGTATAGATTTTAAAAATCTCTGATAAAAAAATTGTTGAGAATGATTATTGATCACTATTAATGTAGGAACAAAAAATGATATTTATAAATTGTTAATGAATATGAATTACTAAAACTTGTTTCTTATTATTATACCTAATCTATTAAAATTTGTTCTTAATTAAAAATTGTTAGAGATTGCAATTATAATCTTTTGCTAAATTTTGTTTTCAAATCATTTGCTTTTACTTTTAATAAATAATATTTTTTATATTCTAATAATTTTTATTGAAAAGAATTTGAAATTTTAGATTAATAAATATTTCATATCATTTTATGTAAGTATATATTTTATAAAATTAATTTAGATATTGCGCAGAAAGAATAGAATATACTTATTTCGTTTTCCAATTATATTTGGAATGCTTTTGAAATTACTTTGAATATATAAAATAACAATAAATAAAATAATTCGAATTTTCAAAATCTAATTCAAAATTTAAAAATTGAAAATCTTTAAAATCTTGATTATTTTGAATATCTTGAAAGATTCTAATTTGATTATTTAGATTTAATTATTTTTGAAAGTTTTTTTTTTTTTATTATCTATTTTTCACTCTTATTTATTTCGAAAATTAATACTATTTGATTTCGACTAAACATAAGAATGAAAAATAGATAATATAAATAAAATAGAATATGAGTTTCAAGAGTTTAGAAAACGATCAAAATAATTTGGATTCTCAAATTTTTCAAGAATTTTCACGTTTTAAAAATCAAGTTCAAAGTGAATAAGAAATAAATAATGTAGTAAGATAGAATAAGATTTTTAAGATTTACAAAACGATAAAGACTTCCAAATCTTTCAAGACAATCAGAAGTTTCGTAACTTTCAAAACTTTTAATAATTTTTAGATTTAAGAATCAGATTCGAAATGATTTAAATTTATCATTTAATATATCCATTCATAGCTTTGAAATATTTTAAATTCTTAGTAAAATAAGTATTGCAGTGAATAGAAATTTCATATTACCCAGATTATCTAACTCAGAAATCTTAGATGTTTTTCTAAAATTTTCTTCAGATATGAAAAAAAAAAGATGCATATTCTATAAAAATGCTTTGTCATCGTATATAATATAACTACAATATAACTTAAATTTATAGAATAATATAATCTATAGAAATTAAATTTTCTAGAAATCGTGTTTGCATATCTATTTGCATTACATTTATTTGCAAATGTTCTTAATGCAGAGTTATAAGAGATCAGCGAACATTTAATGAATATTGTTCGTTCATATTTTATAATACTTAATATCATTACCACCCAATCTTTCCGTAAACACTTAATTAATTCATATTTATAGTGAAATTCTCATTGTTTAGATTTTTGAGAATTAAGTGAAATGAGTCAAATACATAAGCCAAATATATAGTTTAATTATTTATAATTAATAAGATTAAATTAGAATAAAATAGAATTTTTTACAGAACTTATATGATCTGTATAAAAGCTGTTCGCGAATTATTTTTTTATAAATCTTGATTTTTTAGAAACAAGTACAACAAATATAAATAATGAATTGATTCTTCTTCAAGAAATTAAAAAAATTGATAGATTAGTATTTGGAAATTGTTATAGAAACAATGTTTACAAAAAATTCGATAATTATAAAAAGTTTGCAAATTATTTACAAATTATTTGTAAAGACGCACAATAATTAACAATAAAAAAAAAGAATATTAAAAAAATATTAATAAATTAATATTAATATTATAAAAAAAAATATCGAAAAAATAAAAAAAAATAATAATATAATAATTAAAAATTTAAAATATTTGCGAAAATTTTTCTTATAAAAATTTACTTATGTATGCTTCTTAAAAACCAAAAAATGATTTCTTTTTTTTAAAACAATTGTTAATTAATTTTGTCTTTTCTGTTTTATTTTAATATAAAAAATAAATTAGTGATAATGTGTCATTGACAAACAGAAAAACTTATAGATAATCATCGGTGATAAACTAAGTCGGTTCACGATCGTCGAAATCGAGTACGATAAAAGCAGAAATAAGAATAAAGTTTTCGAGCAAATCACCGATTTGGAAAGTTTCTAGATCGTTCTGAATATTACTAGAAACGCGAAGATCTTTAAAGATTTCGAAAGTTGCGAAGAATCTTGAAAGTTTGAAACGTAACTCGGACATATCCCGCTACCTAAGAAATAGAAATCTTATGCTTGTCTACACTTGATGCGAAATGCTTGTGAACGCTCGATATCAAGCGCATGTCATTTTTATATTCTCTATTATTTGTCTTGATTACCTTTTTTTTCTATTATAAACAGAGAATTTAATAAGAGTCTTTTCACATCGTTTGGTTTTCTTTGTTCGATCGAAAATGTATATCGATCTATTATTGATCAATATAATGTTTGTTTTCCATATATCGTATCGATTATGTAATCGAATGACATTAAAAATAGATAGAAAAAATATGTATATATAGAATGAGAAAACAAGTATTATAATGATCAACTAAAATGAAAACTGAATTATGTGTGCATTCAATTAAAATTTAATTGTAATCTTTTTGAAAAAATATTTTTATATAGATAAATATAAAACATTATTGGAGAATCAATTTTAGAAGTTGAAACGAACATGAAACTTGAATGGAAAAGTAACGATTAACTTATTATTATTTATTAAATTATAAATTAAAGTTTTTTAGATGAAATAAGATGAAAAGGGAATGGGACAATATAATGGAGGACAATATAATAAAGATAAAGATGTCTTATTCTATTTATGTTTAATGTAAACTTCAATTGCTTATAAATTCAAAAATAAGCTTCTATAATATTTAATGATATTTTTATATAAGTTTTCCAAATATATTTCATGAATATATTAACACACTGTATATAATTATCATTTTTTTATTGTTTTTATTTAAAATAAAATATGTTCAATTCTATTTTAAAAGAATATTTTAAAAGAATATTTTCTTTAAAAAGAATGTTTTCTTCTTTTCAATTTTATCATATGATATATCATATAATTAATCGATTTAATTAAAATATTTCGAGAATTAATTCACTTTTTTTATCGAAAATAAAACATATTATTTTAATTAAAATTTCAGATTATAAGTATCAGATTATAGCTTAATACATATATGACATATTTTTGTGATGAGACTTGAGATTTTTGAATTTTGGGATCAAATTTGTTTATTAATATTAAATATTATATATATAGTTATTTAGTACGATATCTTTCTTATGTTATTGTTAAAAGATAAAAATTTTATTGAGAATTATTATATATAATATATTGTAACTAATATTTTATATATATTAACTAATATAATGTAACTAATATTTTATATATATATATATATATATATATATATATATAAAATATATATATATTATATATATAATATATAAAATATATATATTATATATATAATATATAAAATATATTATTATTTTTTTAAATTAAATACCTTTGGATACTTTTACTAAATATATTTCACACCAGGAAATAATTCAATTTTTAAATATTTATAAACTTTTTCTTTTTATTTCATGTAAAACTTATTGTTTTTCATCTTAAAGAATAAGCACATCAAAAATGTCATTAATAATTTCTAAAACATCGATCTTTTTCTCTAATAGATATCATATAGTTGTTATATCTATCTTATTAAAATATTACTATATGAAGAAGAAAATATTGTTTTCTTAAAATAATACAATTATAAATATATACGATTAAAAATAATATAGGAATATATAGAATAGGATTATTGGTCAATGAATAGAAAAAAGTCATTAATAACAATATTTCTATACAACCCGTTTATTATAAGCTTGAATCATATATTAAATAGTATTCATGTTAAATATATAACTCAAGTTCTTGAAGTATGTGTCTACATATCTTATACAATTTTTTCAAACAGTTTGTGTTACTCACGCATAAAAAAAAACAAAAAAGAAGATGAAGAAAACAGAAATAGAAGAAACGAAAGAAAAAGAAGAAAAAGAAGAAGAAAAGAAATAACGCTATAATGGGATATAAAGTATTAAAGGAGTTACAATCGATGGTCTTAAAACCTGTTGCGGTAACGTTTCTTTGTAAAATAAAAGATATTCTCGCATGAAGGAAAGAAAATGGACTCCATATCTCAATGAGAAAGCCATACTCTCACTCTTACAAAGCACACGCATACTTTCGTTCTCTCTTCTTAACATATTCACGCTTTCTGCATCGAGATTATTCTTGTCAACAGAAAGCGTGACTCGATAGACACATATACGTAACATTAAGCGCAAAATCGGTATCGAAAAATCACGATCCACATGTATACATATATGATTTTCGATAACCAAAGTAAAATTTACGAATGCGACACGTGAAATGGATCCAGAAGTTTTACCCAAAGAAATTCGATAAATCACTTACGAAAGGAGAAACGTTGAATTTTCTTGTTTTTAATTCATAAGAACAATGTGTATTAATCGTATTTCTGAAACATTTCGAAATATTAATATTGATGGTAGAAATTGATCGATCGATTGGTCTGCGTTAAGGAAACAAATGCACATTTATCCTTTAATAAAAAAAAATATATAAAAAAAAAAAAACATTTGCGGTTTGCAGTTTATACAGACAAAAAAATGAGAAAAATATAATCATTTTAAGCGTAAATTATATTTCAATATGATCCGCATTTCACGTTTTTCATCGTATCCATACATTTTTCATCATTTTATCGTTCACATTTTTTTCCCCTTACATTCAATTTTTCTCCCACACTTGTTCCATTGCGTTAATAACATTGACTACATAATATATTTTCATTGTATCTTCTGATAATAACATATTTATTTAAGATATTTCACTAAGCAAACGCTTTGCTTACGTGTGCTGAATCACGGTGAAAGAAAGTATATATATACTTGGTTTTGTTTCTTTAAGGATCGTTCCACAGGCATCGTTGCGTTTTGTGTCATCGATGATCATTCACACCTTCGGATCGATTGCGTTTTGCATAAGGACATCGATTGATCAGCATTAGATGAATAGTCGAATACTTAAGAAATTTATAAAAAGTTTGTTGAAAAATAATTTGATGAAACAATTAAATAATCATAACTTTCTGTTAGATGATTAAATCTTTGTGATATCAAATTCAATCTATATTAGGATTATCTGTAAATATTTTTCAAATATTTTTGTTAGTAATTTATTAAATTATCTCAAAATCTTTAAATTTATGCAAATAATATTACAAATATAGAAATTGAATAAAAATGGAGATCAATTTGCAGATTAACTTCCTCGATCTTAATAAGCTTGAAATAATGATATCATTTTAGATACTTTTTTCTTTATACATAATCGAATTATTTGCAAAAAATCATTTAGTACTATATTATTGAATTCTATTTATAAACATATGTTTACGACAATTTATATCATATCAGAATATGACTGTCAATTACGTGTTTATACAGACTTTATTATTTATATAAGCTATTGATATATTTATAAGAATATATATTTTTGAAAAATCAATTCTAAAAGTCGAAATGAATGCAAAAGTTGGTAAAAAAAAATATTAAAGCTTATTAATTAAGTTATTTATTAAATTATAAGTGATTGAAATTGCCTTCACTTTATTTTGTCTCTTTTTTTTGTTTCTTTTAACAAGACAAACTTCAATTGCATATAATTTAATAAGTAAGTTTCAACCGATATTCTTGTGTACCAACTTTTATGTTTATTTAAGTTAGTTATTAAGTTAATTATTAGAATTATAGAACTATTCAAAAGTATCCACGAATATATTAATTATATATTAATTATATATATTATTACACTATATATATTAATTATATATATTATTACACTCTGTATAAACACATTAGAGCAATTGGCAATTAATATATATATACATATATTATATGTGTGTGTATATTTATCGAAAATCTATTTTTTTATAGATTTGAACAAGATCTTTTCTAAAATTTCCTTTGTGATATATATAACAATAAAACTAATATATTTACTAAATGAGGCTGATATCGCTCTCATTATAATTCCAATCGCTTATTTTATATTATATTTTTACATTTCGCGAATGTAAATAGTTGAATATGGATAGATACTAAGTACGATCACATTATTAGTTCACTTATTATGAATTATATAAATATTTCATAAATGACAATCGTATGCTGATATATACATTGTTATGGAACAGAATAGAAGAATTCATTGATATAGTACTAAAAATTATCTGATGAATAATTGAAAAATTAAATGCGATTATGCGATTATATATAAACAAAAAAGTTGCTCAAAATTTTACTTTTTCCAACATATTTCATAATCATTATTATTATCGAGGAGAAAGGTAATCATCAAAACAGATTTGAACAATAACATTAAATAACAAAAGAAATATTAATGTAAATATAATGTATTGTGGATAAATGAATTATTTATAATTGATATTATATTTTTGGATTATATTACATTTTTCATAAATTTAATTATATTTTAACATATTAACTTTCCTGTTTTGTCGGACGATTCAATAATATCTTTAGATTAACATAAATGTTTTATATTGGATTGCATTAAAATAAAATTATTTGATTTTATTATATTATTCATGTCTTTTAGAGCTTATGAATAAATTTTTTATTAAATTTGTCAAAAAAGTAGAGAATTATAAAAATTACATAATTAACATTGCTAATATAAGAAGAGCTAATATATTTCTTTTTTTTCAATATTGAAATATCTATTATATATATCGAAGAAATGTGATTAATGGAAGAAAAATATATTTTTAATATTGCATCATTAAATATTTATATCACATACTATAGAGATTTAACCCCAAAAATTAATTATTAAATTTTTATTATCAAAATTTTATTATATTTTATCAAATTTGGAACCTCAAATCAATTAAAAATTATTTTTTAGCTATACATTTTTTTATGAATTATCAATAAGTTAATTTTAGAATTATATTATTTTATTTGATAGTCCTATTCACAATAACGCAATGTTCAATCCGATAACTCAAAATTCTAAATTCAATGGACGGATATACGAGCTAGAATTTTGCGTAGTTCTCGCCTAATTTTACGTGCAAAGTCCAACATTCGGAAATGTTCTAGAACCTTTTCATGATTTCTAATTGATTCATTGCCAAAGAAAACTTGATTTCACAACCAAACATGAAGTGCTTCATTCTCGATTTTGGTTCTTAAGTGGACATGTTACCCCGTGAAATTGTAATAGATAAAACCATCTTGACACTGGAATCTTAAAAATATTTTTCATACAATTGATATTTTACGAAGAAAAAAATATACAGTTCTTCAATCATTTATGATTCTTTTATGTTTACATATATTTAATATTATATCTTTTGATTAAAATTTGTAATTGAAAAAATTTAATATATGTAGATATTTTTAATCAAACTTAATGTGAATACTATTCTATTACAAATTATAAATTAAAACTAAGAAGACATGAAAACGTCAATCAAATTTTGGAATTTTTATAGATTTGAGATTATAGAATGTAAGAAATATATTTTTAGTGAGATCTTTCAAGATTTTAAATTTTCGTAATTCAAATCATAAATGCAATTATTCTAATTATAATTAAATTTAAAAGAACATAATTTGGAACTTCATATTTTTGGAAACTATTCATTTATTTATAAGAATCTTGAATAATCTGAATTATGTGTTTGGAAACTGATATTAATTTAAAAATACTAATCTTTCAATTAAAAATTAAAAATTCAAAAGCTGAAATTATTATTTGAATAAATATTGCAAAATAATAACTATTTATTATTAAAATTAATTATTATTTTTTAATTTAAAATTTTTAACAATATTCTAGATTCCAATGTGAAATTGGTTATTCATCCTTGTTATTCTAAGTCCTATTATAACAATCACTGTTCCTCAGTCACACGTTTTTTTAATAACATTATCTTCGTCCCATAATTATTTTATGAACACGTACGATTAGCTTCGTATTTACGTTAGCACGTGAAGCTCATTTTTTCGCTATTTTCCTTAAAGGAAAAGGAAACCGGTACCATAGACGCATCTTGCGTGCAACAAAACTAGAACGACGACTGACACTTTTTGTACATATGTATTGCACTTATATTATTAAATGACAGCTATTATATAAGATGAATTACATGACTTCGAAGAATTTGTAAATTATTTGTTGCATAAAAATTATTTTATTAATTATATAAACAGAAATAACAAACTAGCGATTGATGCCCATATTTTCTTCTGAAGAGTTATTCTCATCAAACTAATTTGATTTTTACATTCAGTGAACTAATGAAATTCTATAATTTCTTCTTCTATATTATTCTAAATGTAACTAGCGTTCTATTTTTTGATTGTATGTTGAAAATGGAGAAGCTGATTAAGTGAAGGAATACATCTCTTGACAAAAAAAAAGTTTGTCATCCCTGATTCTTTTCGAATTGTAGGAAATTATATCCTCTCACATTCAACATCATGCAATTTTTGTAAAAAAATATTTTTTTATATATATAAATAATTTACAAATTATTTGAAGTGAATTATTTATATTATAATTTATACATATTATATATATAATGTAAAATCGAATAGAGTTCACATCGTCGTTTAACTAGCGTTTATTTATTTATTAAGTTACTAAATTAATATTCAATTAAAATCGTTTGAAACTGAACACAATAATTAAAAGTTATAGCAGAGAATAAAAATATCTTCTCGAGAAATTCTTCATATCGAATATATAGTATATTAAATAGTGAATACCAATTTATCTAATAATTTATATAATAATTGTTTTACAAATAAAACATTTTAGAATCACCTGGTCTATTATTTGGGAATTATCTAAAATTGTTTAACGAAACTTCGAATAAAAATAAAAATAAAAAATAAGCGAGTAGAGGATCGCATATTTCTCTCCATTCGATCTATAATTTGCAATGTATAAACGCTAAACAGTGAAAAAATATGAACTTAAAATAATCTAAATATAATTACGTTCAAGATAGCAACAATTGGTCAGTCATCGTTAGTGTTTTGTCCTATTTGTTTGCAATCTAATTTTATAGCAAACATGTTTTTTAATCAAACGAAGTTTGCTATC